>NC_073310.1:67336133-67661319 GCF_027595985.1 Sorex araneus | reverse complement strand
AACTCAGGAAAACACAATCTAGGTTAGGAAAATGCTTCGTCATCTGAATTTGAATCTATGACTATTTTTAGAAATTTTAAAAATCATATTAACTTTTGGGAATGTAGAGCAGATTGGTCTTGAGACTTACGCTGACCGTCAGCAGAGGGTTTGAGACGCAGTTCCTAGAGAGACATTATCTCTGAAGCAGATAAAGAGCCTTCGCAGAGACGGTTTTGGCCTTGCTCCTGGATGGCCATCTGCTGAAGTCCGTTCTCTCTCTGCTATGGGAGGAGGCCTGTCTGTCTTTGGCTGGGGCTCCGTGTTGGTCACTGGCCATTCTGCCACGCTGGCCTTGGCCCACTGTGTGCACAGCCACGTTTCTTTCCCTGCTCGTTCGTGGTTGGGCTTCCAGGTCGGTGTCCGAGCTCAGTGTTTGGAGTCTCTGGGTGGGAATGCGGGAGTCGGAGGCCGAGTCTCAGGGCAGACCTATTCGTAGCATTCTGAGCAGGCGCCCGCTTTTCCAGAGAGGGTGAACCAGCTTTCGCCTCCACCAACAGAGCAAGCAAGCTCCGTTCCCTCCGTACCGCCACCACCCTCTTCCTGACGCAGTTGGAGCTGCGTTTCCGGGAGAGGAGACTCGCCCCAGGGAAGGGGAAGCGCAGGGAAAGGCAGCAGGACAGGAAGGCATTTGTGTTCGCCGGAGAGTTCAGCAGTTAAAATGTGCCTCCCCCTCCCCATCTTAATCTTAGCTCACTCTTCCTGGAAGACAGAAATTACGAATATCAACACTTCTGATCGCAGACAGAACTATAAATTCTAAGTCTTTAATATGAATCACACATTCCTTGGGGCCTGCTTAAGTGTTACCCGAGTAACTAACTGAAAAGTGAAAAGCTTTCATGCATTTGGCGCCATGTAATTGGAAAGAAGGTATAATTTTCAAAATTACTTTTTTCCATATTCTATTGATGGTCACCATGTTGAGACAAAATAGGGGCACTAAAATTATTTTTTGGAGGGATAGGGGCTTGGCCCACATTTGGCCATGCTTCGGGCTTACTCCTGGCTTTGTGCTCAGGGACCTCCTGGTGGTGTTCAGGGCATCGTACGTGGTGCTGGGACTCTAACTTGGGCAGTGGTGAACACGTGAACGGTCTCCCCACGGGACTCTCTCTCCAGCCTCACTGGATCCCCCCCAGCAACTAGAGCACTGAGATTTATAGGGAAAATACTGCTGACAGCTAAAATAAATCGTTAGACAAACTGCAGAGCAAATCTTTCAGTGACTTCTTTCTGTTGCTTTCTCTACACCTCCCAACTCATGCTTCAGCTGAATTTATAATAATAATTAAATATGCAGTAACCTATCTCTTAAATGTTCCAAGTTACTTACCTGATTAAGAAAACTGATTTTAGCCGGTTTCTTGTTTAGTCAACTGATAGAGAGATAGGATGGTTTTCTGAGAAGCATTACCAGGTGCCAGGTGGGAGTGAGAGGTTTGGCAAACGCCGTCCAGAAGGGTGAGTGCACTGCCAAGAAGGTCCAACTGAGGAATCTAAGTTGGGCATTCAGGTGCTGGTGTACAAATCTCAAATATGGGCATTAAGGATTGTAAACTTTGCCCTGAATCTTATGAGAAAATGACTTGCAGAATATTTCCCTAGATCAGTCGCAATTAATTTTGTTATTGCAGATGGCATTTGTCCAAATCTGCCACCATTACCTGTGAAGATCACTGGGTGGCTGGTGAACGATGGCAGGGCGGGGGGCAATTCTAACTCTAAGAATTGTCACTTTATGGCTAGTTCATTGTATTAAATTTGGAAATTGGTTTAAAGACCTCTGAACAGTGACATGAACCTAAGTGATGAATTCCTGTGGGCAAGAATGAGGGACATGCATTGACGGTCCTACTCCACTCTGGAAATCAGAGCAGTGTGTGAGAACATACTTACAGTTTGACTGATTGATACAGCATTCATTTTTTTCCCTTAGGAAATTGACAGTCCTAGTGAATAATAAAAAGAAGCAGAACAAACGTACATTTCAGGTATGTTCTAGTCTGAGCAAACCGAAGAATCAGATCCTCCATTCAAATAATTTGGAAAGTAAACGATTTGGGCATCTTTGATCCAGATACCACAGGCTCTAAAATTAACTTTTTAACTCTTTGTATAATTGTATTTAGACGATTTTTTTGCGACAAACCAGAAAGATAACTGAACTATCAGTTATAACAGTATTTTTTGAAAGATATTGAAGTTCCATGACTGACTTACTATGTCTGTTTTGCCAATGAGTCTGTGGACAGGGGGTCTACCTATTTAGTCTTGGACCCACCAAATTAATCCAGATTTCACTTTAATTCTTAGAGGTAATTAAAAGATCTCTATGGATTTTTGCCTTTGAAGGTGAATCAGTGCAATTTTAGGAGCAGAAGAGAAAATTTCCAGTATTTGGAGACTAACGCATGGCTGTTAGTGGCTCAGATGGGAGAATTCTCTTAGAATGTTCCAGAACGTGTCACATCCAAAGTCTTTCATTATAGTCAATAGTCATCCAAAACATGGGATATCTAAGATGTCACATTAACCTCCAAAGATTATAAAGACTATTGTGTTAGTCAGAACTGATTTTTTTCCCCCATACATCAGTCTTTGGCCAATATAAAGCCTCATTAAACTCTAAAATTGATCTAGAAGGGTATCCCAGGAAACAATGTCTTACCAGGCAAGCACAGGCACTGGGACTCACAAATACTTTTAAATAGTGAATATAGGAGAAAAAGCAAGGGGATGTGAAGGCGGGATGGAGGAGAGGAAGATGAGGAAAAGAGGCAGAGGAATAAGGAGAGGGAATTGGTTTTCCTCCCATCATCCCAGGATTGAACACTATTTTAATGGAAGCCCTCCTTGTCCAGAAACTATAAATGGGGCACATTGCTTTATTGTAATTTCTTTTTATCTTAACAACTGTGGCATTGAATTTAGATAATGAACAAAGCAGTCACCAGCAAACTTTTACCACCAAGCCAAATATTATACCTAGTGTGTTAGAAATGTTTATCACATAATAAAATGTAAAAGTTACTTTTAATGAGCAATAGTTTATCACACATAAAAATCAAGAGACACAAGCTGCCATTTTTCTTCTTTTAGCCAACCAAAACAACTATCATAAATGATTTCAAGTGGTATAGTTGCCCTAGGGCATTGGGCAATCTCCAAAACCATTGATAGCCCATTCTAGCAATAAAACAAAATATATAAAACTTAAAAAAAAATCCCTGTCAGAATTTATTTCTCCTGTAATGTAAAATAAGATGGCCATGACACTAACTGGTCAGAAGGTATAAATTGCCCATAATGTGTTTTATAAAATAATCAGCCACCTCTTTGTAAGGTATACTTGTAGATACTCACAGGGTACATTGGCACAAATGCTTTCTGGATAGGCAGTTACCATAATGCAATATGTTTGCTGCCATAGTGATGGATCAGCAAACACAGACTGTGTTTTAATTAGATTAATGGGATCACCTAAACCAGAACTAAACTCAAGTGGGGAATAATCCCAAGGACATTTAGCAATGTGGTTTAAAGACCCAGTGAGGAAACTTTGTTCCCAGAACATTGTTCTATGTCTTACCTGTTTGTTTCAGGCACAGTTGCCTTCTGATCTTCTTAATACCCCGGAGGTAAGAAATTGGTTTCTCTGATGCACGACAAGAATTATGTCACCTTCTCCATGGTCAAAGCTGTGTGAATTTTAAGTTTTCATTTTTATAAAATGTGTTAAAAGTATGCATAATTTAAAATTCTATTTCCATTGGCTTACCGTTAGTTTAAAATATTATGGAGCTTTAGGGTTTCATATCTTTATGTGTGTGACTATCATCAATCCTTCCACTCAAGTTCCAGAGGCATCTCGCGCCAAAAGGGGGCTCTGCTCATTCCTCTCAGCGCCCCACTTCCCTCTGGTAACGACCGTGGCTTCTTGAGTCTAGGAATTAGTTTTGTCCGGCTTGGCCAGGTCGTTTTCTCTAGTAATTTCCTTTTTTATTTTTTTTCCTTTTTGGGTCACACCCAGCATCACTCAGGGGTTACTCCTGCTCTGCACTCAGGAATTGCTCCTGGCGGTGCTTGGGGGACCATATGGGATGCCAGGGATTGAACCCTGGGCCAGGCACATACAAGGAAAATGGCCTCCACGCTGTACTATCGCTTCAGCCCCGGTAATTCCTATTCTGTTTATGAATAAGACTGCCTGGCTCATTGTTTTTCCCTTCCCTTGGATGGATTTAAAGAAAAGACTAGCATTTTTATCATCCAGCTCCAAAAGTATGTTATGCATTTACGTACCAAGTTGTGCCGTCGTGCCTGAATGTCCAGGGAAGTAAGGTCCATCGGTGACCTACCTGGGCCTTGGGCTGGTGGGGCCTTAACTATCGTTCCTTTGCCTCTGATTGGTCTATAGCACTTGTAAGATTCCTATAAACGTTTACTATTGCAGAGACGTGATGAAACATAAGATACGGAAAACGGGCTTAAGAAACAGCAGAGTTTGTGAAACAATGAAAAGTTTCACCAGAATGTGTATTCAACAGTGATTTCCTACCTCTTTGGTGTTAGCGCCCCTGGGCCTCTGAAAGACTGATAAGGACCCCCCCCCCAGAGCTGTGGGGGCATTATAACCATGCCCACCCTTGGAAATAAAGAAATGGGATATTCATCTATTTACTTACACTTTTGGGGTTCATTTTAATGTAGAAAAAGTCACAACTGTATCAACAATTCTAGAATTAAAATTGATTAGATAACAAAGCTTCAACAATAAAGTCAATAGGTGTAGAGAATCAATTTATGTGAAAATTGTTATATCTGATCACAGGGTTGTTGAGGCCTTATCTAAGAATTTATTAAGCTGTTTGTTGCTTTAGAAGGTCTACTTATTTAGGATAAACAGTCCAGAGGCACCAGGATGTATGGTCTGGGCCAATGGGCAGCCGGGGGCGGGGGGAGGGGTGTCAGCTTAGGAGGCGGAGCCTCCATCCCACTTCAAAAAAATATCACAAGAGGTCCCAGTCTGTGCACTTGGTTAAAAATGGACATTTAAATAAAACTTTAAAAAATGTCATTGACAAACAAGCGCCATGTGTTCAGGATGTGTCAGTGCCCCAAGTTTTATGGGAAACGACCAGTTTGCAGGGCCAGTGAGGGAAATGGTCTCATTTTCCTGTGACGTGTCCCTTTCACGTAGGGACTCAAGGAACGTGGCTATGGTCCCAGGCTCCTTCTGAGTGGTGTGGCCTGAGATGTCGGTGGACTGAGGGGCGCTTTTGGGAAGGATCTCGGGAAGGACCAAGTCCAGTCTAGACACCCGAAGTTGAAGGAAGGCCACAGTGAACGCTCTAGGGAGAAACGGCTCCAAACCAGGCCCGTCTGCGTAGGATTGCCGCCACCTTCTACAAATCAGAATTCCTTCTGGTCGGGGGCCTTCCTCGCCGCTTTTCCTTTATTCATAGCGAAGAGTTGCACGAGGTTGACCTTAGCGCTTATCCTCTCGCTAAAGAACAGCCATAACAAGCAACACAGAATAAATTATTTAAGTCTTGCTATTGGGGCAGGCGGGGGTGGCGATTGAAAATCTGAAATAACAGTGGTGGGATTGGTGTTGGAAATTGAATGTAATAAACTATTGGGAACAACTTTATAGAAAAAATAACGGAAGAGAGAACGGTCTTCTTCGGAAGATGCCCATCTGCCCGGCTCCACCAATCCTCTTGCCATCTCCAGGGATGCACACGCCCGTCTCCCCTCGCCTCCGCTCTGGCCCCGGCCGCCTTTCTGCTCCACTCAGGCCTGGTCTCCCTCGGAGAGGAGACCAGGGCCCTGGCCCTGCCAGTGGGGGCTGAGGGGCCTGGTGGGCGCAGGGCACAGCACTCATCACCCGCCAGACGTCCGCTCCAAGGGCCGGCGTGTCCCACGGTGGCTCTGAACCTTAGCATGGATTTCCCCCGACATGCGTGTGTTGGCCATGGCCTAAGCTTGGATTTCCCCCGACATGCGTGTGTCGGCCATGGCCTAAGCATGGATTCCCCCCGACATGCGTGTGTTGGCCATGGCCTAAGCATGGATTTCCCCCGACATGCGTGTGTCGGCCATGGCCTAAGCATGGATTTCCCCCGACATGTGTGTGTCGGCCATGACGTAAGCATGGATTTCCCCCGACATGCGTGTGTCGGCCATGGCCTAAGCTTGGATTTCCCCCGACATGCGTGTGTCGGCCATGGCCTAAGCTTGGATTTCCCCCGACATGCGTGTGTCGGCCATGGCCTAAGCATGGATTTCCCCCGACATGCGTGTGTCGGCCATGGCCTAAGCTTGGATTTCCCCCGACATGCGTGTGTCGGCCATGACGTAAGCATGGATTTCCCCCGACATGCGTGTGTCGGCCATGGCCTAAGCATGGATTTCCCCCGACATGCGTGTGTCGGCCATGGCCTAAGCGGCTGCCGGGCTGCCGAGAGGGCGTGGGCTGACGGCGAGGATGCCCTGACAGTCACTGGCTGCTCCTGCCCAGCCCTGAGTGCTTGCACACGGCTAAGGCTGGGTGAGGGAAGAAATGCCAGCAGGGCAGGGCTGCATCGGGGCAGCACGGCTGCTTTTTACACCTCAGTGGTGGCGGGAAGAAGGTCCTCGGGGGCCTCGGGTGATTCCCCGCTGAGAGCCCCTCTCCCCTCAGCCTTGCTTGTTGCACTCAAAGCCCTTCTTTCGCCAGTCAACCCCATAGTATATTCTAGAAAAACAGCAGCCAGTCCAGGCTCCCTGGTCCTTCCACGAAAAGTCACTGACAGCATTTTGAAACTTGTGACTTCAGAAAACAAGCGAAGTAATGACCTGCGAACAATGATAACAACACAGGCGTGTAGCTGTTAATTTAGGCCCATGAACACGACTAATTACATGTGCCTGGTACAAGCGCAATCTTGTTTACCTGCTGATTCCTTTCTCCCGGGTGGCAGCGCTCAGGGGTGGCGGATCAGAATCCCGGGCTTCCGACTCGCTGGGGCTCTCCCTGGGTGGCACGCTTCTGCCTTGTCCCTGCTTCTGCTGTCCTGAGTGTCCCCAGCGTGGAGGACAGGAGAGTGTGGTCACCCCGAGTCCACTGCCTGCGGTTTCCTGACTCCCACGCAGTGGAGGCTGCTCTGGTCTCGGCTCTTGACTTTTCCTGGGCTCATTTCCTGTTTTGCTGCCTTTCCTTCTGGTGACCTATGTGAAGGGCTGCTCCTAGGCATTCTGAAACTGCTAAGACAGTGGCTTTTCAAACAATTTTTTTTTTGACCACAACCCACAGAAAGAAATTTGTTCTATATTGTGCCCAGTACCCACATACTATATAACTGAAATAGGAGTTTCCCAGGACCCTGCCACTCTCCCTTCTGTTCTATTCTGCTCTATTCTGTATTATCCATTTCTACGGACATGGCTCAGAGAGTGCCGGGGTAAATGGCTCCCCGGGTGACGTCATTTCCTCCCGATAGGTACACAATATCTGTGGCTTCTCAGTGATTCAACTGACTCTTTCTTATCAGCACATTAAGGGATTATTTGTATATTCCTTGGGGGGAAGATGATTAAATTGATTGGAGTGTTGGACTCATGGTATTTCCCCTCAGACTGGCTCACCAAGCGCTTCTGCCTCTGGGTTCCCTGTCCTGGCCACCTGAAGTAGCCAGGCTATGTCCACTGGAAGACAGCAGAGAAAAGGGACTCAAATGACTCCTTTCTCTTTGCTTTTTGCCCGGCCACCTCCTCACTGACCGCCCCACTTTTGAACTCAGAGGACACTGCTATTTCTCAGTATTATTCTGGTCATCATTAGAACAACACCATACTACTTAAGTTTAATTCTCCCTCTTATTTGCAAAAACATTGCAATCAGCAAAAATTCAAGTAGTCCGTGAGCAAAGATTTCTCTCTCCGTTCTGTTGGCCTCTGGCCAGAGGTGCAGATGCCATCGCTTCTGGAGAGTGTGTGCTTTTCTTCTCAGCTTTTCCATCCTTGTCAAAGGTCAAGGTTATCAGTTGTTTGCGTTTCATGATGCCTGAGGTGATTAGAGAAACTCTCCAGATCCCCTCGAGGCGGGGTCTGCTCCTGCCCACCCAAAGTGAGGCCTCCCTTTCCTCAGGGAAAGAATTCTGGCTGAGAACACCCGCTTCTGCGGCCCCTTTGTCTGTGGCTTGGACTGGGAGCAGGATCTGGACCAGGTGACGGGAACGGTGCTGACGGGGTTTCTGGGTGAGGCGTTTGCCTTCCTCAGACAGAGCCCTTGGCCTCAGCCCCGCCTACCTGAAGCTGGGGAGAACCCGGAGGCTTGCCTGCCATCTCGCAACCACACACGAGGCTGCGGATCTGTCCCCCGTCACTGAGCCGAGACACAGAGAAAGCCCCCGTGCTTAACGGCCACACGGGGCAGGACGCCTGCCAGAGCCCTGGTGACGGGGAAACGAGGCTGGACTCCCAGAGCCGTTTCGGGTGGTGATTTACCACACTGCAGCATCCCAGTAGGGACACCTCCGGCACGTGGTCCTTCGGTTACAGTTCATAAACCTGCACGGGCAGTTTGTCATCACCTCAAGACTATAGTTGACGTTGTTATTGTTATTATTATCACTGTGACTAAGCCAGGGTCTCACACTCACAGGGCAATGCCCTACTGCTAAGGCTCATTCACCTCCCACGATGGTTGACTTTAGGGTTGGGATTGGACTTCCACTGGGTTTATGCAGGATTTGGTGACCTGTGTCCTCCATTATAGAATCACAAAGAGTGGTTTTTCTGCCCTGATGTCCCTAACTTCTCTCTCTCTCTCTCTCTCTCTCTCTCTCTCTCTCTCTCTCTCTCTCTCTGGATTTTGGGTTCACCAGTGATGCTCAGGGGTTACTCCTGGCTCTGCACTCAGGAATTACTTCTGGCAACGCTCAGAAGACCATATGGGATGCTGGGGAAACCCAGATCGGCTGCATGAAACGTGCAAGGCAGATGCCCTCCTTGCTGTGCTATCACTCTGGCCCCAGTCCCTAACTTTTCTTTTTCTTTTTGGGTCACACCTGGTGATGCACAGGGGTTACTCCTGGCTCTGCACTCAGGAATCACCCCTGACAGTGCTCAGAGGACCATATGGGATGCTGGGAATCGAACCCGGGCTGGCCGCATGCAGAGCCCTACCCACTGTGCTATGGCTTCAGCCCCAGTCCCTAACTTTTCAATGCTAGATCTTTCTGTGACTTGTGAGGAGGTACATAATTGATTCTCCTTCTGATTTTTAGATTTGTGTATCTGTCTTATTCTTTGATGGAGATTTGATAAGTACAAATTGCTGTGAAGCTCATTTCAGTGGTCATTAATTAGAGCCAACGCTATTTTACAGAGTAATTACTAATGAAAGTGCATTAATGTCCTACCTTGTGACATCCAAGAGAGAGATACCCCTTTTGTCGACTATTCTAAATGTGTTACAACACTTTGAGAATTATTTTTCTGTCATTTCTCCCACATGGCCCAAAGATCAAACTGCACAATTAATAGGGTCCAACTAACTGATTCCTTGATCTAGAAATGGCACTTGAAGCTTTAATTTATATCAATTTATACCAGTTCTTCACCATCAACTTCAGGTAGTTGTTGGACAATCCTGGCCAGAGTTAAGTTGGGAATTTTTTTTGCTTTTTGGGTCACACCCGGCAATGCCCAGGGGTTACTCCTGGCTCTGCACTCAGGAATGACTCCCGGCAGCACTCGGGGGACCCTACGGGATGCTGGGAATGTGCAAGGCAAATGCCCTCCCCGCTGTGCTATTGCTCCAGCCCCAAGTTAGACATTTTTATCAGAATTGAGTCTGGGTCGAGACTTGGCGGTTCTTCCTATTTTGCTTCAGATGAGGGAAGCCAGGGACGTGAGCTTTCCCTGGAGCATCTGTGAGGCTGTTTGGGCTTTTGGAGGAGGACAGAGACGGGTGGTGTGACTGTAGGGGCCCATCACTCCGCTGGGCTCACCATCTGCCCTCGGGACTCTCAGGCTGCAGGAGGAGAGGTTCTTGGACGCGTCTGTGCGGTAGCCTGAGATGTTCTCTGCCACAGGGCCAGCCAGGCCCTTCGCTGTCCGGCAGAAGGGTAACGTGAGTCCCACTGAGAAAGCAACCTAGGAGACGGGAGAGCGAGCCCCCGGGCCGGGCCCACATCTTCACTCAGCCCGTGTGCATTTCCTGATGGCGGAGATCCCCGAGCACAGAACTGGGAGTAGCCACTGGGCGTGGCTCCAAAGGCCCAACAGAAAGTAAAACAGGTGAAACAAATCTAAAGAACATACTTTATTTAACACAACATAAGAATGTTTTCACATGAAATGTGCTTGCTTTGTAATTACTGACATTAGTATATATAATTTATTATTTGTACACATATGTATGCATGTGCACACGCTGCAAATCTCACGCCTATTCTCATGACAGCGATTCTCACCTTGGGCCCAAAGCGTTGTAGGCACTCGAGCACTTTGGCCCGTGGTGCCTTTCGTCCGTCCAGAGCGCAGGAGCAGGGCAGGCCCCGGGGGACTCTGTGTGTCTCTGGGGCAGACCCCGGGGCAAGCGCTGACTCACGACACTCTGAAGATGCTCTGCAGGCCGGCGCCGGCTGCCTCCGTCCAGCCGAGACACTGCGTGAACGGAAGCTGGGAGGGGCCCTGCGGCCAGCACCAGGGAGGGCTCGGGCAGGCCGAGGAGAGGGGTCCTCAGAGGGGGCACACAGCTGGCGCCCTCTGGCACCGGCCCTCCTCCGAGAGGGACTCCCCGTGGAGGCTAGGGCGAGCACCCAGCGCTGACCCTGCGCATTCCTGCGGCTCAGGGCTCCGCTGGGCCGGCCGGCGAGAGGACTCGCATTTCTCTCCTGCTCTTGGAGCACTGAGCTTCCTTTGCAGTAGACTGAGACGGTGCCTCCCGAGGCGCCTCAGGTTAACGAGAGGATCTCGGTGCCCTTTCGATTAGATCCGAGTCTGTCCGGCACCGTCATTCCATGTGCAGATGAAAGAACAAGTTGCTTCATCCCTCTTAAAAAGCAGTGAAATAAGTTTTGAGTGGATGACAATGGCGATCCTATTTACTCTGGCGCGAGTCAATATTTGAAATCCAGACGAAAGGGATGTGTGAGAGCCAGCTCCGACCCACCGCCAATGAAAATCACCAACTTAGAGCAGAAGCACGATTTCAAAACGGTTCCCTCCAGTTTGCACCATCCCCAAACTTGGCCATGGCTCAACGCTCTTGACACAGAGCCTTCGGCTTCCGTGGCAGCGGGTGGGCGTCCCTTGCACAGGACACACTAAACTGTCTTGACAGAAGAGAATTTCAGTGAGGCGTCGTCTGTATGAACTGGCCATGAACTATCCCCTCTGAGGGGACAAGTGTGGCAGCTGTTGGCCATTGCTGCTACGTTTGTGTCCTTAGACGTGACAGTTATCCACCCATGAGAGGAGTTGGAGAATAGATGGATGTACAGGGTAGAGGCTCTTTCTCTGATTCCAGCAAGTTCCATCCCCCAACCCCCACCCCCACTGCCCCAGTGAAAACTTTAATAGGGACACAATCATCTTTTGGGGACAGGAACCACTGTGTTTTGGATATAGCCAAAGCCTCTCACTAGTAGTTCAAAAGCTCTAGTCGAGAAGGCACTTTCTGAAGGAATATCTCTAGTGACACAGTGTATGATATGTGTCTTGTAAGCATGCTGGGATCTGTCTGCCCATTATTCTCTTTCTTTGCTAAGTTTACTCTCATGCAACAAAAAATTTGTGTTTTCTCCCAAAGAAAGAACAAATCTGCAAGGGAGAAACACAAAAGAAAATTGGTATGGAACTTTTGGCTATATGTATTACCTAACTTTTTGATACCAACAAGAGTATATAGAGTTTTCTCAGATAAGGGATTATGTTTTGTGGTCCTATTTCCCAGAGTAAGGAGAAATGGTTTGCTTTTGGTGGACAGCTCTACTTTCACGTGAAAAAGAGGCATGCTATTGGAATAAATGCCTTTTTATAATGTTCACGCAACAATGCTCTTAGTAACTCAAACTAAGTGGGCGACAGGGGCTGCCGGGGTCCTGGGGATACAGGTCAATGAGTAGATAAGGGTGATTTGTTGTTACACATTCATTGTTTCCAGTCTGCTCTGGACATCAGTCATTCGGCCCATTTTTCAAAGACCCACTTGTCTGAACCCGTGAACTTCCTGAAAGTCTCGCCACCGAGTCCAGCAGAAGCGGCCATGCCTGGCTCGGGGGACGGTCTCAGCCCCCCCTCACTGTCACGTTTCCCAGCCGACCAGACCGTGGGTAGTAAGTACTTCCTTACAAGGCCTCGTAAACAAATATCACAGCCCGGCGTGAACACGATTCCAAAAGATTAAAGTTGTTTGGGAATTTGCTTGTCATGTTGGGAGTCCAGGGGCTATCGTCAAGGGCTGTAAAAAATATATAAATATACTAAACTTCAGAGCAGCCTCAGGATGAACTACACGTTCTAACAGGGAGCAAACAGAAATCCTCGGGGTCTGGGAGGAGGCGAGCTTCCGCCCAGCATGCAGGGGACTCACAGAGAGACACGGTGAAGAGATCCCTCAAAAGTCTCCCCTAGTTACGGGCTAAGAGGGATCCCTAGGGACTTGGAACGGGTGTTGGCTCAGAGTGCCTTGTGAACTTGGAATTCACCAAAGTAGACCTTAAAAAAGCATGAATGGGAGGTGGCCAGGGTCAGCGACTTTTTCTGGACACTGCCTGAGGCTTTCTCGGGTCTTGCAGTGACCAAGGGCTGCAGGCATAGGCCAGGGAGCGAGAGCGTTTTCCCTGGCTGTGACTACATGTCACTGTAGCCCCGGGCTCCTCATGGTCCCCACCCCTGTGTGACGCTGAGGACCCAGCTGCCATTGATGGAGTATTCCGAATATCTCACTTGATGTGACAAGAGCCACTTAAGATAAAAATACTTAATCCCATTTCACAGATAAGGAGAGGCTTGATCAAGATCTAGGAAATGGTAGAACTGGAATTGAATCAAGGTCACCCCCGGCGTGTGCCCAGACTAAAGAGCTTCACTCTCCCCTGAACTCACTCTGAGCTCCCTCGACGGAGAACTGAGATTCCCCGTCTCCTCCTCTTTTCCTGAAATGCCCAGCAGTTGTCCCTTGAACAGTGAACAGTCACACTGTTGTTCTCTAGTTTAAACCAGGCCTGGGCTCCAGTAGGCTCTCGAGAGCAGGTCGGGGGGAGAGGGGAGGGATGCTTCAGGGAGACGCTTCTACCCTTCCGTGAGGTAGCCCAGAGGTCTTCCTGCTGGTGGGAAGAAAGAGTGGACTGGAGACTTCACAGGAACACAAGTAGACTTTCCTCATTGTTTCAGACCATTCGAGGCAGTTCCCGGGAAAGGCTTGCTGGAGCGAGGGCCCAGGGCCCGGCAGTGACTGACGTGGAAAGTGTCCACAGTGAGGAAAGGAATGCTCTTACGAAATGGCCCGGCGGTGTGTTTTCCCATTTGGTGATAGACAAAAATCAGTATTTAGGCTTCTCATTTAGAATTCACTGAAATGAAAACATAATCCCAGTTAATTACTGTTCCCTAAGGTATCTGGTTGCACAATGTTTTATAAAATTAAAACCTGTTAAGTGCCCGTGTGGGGAAAAACTTACTATAGATGCAAAACATTTAAAAAAGAAAAGAAAAGAAAAGAAAGAAGACAGGAGGAGACTGAAACGCGGTGGGTGCCTTAGAGCGCGGCTTCTGCGCCCGCCGGGGGAGGTGAGGTTGCTGGAATCTTCGCCTCCCAGAAAACTCCCCGGGGCTGGTTTGCAGCACGTGGGAAGGGAGAATCCAGAGAACCAGCGCTTTTCCTTTGGCTTGTTCCGTCGTTCTTCTTCTGGGCAATTGTATTTTATTGCCCGTGTTTGGCCACACCGTCAGCTGGTTGCGGGGACCAGCCCAGCCGAGCTCTCTCCAGCCTTCAGGCAGAGATGCCCACAGAGGGGAGAGGGTCGTTCTCAGAGGCGGCTCGGGGGTCTTCTGTCATGCACCTCGCTGAGTGAGGAAGGGCGTTCTGCGTGGCGGGCACGTGAGGTGGGACTGCCTCACGGACTCTGCAGGCGGAGCGCATCACTCAGAGCTTGGTCGTCAGAGCGCGGTCAGAGCTAGGCCTCGTGCAGCCTGCACCAGCCTTTCTCCCGCCTGCTTGGTCTCGTGAGAGGGCTGCACGGGAGACGAGCGGGGCCTGGGCCTGGGCCCGAGGCAGGCGTCTCGGGGTTATCCGTTACCTGGCTGGTGTCAGTCCAGCAAGGACTCGGTTCCACGGGAGAAAGAGGAGCGGGGCGGCCCGAGGGCGGCCTGAGCAGGGCTCCCACTGGCCAGCTGCGTGTTGGAGAGGCCACTTCAGACTGGGCATGGCAGGTGGCACGTCCTTAGAGGGAGCAGAGCCACTGAGTCCTAGAGCTGGATTCCTCTTCCCCGTGCTGTCACAAAGGCACGGGCTACACAGCCCTGAGAAAGTGCCCCTGTCCTTCCCTGCCAGCTCCCCTGCGTAGGCACTTGGGACTGAACGCACTCAAGGGTCAGCCCCACTTCTAACGTGGTCCTTTCAGAGGGGGAGTGGCCCTGGAAAAGCAGACGCTCGTTCTGATAACTGTGGCTTATGAAATACAGTGATTGACTGATGGAGAGCAGGGACCACTGAGAGTTCTCCAAAACTGGTCTACTCGGAAGCCTGTGTGAGAGGAGGGGCACCAGGTGGCAGCTGGCCCGGGAGACGGGGATTCCTGTGAACTGGTTTTGTTTCTCAGCCCCGGCAGGAAGGACGTCTCAGTTACCTGGTGCGTGTGGGATGCATGGGTGAGTTTTCCTTACACAGGAAGTTCTTGGCAAGTGTCCCCCAACTACCACATTCTAGGGGCCTCAGTGTCAGCGAAAATGCCTTTAAAAATCCCTTTTGCACACGTCATGAGACATATTCTCCTACTCTGTGGTAGAGAAGAACCCTCAGTGACTTCTTGTGGATACACATGAGTCATTTTATTTGTGTTCTTGAGCAAATATTGGGGCAACATTGTTGTCACTTCTAACCCCACTTCCCCAGCAGGTGAAAGCGTGAGCTGCAGTGCTCAGAGCTAGCGGACTGGCTGCATTTGACTCCTGCTCCCTTTTGAAGGCCTCGGGAAGCTGTTACCTCCCACGAATTACACTGTCTCCCCTTGTCAATACTGACAGCTGGTTCGTGGGAGACCCGGAGAGTCAGAGAACATTCAGAGGTGATGTGGGTGCATTGCTCTGGGCTCAGGCAGTTCTGAGCTGAACAGCGGCTCTGCTGGGACAGTAAACACCAGCAGTGAGGCCACTGCCCTCCCCACAGAAAGTTCTCAGTAAATCTCCATTTCCTCTCTGCATCAAGAAGCTGAGATGGGCAGGATGGACTTATCTACACATTCCAGTGGGATTCAGAACCACTTGAATAACTATGAAAATACTACGGCTCGTCCTAGTAAGGTAGGTTCAGTGGGTCTTCAGAGAACACGTAAATCTGAGACCATCCTTGAGATGAAAACGAGCAAATGATTCTCTTTCTACTTCTGAATCTCCTGCTAACTTGTTGAGATGAGTGAAGGTGGACTGATTTATGTTAGGTATGAAAATCATGCGCTATGGAAGGACTCCCTATCACAACTGTTTTCTGGATTTGATCTTTCTTTGGAGGATGTCACCTTCAACTCCCATCTGCCACATGCTGGTCTCAGCCACGAGCCTGATGGGAACATGCGTGTGGCTCTGTGGGTCACCCAGAGACTGACCATATTTTATTAGTGATCTAAGGAGCTTGTTCCTGTAGCCAAGGAAAGCAAATTGATTTGAATTCATCGTTCATTTTCATGTTCTGTAATGCACAGCTGGACTGGAATGATATCACAGCGGGCAGGGCATTTGCCTTGCACGCAGTCGACCTGGGTTCAATTCCTCCATCCCTCTCAGAGAGCCCAGCAAGCTTCCGAGAGTATCCCACCCGCACAGCAGAGCCTGGCAAGCTCCCCGTGGCATATTCGATATGCCAAAAGTAGTAACAAGTCTCACAATAGAGACGTTACTGGTGCCCACTGCAAATCGATGAACAACGGGACGACAGTGCTACAGTGCTACAATGCACAGCTGGTCATTTGCAATTTTTCACTATAATTTAGGAATCCAATCCCTGGCAGGCTTTCCTGGGAGGGTGTGGTTGAGGGAAAAACATCAGGGGCATAAGTAGGATTAATTCTTCCTGCCTTTCTGCAGTTTTTCCTTCCTAAGAAATCCTGCCAATCCCAAGTGTTCCTGCCACATGATACCTTCCCAATAAAAAAGAAAAAGTGTTGACCTATTTGACTTTTAAAACTGAGAAACTGAGATCTTTTCTTTCAACAAAACCCAGTAATGTTTAATTAGAGGAAGAAATCTTACACAGACCTAGACAGGACCTTACAAACAGTCTAGTCCTGACTAGTTTGGCCTGGAAATGGACCCAGCTAGTAAAATTGAGAAAATATCCAGAATTTTCTACAAGATGCTGGAACTCTTGATGCTGTTCAAAGTATGGGAGGGAGAGAGGTCCCTGCTCTTTTTTTTTTCAATCTTATGACAGACAGCAGCCCCTTTCTTGGGGGCAGGGGTCGGGGGTAGTGGTGGTAGTGGTGGTGGGAAGGTGAGACCTTTGACAGAACCACTCTCTGGAGCTGTGAGACGCAGCAGGTGTGGCTTCAAGGCCTTGTCAAGGTCATGTCCAAGAGGTTTGCAAAACTGGAGGAAGCTTCGAGATAGAATCAGTCACCTTTCTCTCAGAACCCTCCAATCCAGTGACGATTGCTCTCATTCTGATGTGCCCGTTGGCCCATTTCTGGAGTGTGTGTGTGTGTGTGTGTGTGTGTGTGTGTGTATTCCCCTTTCCTCTTGCCTCCCAAACTGTGCAGAGAGGCCCTTTAGCAATCAATGTTTTCTCAGCCAGATTCCTCCGGGTCACCCTTGGAGCGTCTCAGCGGGCCCTGCTGGGCTGCCCAGGGTAAGGCGTCCATCCCCCAAGCAACCCAGGGTAAGGCGTCCATCCCCCAAGCAACCCAGGGTAAGGCGTTCATCCCCCAAGCGACCCAGGGTAAGGCGTCCATCCCCCAAGCAACCCAGGGTAAGGCGTCCATCCCCCAAGCGACCCAGGGTAAGGCGTCCATCCCCCAAGCGACCCAGGGTAAGGCGTCCATCCCCCAAGCGACCCAGGGTAAGGCGTCCATCCCCCAAGCGACCCAGGGTAAGGCGTCCATCCCCCAAGCAACCCAGGGTAAGGCGTCCATCCCCCAAGCAACCCAGAGTAAGGCGTCCATCCCCCAAGCAACCCAGGGTAAGGCGTCCGTCCCCCAAGCAACCCAGGGTAAGGTGTCCATCCCCCAAGCAACCCAGAGTAAGGCGTCCATCCCCCAAGCGACCCAGGGTAAGGCGTCCATCCCCCAACCGACCCAGAGTAAGGCGTCCATCCCCCAAGCAACCCAGGGTAAGGTGTCCATCCCCCAAGCAACCCAGGGTAAGGCGTCCATCCCCCAAGCGACCCAGGGTAAGGCGTCCATCCCCCAAGCGACCCAGGGTAAGGTGTCCATCCCCCAAGCAACCCAGGGTAAGGCGTCCATCCCCCAAGCAACCCAGGGTAAGGCGTCCATCCCCCAAGCAACCCAGGGTAAGGCGTCCATCCCCCAACCGACCCAGAGTAAGGCGTCCATCCCCCAAGCAACCCAGGGTAAGGCGTCCATCCCCCAAGCAACCCAGGGTAAGGTGTCCATCCCCCAAGCAACCCAGAGTAAGGCGTCCATCCCCCAAGCAACCCAGGGTAAGGCGTCCATCCCCTAAGCGACCCAGGGTAAAGCGTCCATCCCCCAAGCGACTGGTGGCCCAAGGCAGTGTTGGGCTGGGTTTTGCTTTGCTGTCCTGTGAGGAGCTGTGTGGTAGGGGAGGGGCAGATTCCTGGCTGGGATGCTTCTGGCCTTTCCGGGAGGAGAGGGGAGGCCTCACAAGGGGCCAGAATTCCATGTCTCTGCCGACTGGATCCTGAGAGGGGGCGGAAGGGGGCTCTGCAGCCCACCGTGCTGGGTCAAGACTCCCTGGGAGCTGTATGGCCTGTTCTGGCTATGGTGGGGAGTGTGTGTGTGCGTGTGTGTGCGTGTGTATGTGTGTGCGTGTGTATGTGTGTGAGTGTGTATGTGTGTGAGAGTGTGTATGTGTGTGTGTGTGCGCGTGTGTGTGACTGTGTATGTGTGTGTGTATGTGTGTGAGTGTGTATGTATGTGTGTATGTGTGTGCGTGTGTGAGTGTGAGTGTGTGTGACTGTGTATGTGTGTGAGTGTGTATGCGTGTGTATGTGTGTGCGTGTGTGAGTGTGAGTGTGTGTGTTGTGGGGTGCAGAGGGCCCTGTGTGCTTGAGGGTGCAGGGGCATCCTACCGCGTGTGTGGGTGCAGATTGGACTGCGCACGAGTGCTCGCCAGCCCTGCTGTGCTCTCTGTTCACGTGGCCCAGAGCAGGTGTGGCTGGGGGGTTGCTCCATTTGGGGTCCCCAGCGCCGCTGACCAGGCCTGGCCTCCTACAGAGGGCTCCGGTGGTGCCACGGTTCCGGGCCCCTCCCGCGCGCCCAGAGGGCTGTGCGCCGGGACCTGGCTCTGAGCGGGCCAGTGGGCACGCCGCGACTTGCCCGCCAGCCCTTGCTCCACTTGGCGGAGGGCAATTAGCATACAGGGAGCACTCGCACAGGCGCCTTCGAGCCGCAGATGCTTCGTGCGCGTCGTAACCAGGCCGGCCCTGATGAAACCCCGCACGCCCGGGGAAGGGAGGCTGCTCCCGTGAGCGCGTCCCACTGCAGGGAGCCCCGCCCTCCTGCTGGCCCTGGGACGCACAGACTGGGCCACAGCCCGAGCACTGGTGGCCGGCAGCTCCTGGCCCAGCCCTGGCCATTGCAACGAGCCCTTCCTGGCATCCACCGGGCACTCAGCTGCTCCCCGCACCCGAGGGAGGCAGGTGGGCGCAGGCTGGACCGTTTCTGCAGGAGTTGCACAAAGCACGACTCAGTCTCCACAGCGGCGGCCTGACGGCCCTCCCTCTTGAAACCAAGCACAGGCCAGAGTGCTGGTCACTCAGTCCCTGCAGAATCCGCTCAGTCTCCTCCTGGGCCTGCACTTTGGAAAGGGCCACAGACAAGTCCACAAGACCTGGGACCCAGGACATGCAGGGAGAGAGACAGAGAGAGACAGAGAGGGAGGGAGAGAGAGAGAGGCGGGGGCTGGAGGGAGAGAGAGGGAAAGAGAGGGGGGAGAGAGAGACAGGGAGGTGGAGAGAGACAGGGAGAGAGAGACAGAGAGACAGGGAGAGAGAGACAGAGAGACAGGGAGGTGGAGAGAGACAGGGAGAGAGAGACAGGGAGGTGGAGAGAGACAGGGAGAGAGACAGAGAGACAGGGAGAGAGAGACAGGGAGTTAGAAGGGCAGGTAGGGGAAACGCCCTTTGGTGCCTGGAGAATCCAGAGTCATCACGGGGGCAGTGAGGGCTGGACACTGAGGGACTCCCTTCTCCCTCACAGGCTGGTTCGTGGGGGGCAGACCCTGGGGGGGTGTAGGGGAATGCAGAGAGTTCTTTCTCTTTCCATTACGTTTCCTCCTCCCAGCCCCGGGTGTAAGGGCGGCTTCCTTCTGGAGCGGGTACTTCAGATGACTCTTCACAGACCTACATACGGGCAGACTCCAAACCTCACACTGGCCTTGGCCGCAGAGCTGACCCGCCAACCCTCTAAGTCATCGGCACGCTTTCGGCCTGGCCTGGCCGCGTTCCATTAATTGAGTTACAATAATGAAGGGAAATTGAGGCAAGAATGGGAGATGCTATTTTACGACACCGTAAATCATGGGTTAGGGCTGGTCGTATTGGTTCGCCTTCTCCCAGTGGGGTAAATGATCACTTTAGGTCGGAAATTGCTGCTCTTGCCCTGGTCGGGCTCCCAACAAGACTGCACAGGCTGGCAGTAATTTTTGACACAGAGGTTAATTTTATTATGTGCTTTATGTATTTTCAATAAAATATATAGGCCATTAAAAGTGGGACTGCAACGCTTTTTGGGATTTATAATAATTAGCACACACATTGCCCTTGAGATTTTCAAAAGCTTCGCACATCATTAATTAACCGCTCCACGCTCCTCAAGGGAGGCGGCGAGCGTGATTATACCCATTTTACAGGTGAGCATGCTGAGCTGCGAGGTGCTTACACAAACTGCCTACGGGTCCCCGGCACAGCGGGGCAGACGAGGGGATCTGCGAGCGCCCCTGCCCGGCTGTCCCCTCTGGGAGTGCAGCGCCACGGGAGGGCAGAGCCCTCTCCCTCCTTCCAGATGGGGGGACGGTTGTTGGCAAGTTTTCGAATGATGTTTTTTACTTTGGGGGCCACCCTGGAGGTGCTCAGGGCTGCTGCCGACGGCACTGGGGGGACGGAATCCAGCGTCCAGCATGGAGCCCTGCTCAGGTGTTGCTCTCCCTCCCTCCCTCCCTCCCTCCCTCCCTCCCTCCCTCCCTCCCTCCCTGCCTCCCTCCCTCCCTCTCTCCCCCTCTCTCTTTCTCTCCCTCTCTCCCTTCCTCTCTCTCCCTCCCTCCCTCCCTCTCTCCCCCTCTCTCTTTCTCTCCCTCTCTCCCTTCCTCTCTCTCCCTCCCTCCCTCCCTCCCTCCCTTCCTCTCTCCCTCTCTCCCCCTCTCTCTTTCTCTCCCTCTCTCCCTTCCTCTCTCTCCCTCTCCCTCCCTCCCTCCCTCCCTCCCTTCCTCCCTCCCTCCCTCCCTCCCTCCCTTCCTCCCTCCCTTCCTCCCTCCCTTCCTCTCTCTCTCTCTCTCCATCTCTCTCCTTCTCTCTCCCTCCCTCTCTCCTCTCTCTCCCTCTCCTGCCTCTCCTTTGTCTCTCTCCCTCCTCTCTCTCCCCATACCCCTCTCTCTCCCCCCTCCTCTGTCACCCTCTCTCTCCCTCTCCCTCTCTCTTTCCTGCCTCTCCCTCATCTCTCTCTCCCCTCTCTCTCTCTCTCTCTCTCTCCTGTCTCTCCCTCTCTCTCTCTCCCTCTCTCTCTCCCCCGCCCCCGTCTCTCTCTCCAGTCCAGTCAGGAGAGCCTGTTTCTTCTCCACGGTCCTTGAGTCTGACTTGGTCTGGCTTCTCTTTGGCAGGGAGGTAGAGGGATGTTAGTCAGATGGCGGCGGCATGCCGGAGAGGAGAGCTCGGGGCCAGACAGATACAGAGGCCTGTCCCCTCTCAGCCCGGGGGCGCCCAGGGCCAGGAGTGACTGGCCCTCTCCCTGACTGCCTCGTGCAAGCACGTTTCCTTCTCCTTCTCTGCCCCGTCCCCTCCTGTGCGGAGGCCACGGTCGGCACGATGGGGGTGGTGCAGGCTTGGCTGTGGGCCGCACACACTCCCCTGCAGTGCTCACGAAGAACACACTCTGTCTGTCTGACTTGGGGGGTGGCCACATCCAGGGGGCTCGGGGGTAACTCCGGACCCCTGGACTCAGGGAATGGTTCCGGCAGTGCTGAGGGGCCGCCCGGCTGCCTCTCGCCCGTCCCCCTGACCGTCTGTGCTGCCTCCCAGCTGTGGAGCTCTCGGACGCTTGACAGTGACTGTATTTGGTTTCAGCACGCCGTGAGGCTCTCCATCCCGAAGGTTTCCGAAACACAATTACTATTCACCGTTTTGCCAGGGGTTGGGTCACACCCAGCAGTGCTCAGGAGCTACTTTCAGTTCTCTGCTCTCTGAGGGGCCAGGCGGGAGGCAGTGCTCAGAGGACCAGGTGAGACTGGGGTGGAACCAGGGTGGCCACAGGCAAGGAGAGTGCGTGGACCCCTGCGTTGTCTCTGTGCCCCCTCCCCGGAGCAGTGAGGGTCACCACTCTTTCCTCCTGATAATAAACAGCCGCCCTCCCAGACCGCAGCCGCCAAAGGCGTTGCTCTCTCTTCCCTTTTGTTCAGGCTCCCCCCTCTTCGCAGTGCTCATCAAAGACCAGGCGTTAACATCCACAGAAGTCACAGTTTCCTCTCTCCTTCCTCGCGCTGGCACCGAATCTGACACGGATGCTTCTGAGTATGGTCCTGCTCCCTGGACTGGGGCAGTGAGTTTAGGTGAAGGAGGAAGTTTCGAGAGACTCAGGTGGAAGGCACCGAGAGTTAGAATTTGCCTGCAGTGGATTTTTTTTTTGGTTGTTATTCCTGAAAGATGGAACTGCACTCCCAGGGAAATCAGACGTCAGAGTCCAAGGCCGGTGTTCCCGCTAGAGGGAAGCCGAGTCTGACAGGAGGAGGAGTCCTTCCAGCTGGAAAGGTGAGGGGTGCTCGGGGGGATGCAGGGGGAGACGGGCTTCACAGACCGCTCGGACGAGGAGCCTCCACCAGCGACTCCCGTGTGAGAAGCGTCCGAGTGCTTGGGAAAGACACGCAGCCGCCTAGTGCCAACTTCTGAGACAAGTGGGGAGGAAACCACCGACAACAGAGCGATGAACAGACGAAAAGTCCGAGGCTGCCCTGCCCGGTGCTTCCCTGCAGCATGATGAGCCCCCAGGGTCTCGCCCTCGCCCAGGCTGTGGGGACGCCGACGTTCACAGCGTCACACGCCTGGACTTCCGCTCTCGGACCCCGACTCTCCTCTGACTTACCGTGGCCAGGTTGTGAGGGAGGGAGGGAAATGCGAAGCCCCGTTACGCCTTGCCAGGGGCTGTCCTTCCTGCGTGCCCAGCCATCAGCAGGGAGCGTTCGCGGGGATTTTTTCGGCATTGCTGTCACCCCTGATCTCTGTGGAGCTGCTGCCTGGGTTCAAGATAACAGTGCCAGGTCCAGGCGATGCCCCACTTTTCAACACTTCTGGTGGACTCCCCTGAGCATGATCTGGCGAGCCACGCTGATTCCTGGTCCTGCCGCAGACAGTGGGGTTGCCGTACACCCACGGACTGGCTGGATCACCCCCTGCCCACCCTCCCACCTGAACCAACAGTGCAGGAAGGAGTTTGGAGGGCCTGCTGGCTTCACATTCCTGCCTCTGCCACCGAGATACCCTGTGGCTCTGCTTGTGGGGCTGAGCCAGATAGCCGACACGAGCAACACGCGCCTTGTCGCACACGCACCTGTGCCCAAAGGCAGACCGCGCCAGATGACATAAGCAGCGTAATTCCAAATTACTCATTTTGGAAATGCATATGCAAACAAACACAGATTTTAGGCCTCGCCGGGGAGACAAGAACATGGAGATCCATGTTCCTGTTGATTTTATCAGTAATTTATCAGATTGAGAAAATTAGCGGGGCTCATTTAGCAATGGCTGAGGAAGGAAGGATGGAGCTGGCAAATCTTTATTCCTGCCTAAGCTGAATGAATCACTCCACATCTTCCTAATTTCTCCTATCTGCAAGGCTGGCCTGCCTTAGGCTAGCGAAAGCTTGAGATTTATTTTTGAGTCTCTTGCAGGTATGTAATGAAGCAACCCTGATGAGGAATAGGAGAAGGTGCACCCCCACCCCCTGCTTTCTACTCAGCCGGTGTGTGATCCTTACTGAACCCTGTTGCTTATGAGTTTACAGAATCTGAAGCCAGTGGGTGGAAAACTGGAAAATTTGGGTGCAGACATTGACATTAGAATTTAGTGGCCACTTTTGGTCAATGACTCTCTCCGTCCACCCCAACTCACTCCACAGGAAGCCAGACAGGAAAGATGGAGAAAAATGGCTCTTGTCGATTCTTCTTAGCTCAGAAAATAAAGCGTGAGCAACTGTGGAACCCACTGCGGAGATTTCTCTCCAGAGGACAGGGCTCCTGTTTCACCCAGCTGTCTCTCTCCTAGGGTCTCGCCCCAAACACAAAAGCATCTCGTTGAGAAGGTCTTCGCACACCCCCATTCATGCAGCTCTTGGTCCAGCAGCCGAGATATGAAGCCGCCCAGATGTGCCACGAGAGGTGGATGGATGAAGGTGTGGAGCAGAAACACGATGCCTCATGGTGCAGGCACTGGAGGAACCGAGGCGTGCAGTTTGCGGTGACTGAGGTGGAACCGGAAGGCCTTGAGCTCAGCAGAATAAGCCAGAGGCAAAGGACAAGCACAGGAAGATCTGTGGTTGCCAGAGAAACAGGTCCAAGGGGTGGGGAATATCAATCCACAGTCAGCCGCGGCTCGAGTGCAAGCCTGAGAGAGCCAGGCTGGGGGCGCGTGGGGGCAAAGAGCTGGTTGGCTGTAAGGAACACAACGGCGTGGTGGAGGGTCTCAAGCACTGGGGTGGTGCCGAGGGGGGTGAGAGTGCTCCGAAGCGTGACAGTTGATCAACAGAAACCGGGCAGGGCAGGAGGTGACACAGCATGGGGAGGGCCGGGGGCACTTCAGCGGTAGCGGAAGAGTGTGTGTGTGTGTGTGTGTGTGTGTGTGTGTGTGTGTGTGTGGTGCCATGACTCTGTACATCAAAACCAGGAACAAACACGATTACCTAAACCATAATAAAAAGTAAAATCTTTAAAAAGTGCATTATTCCCCTTTCTGCTGCTTTTCTGCAGGACTGCAGCACTGGAGCACTGGAGCACAGCACTGCAGTGCCTCCCCACAGCACTGGAGCACAGCACTGCAGTGTCTCCCCACAGCACTGTCACACAGCACTTCGGTGCCTCCCCACAGCACTGCAGTGCCTCCCCACAGCACTGTCGCACGGCACTGCGGTGCCTCCCCACAGCACTGTCGCACGGCACTGCGGTGCCTCCCCACAGCACTGTCGCACGGCACTGCGGTGCCTCCCCACAGCACTGTCGCACGGCACTGCAGTGCCTCCCCACAGCACTGTCGCACAGCACTGCAGCTCTGTCCTCCGCTGTTCATGGATTGGCTCGAGTGGGCACCAGTAACGTCTCCACTGTGAGACTTGTTACTGTTTTTGGCATATCGAATACACCACGGGTAGCTTGCCAGGCTCTGCCGTGCGGGCGGGATACTCCCGGTAGCCTGCCAGGCTCTTGAGAGGGACGGAGGGATCGAGCCTGGCTGGCCACATGCAAGGCAAGCGCCCTCCCCGCTGTGCTCCAGTCTGCTGCTTTACTCGGGCCGTGCATTATCCTTGGGCTCTGCTCCCTGGTCAAAATCAAAGGGGCTTGAGAGTAGCGTTTGCTCTGCTTGAGGCCTGAGCCTTGGGGTTGGCTGTCCCCCCTCCCCCCGCCATGTTTAGTGTACACTTATTTACGTGAAAGGCTAAGTGCATCCCAGCCCGGAAGGCTTGACCCGCAAGGCAGTGCTCACTCTGCTGTCGCTGGCCGATCGGATTCGGAATGAAGAATCCTCTGCATCACTCCAGAGTCCCCTCCCCAGAGCTCTGGGACACTGGCTGGACGTGCTATGGGGTGCTCAGGATGCAGGTTCAGAAGGGGAAAGACTGTGAGAGCTGAGAAGGGACCCGGCGTGCCCCACGCACAGCGCAGGGATGTTGCTTCTTGGGGGCAGAGGTCCTGGGGCAGGTTTTGAGTTTGTTAGTCCTGCGCCCCCCGACCCCTGCGGGGCTGGCGATCGGCGGAGGGTGGTGCTCTGTGGTGTCCTCGGAGCAGCGGTGGCGGGGGGCTCTCCTGGTCTGGCTTTCCGGAAACTCCTTTTCTCTGTCCTGGGGGGGAAGACAAGGCCTGTCTGAAGCCCCTTCCCTCGGAGAGAGGGGCTGCAGGGCGAATCCAGCCAGGGCGAGGCAACAGCGAGGGTGTGGGGACGCAGGCCGGAGCTGGGCTGAGCTCCCCCTGACCCCGAGTCCAGCTCTGCGACCCACCGCCTTCCCACCCCTTCCTCTTCCCTCTCCCGCTGTACCGCCACGCGGGGAGCGTGTGCAGGTGTGAGCGCCTCTCCACGGCCCGGCGGGGCTGCTGCTGGACACCCGGGGGAGAGTGAACCCCGCGGAGAGACTGAGCCTCTCCGTGGCCCGTGTGTTTGGTGGGGAGGGAACGCCAGGCCTTGGAATGCCCACTCTGCCACCACTCTGCGAGGCTCAGCTGTGACTTTGCCACCATGTTCCAAGCGAAGACCCGAATCTGGGGCTCCCTGGGGCCCGCCAGGCTGTCTCCCGGCTGGGGCCAGTCCAAGTCTCTCTTTCCTCGCGCAAGCCCAGCCGGTTTCCCCAAGCTCAGCCTTGGAGCCTCGAGGGCTACACTCGCAGCGCCCTGAGGACACGTGTGAGACCAGGGAGGCAGCTCCGAGGGTGGGTCCCGGCAGTGCCCAGCTGGGCACTATTCTCAGGCAACGAGCTGGGAGCACCCCTGGGTGTGGCTGTCGAACCCAAACCCCGACCAAATCTAGACAACGTAAGACTTTCCTGGGGTGTGGGGGGAATATACTGCAGTGCTCAGGGCTTACTCCTGGCTCCGTGCTCAGGGATCACCCCTGGCGGGCTTAGGGGACAATTTAGAACGTCACCCAGGTGGGCTGCATGCAAGGCAAGTACACTCCCTGGCCCCCTAGAGCCAGCAACTGGGGGGCGGGCGGGGAAGGGCAAGATGCACCAGGATGCCAGAGGGACCCACCACAGGCACTCGTGACACCAGAGGATACGAAGGACTTCGCAAAATCCAAAGCAGGTGGAGATGAGGTGCCCTGGGGTCCTTTCAGCAGCTGGTGCTGGGAATAGAGGTCACTTTAGCTGAGGGGAAAGAAGGGTCCACCTCATTAAACGCGAGCACGGCCGGCCCCATTGTTCCCCGGCCTCTCCCATTTACGGGGCTGATGTCACCCCAGAGATGAGAGAGAAGTTTTTGTGGCTCTGTTTCAAAAGCCCAACACCTCTGGGTTAGTCACTCACTTAATAACAACACACGAACTGTTAAAGCCATCCAAGCTGGTTGGAACTGGAATTACAACAGAGCAGCAGAGCTGTGAGCCCGGGGGAGAGTGCGAACAGCCTGTCCAAAGGGCAGGAGGGAGAGCTGAGAGCAGGGAACCCGGGCCCGGGAAATGGCCAGTGCCAGGGTGTTCTTAGGACCCCCCTCCCCGAGCCTCCTGTCCCTGCAGGGGCTGGGTTGGCCGGCACCCCTGGGCGCCTCCTCCCACACTGGCCTGGGAACTTCACAGTCCCCTTTTCTCCCTTATTTGCATTTGTGCTGATGGTGTGTTCTGCCCGTGTCTTGGCTGGAGGCAAAGCCATAAACATTTCAACTTTCCTTCAACCCTCTCAGGCCCCGCCCACCCAGCACACTCCTTCTCCCCTCCGATGGTCTCCTGTATCTGCATCCTCCAGTTGCTTTTGCAAATCACAATGAGACGGGGACGCCGAGAGGTCCCGGAGGTCGTCCTAGCTGGACCTGGGGCTGGCCTCGTTCAGCAGCGTACGCGCTGTTTGCGCAGCTGCACGGCTCCCACACAGACTCGGAACCTTGCTGGCATTTCGGACCGAGCTCGTTGTTTTTATAGGTGCAGGGACGTGCGGTCGTAGATATTTTGGCATTTACCGGACTCTGTAGCTGCAGAGAAAGAGACCGGCTCCTTCTCCTTTTTCTCTTCTCCTGTTCTGCTCTCTCAAAAGGAACAGTTCCCTTCACAGGTGCTCTGGCGTCTGTACTGTGTTCAGCTGAGTGCGTGTTGCCTGAGGTCGTGCTTTAGAGCTAATATTCCAGGACCTGCACCCAAACCTCCCTCCTTTCCCTTCCTTCCGACTCGTCTCCATGTCGTTCTGATGTTCTTTTTCTGCTTCCTGTGAGTCTCCCCAGGAACCTCAGCAGTGACCCCCTCCCGGTTTGCTGAGGCCAGCTCTGTGGGGCGTGAGTGGGGGGCGTCTCCCCGAGGGGCTCGGACTCGACTCTGAAGTGCAGCTGCTCCTGGAGATATGTAGGTGTCTCCGGGGGGCTGTGGGCAGCTCGAGGGGCCGGGCTGTGCCCCCTGAGTGGACGGAGGGTGTGGAGGATGCGTTGGTCATGCTCAGGCGTGGTGGCCGCTCACGGGTCCCCGCTGTGTTCGAGCACCTGAGGCCCACCCAGCCCTCCCCTCAGACCCAGCTCTCCTGGGAGACTGATGCCCTGAGCCGGGGACGCGGTCACTTCCCACCGACTGGGCGGGGCCGAGACAGGCTGCTCTGGGTGCACAGGGAGAAGCTTCAGGGAGCTCGGGCGTGAGAGGCCTCCAGAGCACCCGGGGGTGACGGGAGAGAAGGCGCAGTGGGCAGCCGTGAGCAGGAGGGCAAGGAGAACAGAGAGTGCGGGGCCGGGCTCGAGGGGGGACCCGAGGTGGGTGCGGACAGCCGGGGGTGCCCGCAGTTGGCAGTGCCCAGAGAAGTCAGGGTCCCCGGGGAGTCCCCCTCAGGGCCGCGGCTCCTCCTCTTCCCAGACTCACCGCCCACGGGCCGGGACCCCGGAGCCTGTGCTGGGTGCCCAGGGGGTGCGGCGGCCAAGGGGGGGTTTGCTCCAGAGCTGGGCCACGTGCTGGGCAGCTCCTTCCGGGGGAGGTGGCCGCGGTTTTCTGTGCTTGAGTGGAGACGGGAGCCCAGGACGGCGAAGCTGGTGGCAGGTCCTGGGCCCCCGTCAAGCAGCGCCAGAGCCTGGCACCAGTGAGGCTGATCACAAATGACACCCGCACGGGCACAGCCCGCCACGCACCGGGCTCGCTGGGGCGTCGCTCCTGGCCAGGGCAGGCGGCACTCCCCCAACACGCACAGCGCCCACCCTGATGGCTTCAGGCTCCCGGGAGGAAGCCCCTGCAGGAGGGGACGGGGGCGGGCCTCCGTATGTATGTCAGGCTTGTTTCCGGCTGTTGTGCGCTTCTCTTAGTTGAGTTTTATCGTAGGCACCGCGGTTGGCAGTATTGGTAACAGAAGGGCTTCGCGTTCAAACGCCCCAACACTCACCCATCCCCTTCCAAGGCTCCGGCGACCCCGCCCCCCACCCATGGGGCAGTGCACGGCAGGGTCCTCTGAGAGCTGAGGAGTTTTGTGTAGTTTCGTGCAGTTTCCCATTGTGTAGACAGTTTCTTTGTCCACTCGTCTGATCTTGGACACCTGGTTGTTTCGAGACCCTGGGGGGCTCTCGGGAGGTGCCCTCGGGGGACGGGCAGGAGGTGCCGGAGCCTTGCCGTGGGAGACCGGCCCTGGGAAGTGAAGGGGCAGGGCAGAGAGGGACTCCCCGTCCTGGGGCCCCCCAGCTGTGGTTGGGAGTGGTCCGGAGAAAGGCGGGGGCAGGGCTAGCGAGGCAAGGAAGGTCCAGCGTCGTGTTCTCCTTTCTGGGGGGACCCAGCCCTGTGGGGGACAGAGGGTGATGGTCCCTTAGCCTAGGCATCCTGAAAGGCTTGGGGGCCGGGAGCTGGTCCGGAACTCGGGTGCCTGCATGGGACCCCGAGCGTGGTGGGTGTAGCCCAGGGGCCCCGGCCCTTCCAGCACTGCGGGACCCCTTCCTTGGACGTCTGCTGGACCTACTGGCCCCGTGGGCTGAGTGGCCAGGGTGTCCCCTGTGCATTGCTCGGCAGACACCCCTCCCCAAAGAAAGGCGCCCCCCCAGCTGGCGTCCTTTTCAGAGGCCGGGAGGAGGAAAGCAGTGAGGGAAAAGGCAGGCCACTCAGTGCAAGGAGCGATTTGGACCCTCTGGTCTTTCCACGGAGGCGCTGGGAGCAGGGTCCTGCCGGAAGCTGTCCCTTCCCTCTGCCCACGGCTGGCCACTTGCAGAGCTGCTCCTTTCTGCGGCCCCCGGGCAAGGCCCTTCAGCGCTGGGTGGGTGCCTCAGTTTCCCCCTCTGCAAAATGGGGGATAATCATACTTAATTGCTTCACCATGCTGAGGTAAGGATTAATTAGTTGATGTTTGTAAGCGGCTTTGAAGCCAGAAAATGCTACAACAGAGCTCAGCATTATTATTAATAATACATTTCAGCGGCGTTAATAGTGGCAGGGCAGCCTCAAATTTCCCTGGCGGTGTCAGCGGGGGAACTTATTTTTCAGCTTCCCTCATTAAAGAGAAAGAGCGAGGGGGGCGGTGTTGGCACGGATCTCTCAGGAGCCGGGACCTCGCAAAGGCCCCAAGAGGCTGCCCAAAGCTTTGGAAAATGGGAAAAACAGAGGGGGGTGGGCGGTAAATGCACTCACGAGGGGGCTCGGGGCCCGGGGCTCTCACCTTTGGAAGCCCCTCGATCCTGGGGCCAGGACCCCCGCACAAGCCCTGGGTAGCTCCCGCCCGCCTGTTTGGCTGTTCGACCCCTGCGCCCTGCCTCTGCCCCGTGCTTGGTCACTTGTGTGTGTCCCTGGGTCTGGGGCTCTGAGCTCCCCCCTCGCTCTCCTTCGCTTCCCACCGACTCGGAGCAGCACCCTTGCCTCATGCCCGCCGAGGCGCTTCCTGCACGGCCAGGGGCTCTGGGGGGCCTGTGCTGCCGAGTGGGGCCGTTGGACCAGCTCCAGCTCCGGGCAGGGGAGTCTCGAGAGTGAGGGTCCTCCCTGCGCTGCCCTCGGCCGGCTGGCCCTCAGTTTTCTCAGAGAGGTGCTGGGTCGGGCCGGTGATCCGCTCAGATTGGGGGAGCGGGGGCCTGGGGTTAGTCCCCCGAGCGGAGGGGCACTGTGCGTGTGGCCCCCAGCCCAAGCCCACCTGGTTCGGGGAGTTTGCAGGCGGAGCTGCAGCCTGGCAGCCGGGGTTTGCCTGCCGGGGCCTGGCCAGGCCTCTGTCCGCGGACACTCTCAGGCCCTCGTCACCGGTGTCTCTTCCTGCGGAGCCCAGCAGGGGCCGTCCGGGGAGCAGGCTAGGCGAGGGGGGGTGGGGGTAGTGGAGCGGCATTGCTCCAGATCAGCAGACTCACGGCAGGCCCGAGCCTGGGCCCAGACTGCCCAGGCCTAGAGACTCTGAGAGGCCCCGTGGCCCCAGTCACCTGGTGGCCTCGGGAAAGAAATTCAGAACAAAACAAAACAAACCCTAAGAAGGGCCGGCCAGAAGCTCAGGGCAGGCACCGGCACTTGCCCCACCAGGGAGGGACTGTGCTCGGAGGATTGGAGACTCCCTGACCCGGGGAAGGAGTTGAAGGGGAAGGGGCAGCTTGTTTGCAGCCTGGCTGCCTTCTAGAACTTTCTATGCCTGTAGACCCAGCAAGGGCTATTAAACCTGGGAGCGAGCCTGCCTGTTCCGGGCCTTTCCGGGCCTCTGCCGGTCGCTCCTGGGACACAGTGCGTGACTGCCGGTCTCGCTCCCTGGCCCAGGGACCAGCGCCGCTGCCCGTCCCGCTCTCCAGGCCCCGCAAGGCTGACTTGGGTCACCATGCGCAGAGGACACTGGGGTGGGGGTGGGGTGATGCCACCACGTCCGAGCTCGGGGCACATGGGGCTGCCCTTGTTCGCCTGTGGATAGGTGTTCAGGGCCAGGGTGAGGGTCAGAGGTCAGAGGTCAGGCGCAGCCGCTCTCATGGGCGCTGCTGGGTCTGCAGTCCCGGGGCAGAGAGTGGGGACACTCCTGGGCTGTGCTTGCTCAGGGCGTGGGGGGCACCAGGTGTGGCCCCTGAGCACTGCCAGGAGTCAGCCCCGAGCCAGGAGAAAGCCCCGAGCACTGTGGGTGTGAGCAAATAAGCAAACAAAATTCTCAGAGGGCCCGAGAGAGGGTCTGGCGGGCCAGGCACAGGCGGCGAGATCTTGTATGTGGTGACCCGACTCCCATCCCCGTGCCCTGCGGTCTCTGAGCCCCTCCAGGTGACCCCTGAGTACAGGAGCAGAGTGAGCCCTGCTCCCCGACAGGCCGGGCCCCCGAGCGGACACGCCCGCTTCCCTGCGCCGTGTACTGCTCCGTGTTCCCTCTGGTCCTGGGCAGCCGTGCGGAGCCCACACCCGCGGCCCCGTCGGCCTCCCCTGGGCTCCCACGTGCTGGCTTGAGGGGCTCCTGCCCGTCCCCATGTGCTGAGTCTCGCTAGCTGCCCCCGGGAGCCGGCCCGAGCCCGCGTGTCCTTGCCTGGAGAAGCTGCAGTTTAACTGTGAGAAGCCTCCGTTTCCTTCAGCAGATTCTCCCATCGATTGGGGTAATTCGGCTTTGAGTAATCCCGGCCCGAAGGCACGATACTGCCCTCCGCGTTGATAACTCGTCCCCAATGACAGGGTCGCCTATCTGCCCGCTATCTCCCGTCCGCAGCGCCCAGGTGCCGCACAATCTGCCGCCCATCGCGGGCTCCCGGTAATTAGACTCTTCAAAGTCTGGGGCAGGCACTCATTAGCCGCCGGGAGGAGGCCCCGCTCAGATGGTTCCCATTCCGCAGACCTGGGAAATCAAGGCAGAAAAAGCAGGTGCGCGTCTGCCCCACGTCCTGAAGAAGGCGTGTAGAAGGGGGGGGGTGCATCGGGGGTGTCCTGAGCCCCTGCTCCACGGAGGTGCCCGGCCAGGAACTGTGCAAGTGGTGGGGGGTGGGGGCAGTCCTGGCCCCTTCCCCTAGAGGGTCAGGGCACCCACTCCAGCGGTGAGGCCCCCCGGCACCCCGACACGGGCAAAGCCCTTCTGGTTCTTCTCTGCCAGACACATGTGACCAGCACATGTGACCAGCCTGCGGGGGCTTTAGCCCCTGGAGGAGAGACAGGACGCGCAGGGGCTGCCTGGGGGGCTTGGGGCAGGACTGGAGACTGTCCACTCCTCCTGCCCTAGACACCAGCTGTCTGCAGCCCAGAAATGTCCAAATCAGGGCAGTGGGCGCAGTCCTGGGCCTTTGGCACTGACCCGGGGACCCACGGCTCGGGCTGGAGCACTGGCCAGCTGCCCCGAGAGGCCAGGGAGGCCATCACCCGCACCCTGCAGTGCGGACACCCCCATCAGAAGCTTCTCCTGGGTGACAGCGGAGAGTCAGGGAGCACTGGAAGCCGAGCCACACCCCGGCAGCCCCCACGTGGCAGCAGGAGGCCGGGGGGCCGTGGTGGAGGCGAGAGCCCGGGCAGACGCGTGGCAGGCCAGCGCGCCCGAGTGCGGGTCCAGGCAGCACGGGGTCCGGGCAGCACGGGGTCCAGGCCGCATGGGGTCCAGGCCGCCCCCCACCCCTGCCCTCGTGAGCCAGGAGGAGGCAGGACGTGGTGGAGGGTGGCACTTCTCTCCGGGAAAGGGGCCAGCCAAGGCCGCTGCCCATTCTGGCCCGGCGCTGGGCCGCGCCCGCCTGTGGGCCCAGGAAGCGAGTCTGGTGGGGAAGAGGCTGTGACTGCGAGGCAGGAAATGGGTTTGGCCCTGGGATTCCTCCCCGGCGCGTGGGTGGCGTGGCTTCCGGTCCCTTGGGTTCCTTTTCTCTCTCGCCCTTGTTCTCCTCCTTCACAGTTAGGACACGGCTTCGGGCCCCGCCGGCCGTTTGCTGGGGAACCCCAGGACACGTCAGTGGGGGACGCCGGCCCGGGAGAGCACTGGGAAGCGGATGTGGGTGCGAGGGCCGAGAGTCGGGGCCTCGTGCCCGACGGTGGCAGCCACGCACGTCCAGCCCACGGCTGTGGTTTCTCGCCGACTCCACAGAGACTCGGGGGGCCCGCTGTCCCGGGAGTCTCGCTCGCCTAGTCGGCGCCTCCAGAGCACTGGGCCGGGGGCTTGCACACAGCCCTCTGTCGGGGGGGGGGAGAGGGCGGAGGGCAAAGTCTATTTTTGGTCTGTCCTTTTTGGCTTCTTCGGAGTCAAACGACTCTGACCTACATCTGAGTGCGAAGTGTGCCTGGGCGACCTGGAGCCGTCCCCCCTCCACGTGGGCACAGCTGGCCACACCCCAGACCTCTGCTTCAGGAGCCGTGGGGAGGCCGACCCTGCGTGTCACGTGTGCTTGTGGGCCCCGGGACCCCGTCCTCAAGGAAGTCACGCGCCTGGTGTGAAGACAATCCTCTGGGTGTCCGGGCTCACGTGATAGGGTTGAGAAGTCTTTAAAAATTTTAAGGGGGCCGGAGCGATAGCACAGCGGGTAGGGCATTTGCCTTCCACGCGGCCGACCCGGGTTCGATTCCCAGCATCCCTTATGGTCCCCCGAGCACTGCCAGCAGTGATTCCTGAGTGCAGAGCCAGGAGTAACCCCTGTGCATCGTCGGGTGTGACCCCAAAAAGAAAAAAAAAGTGTTTTTGGGGCCACACCCGCATGTGCTTGGACTTACTCCTGGCAGTGCTCAGGGGACCATATGGGGTGTTGAGCCCCATATACTGTATTGTCTATCAGCTCTGATGGTTTCTTGGAGGCTGCTGAGGCCCGGCCTGGACAGACCTTCTTCCGGAAGCCAGAGAGAGCAGCACTAGAAGCTCCACGGCTGCCCAGTCCCCATGGCAACCCTTCGACCCACAGCTGTGATAAAACTTTACTGGCACGACCAGGCTGCGAGCCCAGGTAGGCCCACGCCACTGCCAGCCCTGGCCTCAGCTAAGCTTCCTCTGCACAGAGGAGGGGCCTGAGGTCTGGAGAGGCCAGGGGCAGCCACACCGGCGGGCCAGCCCCGGCCGCTGACCAGCTCGCTGGGCTGGGCAGGGGCCGACAGACTCCGTGAGCCGGCCAGGGCTCCCCCAGCTGAGTCTTCCCGGCGAGTCCCTCCCACGGTCCTGCCGGCTGTGAGTCCAGGTCCGGGTGCGGGCAGGGCGGCGTCCCTGGCCACAGTCCTCTCCTGTGGCTTTGGGCAAGGACACCTGCCAGGCTGGGATCGGGGCTCATGTGGACACCATCCCCTCTTTATTGATTTACTTATTTTAAATGAACTTCACTGGATCACCGTGAGACACAGTTATAACCTTTCATGATTATGTTTCGGTCACACAAAGCTCGAGCACCCACCCCTCCACCAGTGCACATTTCCACCACCACTGTTCCCAGTGTCCCTCCCGCCACCCTCACCCCAATCCTACCCCCGCCTCTGTGGCAGATACTTTCCTTCTTTCTCTCTACTTTTGGGCATTATGGTTTGCATATAGAAGTGGAGAGGCCATCACGTGTGGTCCTTTGTCTACTTTCAGCGCACGTCTCCCATTCCGAGCCACACCTCCAGTCATCATTGACTCAGTGGTCCCTTCTCCATCCCAAATGCCTTTCCACCAGATGTGGGGCCAGCTTCCAAATGGTGGCATGATCCTCCTGTCCCGTATCTCTACCGTCCTTAGGTGTTAGTCTCCTATTATGCTACTTTATATTCCACAAGTACCATCCCCTCTTTAAAGACCTTCCGCCCCTTCATGTCACCTGCTGCATGCTGGGATGGATGTCACGTGAGAAGTAAGTTCGCGTCGTGCCAGACATTAGTCTGATCTCCGCTACCTATTATCACTGTATCACTGTCTTCCAGTTGCTCATCAATTTGCTCAAGCAGGTGCCAGTAATGTCTCCATTTGTCCCTGCTGCGTTCAGGGTCAGGGGAATGAGGCTCATTTTTGTTACTGTTTCTGGCATATCGAATACGTCACGGGTAGCTTGCCGGGCTCTGCCGTGTGAGATTCTGCATTGCTCTCTCCTGGAAGCTTTGTTTTATAGTCTCTGGATCTTGGCTGTTGATGAGATTACATGGCGCTTGGGTCAGTTTGTGGGTGTGACTGCTAAGCTACTGAAAAACGGGGAATCTGGGTGGAGGAGGCCCAGTCCCAATGCGAGCAGGCTTGGAGATCTCAGCCACAGGTTCTGTACACCTGGGTTCCTCTGCCAGTTCCTTCATGCGTGAAGCTCGTCCAAGCGTGTGGAGAGTGGCCTTGAGCATGGCTACGGTTGGATTCTGGAGGTTTTTGGCTGCTGGGGCTCTGCTTGGGGTGGGGAGGGAAACTCAGCTCGCCCCCTCTGAGGGGTCCCGGTGAAGACAGTCTGGCGTCGGGGCAGGAGGTTCTGCCTCTACCTAGTACTTCCGGTAAACCCTTCAACCTTAGAACGAGGCGCGTTTTGCTCTCACAGTGCGTGTTGGCTGTGAGTCCAGGGAGGAAGGAGTCCAGTGCATGACCCCCCTGGGCACTGATAGTCCTGCTTCCAGTATGGGTACACAGCGCCCTGGGATGGCCCTGTTGGGGAAAGACCAGGGGGTCCTCGCGTGCCTGGGTTCTGTGACGCCCTTCCTGCTGGCTCATGGTCTCCTTCGGTTTCTGGCTCCTGCCCCTCTTGACTTGGCAGGTTCCCCTGCCTGGAGCCAGCCTGAGAGGACACAGCCATGGAGGCGGGGGTGGACAGGCCGCCGTTCTGCCGGGTCTAGCCGGGAACAGTGGCACGGCCATGGCTGGACATCCCGGAGGAAAGCAGACACGTCCCCTCTCATGCCCAGGGACTGGAGATTGATTCCAAATGACCTTCCTTTCTCAGTTTCTGTCTGTGCTATCCGACTTTGCTCTTTCTTGGACCCCCCCAGCCCCCACCTTGCCTACTGTAAGTTTAGAGAATCTCATTGCATGCAGGAGCTGAAGGACCATGAAACGGAGGGGGGCTTTCAGGTCACTCTGCGGATGCGACCATGGCTGATCCCAGACAGGGATGAATGCAAATAAGCTTTAACACTTAAAACTCTCCGTGACTAGGATTATTAGCTACTCAACTCTTTCTAAGAGAGGGTCTTATTTACATATAAACAATGCATTTGCTAATCACATATGTACTTATTAAAGCAGATCCCTTAACCTCTAGTTGGCAAATCTGCTTAATCTTTCAGGAATGCCAGTATGCTCTTTGAAATTAAAATAAAATCCTTAATTTCTTTAGAATGTCTGTAACTCAGGCTTTTTGGTAATTTAGATAAAACTTTTTGGTCAATTAGGCTTGATTTGCAACAAGTTCTTTTCCTCTTGAGAATATATAGCAAATGTTCTTGGTTTTGTACCTGCTTCTCAGCAGATGAAGAAACAGACCCATTGCTGGTGAATGGGTGCGTATTGGAAATTCCCCATGATGCCATATTGGTACTTGGCATGGACACTGCTGCTTTCCACTGATTTTTTCGACGATGGGGGAAAATCTGGTTTCTTTCTTTTAAAATGAAAAGCTCACAGCCAGGTTTGCTTAGTCGTCTAGACCAGTGGTTCTCAAGCAAGGGGATTTTGCACCCCGGGAGCAAGACATTTTGGGTTGTTATGTGGGGCGGGAATGGGCTTGTGGCTGCCACCTGGTGAAGCCTGGGGTCACGTAGAGCAAGAGAGAGTGATCCACCCCCAAAAGGCAGTGGTGCTGAGGTGGAGGCACCCTGATTGAGAGAGCTACCCCCCAAATGTCTTCAACTACTCACTCTAGGACAAGAGGGACACGGGTGCCAGTGTCCTGACTCCTGAACTAGCCTCTGTCCCCTTGGTTCCTACAGGCGTGTGGCAGCATCCCTACGGTCTTTGAAGACTGGTGCCCGTTTCTGGGACAGCGAGCAAGTTCCCGTGTTGCCCACCTGCCCTGCCATCTGGCCTCCCGGTGCCTCCCAGGAGGCCGCGGGTGGCACGTGCCGTGTGTCTGCTGACGGGGGGTCTGCTTCTCCATGGCTCTGGTCTCAGTCCAGTGGCGAGTCCTAATGTGCACCCTCAGCGTGTCCCCATTCTTGTTTTTGGTCTCTCCGCAGGACTTGCATGATGGGGGCACTCTCGAGCACAGCTCCGGCATGACCACCTTCCAGCAGAATGCGTTTGCTCTACTTTTCTGTTTTTGTCTTTTGGGGCCACATCCAGAGGTGCTCAGGACATACTCCTCACTCTGCGCAGGGGCCATCCCTGGCGGGGCTCAGGAGCCATCTGGGATGCTGGGCATCAAGCCAGGGTCAGCGGTATTATTGCTCCAGCCCACTTTTACTTTGTTTGACTTCCGACTTCTCGTCTATACAGCGAGGCCTCTCTGAAGAACCGTTTCTGCCTCAAGAATCCTACGTTTCTGGATCTCATCTCTGAAAAGTCACGTAGATGACAGCTCCCGCCCGGAATGGGATCGTGTGGGGACCTGTTGTCATCTGGGCCCCAGGGGACAGGTTCCTGCCGGGCCATTAGTCCTGGAACTGCACGCCGGAATCCTTTGAGAGTGGCCTCCTGCTGACCACGGGACAGGAAGCTGCGGCTGGGCTCAGGGTACAGGGAAGAAGGGCGCGGCTGCCAACTCCAGTGGGAAATCCTTCTTCGGTCAACGTTGTTGAGGTGAAAAATTGTGTCTTTGTGTTCAGAGGCCTCCCCAGGGTGTCAGATCCGGGCTGTGGATCCACTTTGGGCTGGGTGTGCAGGACGCACCGGGAAAGCCTCTGGACGAGGGTCACTGTCCAGAGCTGTGGCTTCTCTGCTCATTTGTGGTCTCACCCACCGGGTTTCCTTGGCTCAGTGAACGAAGGCCCGGACCCGCACTGTCCGGGCAGCTGCGATTAGCACCCTGCACGCCGTCACAGTCACCCACTGTCCACTAGTTGTTGGAAACGGTCAAGTGCAGGGGCCGAGCCAGAGACAGTGGGGAGGGCGTTTGCCTTACATGCAGCCGACCTGGGTTTGGCCCCCGGCATCCCGGAGGGTCTCCTGAGCACTGCCAGGAGTGATTCCTGAGTGCAGAGCCAGGAATAACCCCTGAGCACTACGACAATAGCAAGAATGGTGGCTGAGAGAGTGACGCTGACCCCAGAGGAGTTAAATGGCTCACTAAGTGCCTGCCTACTACTTTACCCTTGACTCCATAGACTAGAAAGGCTCCGAGGGGGGGATGTATAAATATGTTTATGAAGTTGCTCAAGGGTGGGAATACTGTGCTGGGATGGGGCAGCAAATTTTATGCATCAACTTGGCTGTGCAACAAAGGACTTCTCTCTCTGTCTCCGTCTCTCTCTGTCTCTGTCTCTCTGTCTCTGTCTCTCTCTGTCTCCATCTCTCGCTCTGTCTCTCTGTCTCTGTCTCTTTACCTCTGTCTCTCTCTGTCTCTTTCTGTCTGTCTCTGTCTCTTTGTCACTCTCTGTCTCTTTCTCTGTCTTTCTCTCTCTCTGTCTCTGTGTCTCTCTATCTCTCTCCCTGTCTCTTTCTGTCTCTCTCTCTGTCTCTCTCACTCTTTCTCGCCCCTCTTTCTCTCTCTCTTTTCCTCTCTGTCTCTCTCTTTCTCTCTCTGTCTCTCTCTCTTTCTTTCTCTGTCTCTCTCACTCTTTCTCTCTCGCCCCTCTTTCTCTCTCTCTCTCTATATATATATATACTTATATGCATAAAATTTTGGTTCTCCATTTCTGTTTATTATTATTTTGGTTTGGGGGCCACAGGTGATAGTGCTGAGGGCCCACTCTGGGCTCTGTGCTCAGGGCCACTCCTGGTGGTGCTGGGGGCCCGTGGGGGTGCCGGGTGGAACCAGTTCATCAGTCTGCAGCACGCAGGGAAGTGTCTCACCTGCCCCCACGCCTCTCGGGCCCTGCTCCTCCGCCTGTGTGGGGGCTGGACGGGCAGACCCCGGGCAAGGCCTGGGAGAGAGGAAGCGGGAGAAGCGGCCGTGAGGAGCGGCTGGTGCTTGCTTAGTCATGGCGCCAAGCCCTCCCGGCAGCCTGCCCGCCTCGCCTCTCGCGGCCGCCGGTGCTTCTCATGGCTCAGCGTGCAAATTGTTGGGATTTACAGCTACGAGTTTGGCTGCCATGGATGCAACGTAAAGCTCAGATAATGGGGTGAGGGCGGGTGTGGGAGCCATCGCTCGGGGAGGAGGCTTCTCCCCTGGTGCTCTGGTGCCCGGGGGAGCCTGTGCCAGCTCTCCCGGGACAGTCGGGCGGGCAGTGGCAGCCCCCCGCTCTCAGAGCTGCTCTCTGCGCACGAGAGCTGGTCGGAGCCTTTTCCATCTGCAGGCGCCCAGAGACGCTAATTAGACCCCGGGCCTCCTGGAGTGGGTCCTGTGCCCGGGCACTCGTGACGCAACGCGCAAGGGGAGAGGTTAATTGGGTCAGACCCGGACCACACAGAGGTTCCCTCCAGTGCCAGCCCAGCCGGGGCTCCGGTTTGGGGTGAAAACAGACCCTGGGCGCCAGGTGCTTGGGAGTCACCTGGAATTTCCACCCCCGCCCCACCCCCAGCCGCCCCGCTTCAGTGAAAAGTCGTTTTTCCTCTTCCCATCAACATGCTCCTGGGAGAAAAACCGACACAACCGCAAAGTCCTTGCCTTCCTGTCCGGGGTGCTCTCGCCCGGCCTCGCCGAGCCCGCTCCCAGTCCATGCATCCATGCACACATCCGTCCACCCGTCACCTGACCAGTGGCACGCCTTCCCCGGCCCACCGCGTGCAGAGCCGTGACCTGCCTACGGCCCCGCGGCAGGATTCTCCGGCGAGCAGCCCCGAGTCAGGCCTGTGAGTGGGGTTCACCGGAACCTCTCCGGGCCACCTGCGGTGCGCAGAGGTCAGTCACTCTGAGAGGAGAAGAAGGGAGAGGAGAAGCAAGAGAGCAGAGGAGGGTGTGCAAGTCCGAGACCTCGAGGCCCCGAGGGCAGTGTCCAGAACACGTTCTGGTGTCTTGGATGCCAAGGAGGCTTCTCAGCTCCGTCTCTTCCCCCAGCCCAGAGCCCGGGAATGGGAGGCTGTGGACTGGGCACCACCCGGGCCCTCCCCGTGCAGTCGTTTGGGGGTGGCCCGAATCTGAACTTGCAGCTGGGTCCCCAAGGACGGCAGCCCTGGTGTTTGCTGGAAGAGTCAGCCTCCGTGCACGGCCTTCGCAGGAAGCAGCCCGGCCCGGCCCCTGTGGGGACGCTGGGGTGGGGGCACGGGGGGCGCCGAGGGCAGCAGGAGGAGCTGCAGTGAAGGCCATGAGGCTGCGGCAGGCTGTGAGGAATAACCTGACCAGTGGCTATAGAGGACGGGCGGGGGACCGGGGGCCAGCAGCAGCCAGAGTCGGTCCTGACCCGCCAGGAGACCAGCACCGAAGCCTGCTGAGAGCGGTCAGGGTGCAGGACACGCCCTGCTGGCCGCTGGCCGGGGCGGTGAGGGGCACAGCCAGACCCAGGCGAGAGCTGGGGGCCCACTGGTGCTCCCTGTACTTCAAGCAGGTCCTCCTCCCCGCCAGGCGTCAGCTGCCTCCCAGGGCCAGGCAGCCCCGGACAGGACAGGGCCACCGCCCTGCTCCAGACCCCGGCCGTGCGCGGCCTCCGCCCACCACCCGCCGAGGGCGGACAGTGCCCGCCCCGCTCTCCCTGCTCCGGGAGCTCGTCTGCGCCCCTCTGCACCCGGAGCTCCGGCGAGGCTCTGTCCTCCCCAGTCCTGAGCATTCCCCGTCCCCTCAGCCGAGCCTGCCCAGCTGTCCACGTGGGAGCGAGCACTGGCACCGGAGCACATGGCCAGGACTGCGCTCTGGCTCTCCAGGATCCCACACGAGGACAAGCGGGCGCCCGTCCGCCTCCCAGGGGGAGCCGGGGATGGGGCTGAGCCGGGGGGGGGGGGCAGGAGCACCCTGACGGGCCAGCAGAGGGTCTCAGAGGGAACCTGGTCCAGTGGGAGCTGGTGGGGTGGGCGAGCGGGTCTGGGGGCCAGCGGGCGCGTGGCCAGAGGCCGGAGGCGTCCTGCCCAGGGCGGGGGCGGGCCACGAGGGCTGCGAGAAGGGCAGCTCTGGGGCGGCCCGAGGCTGTGGGCACTGTGTTCTCTACGCGCGGCCCTGCCCGCGGTGCTGTGCCAGGAACCAGGGCGGGAACCCCGTCTGCGTGCCGGAGACTGCGGCTGGGCGCCGGGGTCGGGGGGCTGCCCTCGGCCTCTGCTCCGTTCTTGCAACATCACAGCCCTGGAGGGCCCGCCTGGAAGCGCCCATCCATGGGGGCCGTCTGTCACCTGGGACTCCTCGGGCTGTGCTCGGGCACCTGGGCGGCAGACTCCCCAAGGCCGTGTCCAGGGCCGGAGCTCAGGCTCGGCCCTGGGAGCCCTGGGTTCAAGCCCCAGCACGGCCTGGTCTCCGAGCACTGCCCGAAACGCCCGGGGGCTGTGGTGGCCCCCCCCCCCCCGAACGCCGCCCTCCCCTCTGGGGAGACTCGGCCGGGCTGAGCGCCCTCTCCTGTCCCGGCTCTCCTGGGCAGTGGGTTTTCGCGAGGCGCCTTCCTGTGCTGTGCTCCTGTGAGGTCCGGGCAGACCCGTCTCCTCGCCTCTGTCCCCCTGCCCGGGGCTGCATCTCCCCCCGGCCCCCCGCCCCAGCCAGGCCTGCCCTTCTCCCATTGCTCCTCGGATCCCCCTGGCCCGGGCTGGCACCCCTCTCCTGAGTGCCCCCAACTCGCAACCCTCCATCTGTGGAGTCGCCTGGGGGGGCCGGGACTAGGGCACAGGCCTCTTTGTGGGGTCCGAGGCTACCCCGCCCCTGCCAGGGCACCAAGGCTTCAGGGATGTCTCTGGGCTGTCTGGAGGCGGGGCAGGTGGGGGTGCGGGGTGTGGGGCCAGGGAGCCATCCAGAGCCCTGGGGGGCGGGGACACACCTGGTGGTGCGGGGTCGAGGCGGGGGGCAGGCCTCCTGTGTGCAGTCTCAGCCCGGGGTCCTCCCTCCAGCCCCCTACTCCGCTTCTGAGGAGGGTTGGGGGACACGGCCGACCTCTGCCAAGGAGGAGGCAGAGGGTCTGGACGCTGTCCCAGCTCCTTCCTCCTCGGAAGACCTCAGCCCCCCTGGTGCAAAGGACTGGGGACAACGGAGGTGCAGAGGGGGAACAGGCGTGGCCTCACTTGGGCCATTACTGAGGGTCTTCAAGGAACCAGGCGCACAGCGGGGGCTCTTCGCTGGCCTCACCCAGAAACAGCCTTCCCCGGAGGAACCGGAGACTCGGGGGACACAGGCTGCCCCTGTCGGCCCTCCTGCAGGCCCAGGCCTCGGCTGGACACCTGGGCCCTGCCCGCTGCCCGCCTGCCCTCCCACATCCCGCGGGCTGCTTCTCTGCCCAGCTGGGAGCAGGCTTGCGAGATGCTTAAGACAAACTCTCCGGGCAGGAGAGAAGCTGCGGACGCTGGCTGGCACGTGGCCCACCCTGGCCCACCCCGGCACCCTGGGAGTGGCCCCAAGCATGGAACCAGGAGTAAGTCCCGGACACGTGGCCCCACACCCAAAGCAACCAACAAGCAGACAGACAGAGCGGTCCAAGTGTCCATGGCTTCTGCCCGGCGTGGCTCTGTGGGACCCTCGCAGACCCCCCTGCAGAGCCGTGGGCCCCACAGCTTCTGGGGGCTGTTGGGCAGGTGCTCACACGCTCGGCCCGTGCCCCCGCAGCCCACCCTCCTCCCTGAGCCCCGGAGTAAGGGCAGGGCATGGGGGGAGGGAGCGCCTGTACTGCAGGGCGGCTTTCTCAAGGTGGGGGACTCCCGCAGCCCCCCGCTGGGCGGTTAATTAGCCGAGAGGTTGCTCTTCCCGATGGGAACAGAGCGCTGGCAGGGAGGGGCCTTTCCCGAGGAACAGTCTAACATAAACAACAATAAGCGTAATAATAATCCGGGCTTTTATGGGTGCTTTCATCGAGGAACCAAAAACACATTAGGGGCATTAACTCATTAATCTTCACAGCGCCCCTGTGAGAGAGAATTAAGTGTAAGTAATCATAATTATTACTGTCATTATCCCTCAAACAATTCCCAGATGTGCTGCGGCTGAACTGGCCTGTTCGCAGACCTTGTTCCTTTTGACTCCAGACCCTGGGCGCTTGACTCCCCTTCTTTCATTCTCTCTCTCTGACTTACTGGGTGAATCCAGGGATTTGGGGCCCGAGACCGGGAGGGCCCTCGTGCTCGCGCTGGCTCTCCGGCCCGTGGGGCTGCGGCGAGGCCGGCGGCACGTGCTGGCCGCTGGCCTGACTCTGGGCTGGCTTTGGGCTCTGTGTTCAGGTGGGGGGGTGGGGACGGAGTGGGGGCTTTGCGCCCTCTCCCCAGCGCCCCGCCGAGGTCGTTTCTACACAGCGTAGGACGGGGCTGACTTCAGCCTTATCTCGCCAGCGGAGGGTTGAGGAGTTTCATCCTGCAAGTCGCATCCTGCCCGCACTGATACCAGTTAAATGAGAACCGTGTCCAAGCACCGGCCCGGGGACCAGCTCGGAGCAGGCTCGTGCGCGTCCCTGGGGCCGTCCTTCCCGCGTGCCAGACACCCGCCCAGTCCGGTCTTGGGCACGCAGGTGGCCCTGGAGCTCGAGCCACCCCCAGGCAGGCGCGGGGCTTTGTGGGCCGAGCAGGTGTCCCCGGAGCCGTGTCCCCAGAGTGCTTGTGACTCCTGCCTTGGTTTTGTTTTGCTCCGAATCTGGTGCGTGATACAACCTCTGGGGAATGCTGGAGGGCGTCCAGGCCAGAGAGCGGCCCAGGCGTGAGGGCTAAGCGTCGTGAATATTCAGGAGCGTCCCCTCTGACTCTGGCATGTGCGCACGCAGGAAGGAGCAGCCGGAAGCCCGTGTTCAGCGCTGCCGGCGGGTGGAGGCACGGGGAGAGGGCTGGGCTCTCGCTCGCCCTTTGCCTTCTGGGCCGGATAAAGCAGTGACACGAGGGCCGAATGGAGAGCCTAGGGGTTAAGGCCCTGGCCTCGCACACAGCCAGCCCCAGTGTGACCCCTGCCACCACGTAGGGTCCCCCACGCTCTGCCAGGAGTGACCCGAGCCAGGAGTAAGTTCTGAGCACTGCTGAGAGTGGCCCATCCCTGTCCCCGAAGAAAAACAAACAGGGTCTGTGTCGGTGGAAGGTTCGAGACCTGCTTAGAAACCCAGAACAGACCAGGTTTCCAGTTAGGAAGCCTGAGTGTGTGTGTGCGCGTGCGTGTGTGTGAGATAGAGAGTGCGTGTGTGTGTGTGTGTGAGATAGAGTGCGTGTGTGTGTGCGTGTGAGATAGAGTGCGTGTGTGCGTGTGTCTGAGATAGAGAGTGCGTGTGTGTGAGATAGAGAGTGCGTGTGTGTGAGATAGAGAGTGCGTGTGTGTGTGTGAGATAGAGAGTGCGTGTGTGTGTGTGAGATAGAGAGTGCGTGTGTGTGTGTGAGATAGAGAGTGCGTGTGTGTGCGTGTGAGATAGAGAGTGCGTGTGTGTGTGAGATAGAGAGTGCGTGTGTGTGTGAGATAGAGAGTGCGTGTGTGTGTGTGTGTGTGAGATAGAGAGTGCGTGTGTGTGTGTGTGAGATAGAGAGTGTGTGTGTGTGTGAGATAGAGAGTGCGTGCGTGTGTGTGAGATAGAGAGTGCGTGTGTGTGTGTGAGATAGAGAGTGCGTGTGTGTGTGTGTGTGAGATAGAGAGTGCGTGTGTGTGTGTGTGTGAGATAGAGAGTGCGTGTGTGTGTGTGAGATAGAGAGTGCGTGTGTGTGTGTGTGTGAGATAGAGAGTGCGTGTGTGTGTGTGTGTGAGATAGAGAGTGCGTGTGTGTGTGAGATAGAGAGTGCGTGTGTGTGTGAGATAGAGAGTGCGTGTGTGTGTGTGAGATAGAGAGTGCGTGTGTGTGTGTGAGATAGAGAGTGCCTGTGTGTGTGTGTGAGATAGAGAGTGCATGTGTGTGTGTGTGTGAGATAGAGAGTGCATGTGTGTGTGTGTGTGAGATAGAGAGTGCATGTGTGTGTGTGTGAGATAGAGAGTGCGTGTGTGTGTGAGATAGAGAGTGTGCGTGTGTGTGAGATAGAGAGTGCGTGTGTGTGTGTGAGATAGAGAGTGCGTGTGTGTGAGTGTATCTGTGTGTGTGTGTGTGTGATCCTCTCCCCAGCCTGGCCTCCCTCTTAGCCCTTCGCACCCAGTGCAGCCTGTTGCCAGTACCCCTGAGACTTGGTGCTCAGCTCTCCAGCCACCCAGACTCTCACCCCCACTGCCCAGCCCCTGGCAGAGGCCTTCCTCCAGCCCTCATCTGGCCACTTGGTCCCTCCTGTCCAGACACTCCCCAGGACGTGCCTCGCCGGCCCTCCGGGCGCAGAGGTGCTCACGGCGCCCAGGACTCGGTCTCTCCTCTCCCAGGCGGGTGGGGATCTAGGTGGGTGAACCCTGCACGGCAGGAGAATGCACAGAACCGGAAATCAAGGGCCTGGGTGCAAGCGCTCATCCCCCTCCAGAGGCTGAGGCTGTGCAGTTGAAGAGGCGGGAGAAGGACGCAGGGACGGTGCGTCGGGGGCGCTGACGAGTGGGCTACCAGGAGGAGGGGGCAGGGTGGACGGCCGGTGGGTCGGCCCCAGGCTGGACAGAGGCGAGCAGGGAGAGAATCCAGGAGCAACAGGGAAACAGAGTCGGGCACTGGGGCGACACCCCAGGAACCCGGTGGGGCACCGCAGCTGGGCTGTGGGGTGGGAGCCTGGAGGGGCTAAGGGCTCAGAGAGGGGAGTGTGGGAACGCTCGCCACACAGCGACAATTTACCCTTTGAAGATATTGACAAGATCTTGGGGAAAGATGGGGAGCGGGGGAGCGGGGTAAGGGGACATGAAAGGTCTCGGCAGAGTCATGGGGGCTGTGGGCGGGGACCCAGCCAGACGGGCTAGTCAGCCCCAGAGTGGCAGAATTAAAGAGAAGTTCACTGGGGTTTAGTAATTATAGTACAAACAGGAGGAGATAAATATCTCCCCTGTCTATTACATCATTGTTAAATCTCAATAATTTTAAATATAATTAACTTTTAATAATGCCTTAGATTTAATAATATAGCCATTGCATGGGAATTGTGAACAAACCATTATAAATCTATTTGTTTGGGTTTCCCATCCAGGCAATTAAAGGCCCCTCTACGGCACAGGTGGGTTTATTACGTGTCTCACTCTCTGTAATTGATTGTAAAATCCACTTCAAATCACATCAAATAAAGAACATTTTATGACGAATTAATTAAAATGAACATTTCTCTTTCAGTCATTATTTCCTCACTTTTCTCTTTCTTCCCTCTAAATATCTACCCTAGGGCATTCCCCCAATGACTACTTTGGGATGGGTAAAATGGAGTCTGCTTGGTTGCTAAAACCCCAAATTCCAGGTTATACTGTATTGCGGAAACAAAAAGTTTATTTTATAGGGAAACTCTCATTCGCTGGACCTAGCTTTGGGGAGCAAAGGTGGGAGCCTGGAATGGCACTCCGCTCCTGAAGTATCAGAGTTTCCCTTGTTTTCCCCTTGCTTGTTGGGCCACACCCAGCGATGCTCAGTGGCCACTCCTGGCTCTGCACTCAGGAATCACTCCTGGCGGTGCCTGGGGGACCACATGGGATTCGAGGGACCGAACCCGGGTTGGCCGCGTGCAAGGCAAACGCCCTACCCGCTGTGCTGTCACTTCGGGCCCAAAGAGTCTCGTTTTTAAATACATTGTGGACCCAAATACTTACCAACCCAGAGGAGTATTTCGGTGCTGCCAGGTGTAAACTCTATGTAACCCCAATTTTCCTTTTTTTTTTTTTTGGTTGCACTCAGCTGCATTTGGGGCTTTCTCCCAACTCTATTCCTGGCTGTGCTCAGGGAACCCTATGGTGGGCTGGGGGTAGAAAGTGCCTTCCCGCTGTCCTGCCTCCCTCCCTTCCTCTCTCTCCCTCTCTCTACCTCCCCCTCTCTCTGTCCTCCTTCTCTCTCCTTCCCTCTCTCCCTCCCTCTCCTTCTCTCCCTCTCTCCCTCTCTCTCTCACCCTCTCTCTGTCCCCCCTCTTTCCCTCCCTCTCCAAATCTCTTCCTCTCTCTCCCTCTCTCTCTCCCTCTCTCCTTCCCTCTCCCTCTCTTTCCCTTTCCCACCCTCTTCTCCTTCTCTCTCCTTCTCTCTCCATCACTCTCTCCCTCTCTCCCCCTCTCCCCCTCTCCCCATCCCTCCTCCATCCCTCCCTCCCTCCATCCCTCCCTCTCTCTCTCTGGCCCACACCCCATTTTCCCCACTCCTTGTGAGTGTGAAACCAGAATTTTCTGTACTCACTGCACCCAAAAAAAGTGCAAGCTGAGAGAGCTTTAGAGACCAATTAGATAAAAGAGCACTGAACTACATATTTGGGTGGTAATATTTGGTTAATTTCTGTTCTGAAGGCTGTGATAAACTATTATTTTTATTTTAAAATATTTTAGTCACCATGATTTGTGATTCTGAGGCCACCCAGACCATGGCCCCATGTTGTCTTGTTTGCAAATTGAGCGACACCCCACAAACTCCCGTGAGCTTCTGCAGGAGCAGGTTTCCAGGAGACATTTCTCTTTCCGTGGAGGACTCTAGTGCCCCTCGGGCGCTGCCCAGCTGGGCCAGAGTAAGAGGCGAGCAACTGCTTCGACCCCTGAGCTGTGCTTTCTCCTGCTCCCAGAGCCACGCAGACACTCGGTACCCGGGAAAGTGGGTTTGCTTTTGCTTTTTCTCTTAATGGTTTTCTACTCTAACCCTTTGGGGTTCCTGGCCTGGCCCAGGCTCTTCGATGGGGAGCCAGGCGGGGCCAGGATCGAGCCAGGGTGGGCTGCTGTGAGGCCGTTACCCGCGACCTTCTCTCCAGCTCCCGCACACGCCCTCTGCAGCTCCATCTCTCCAGCGAGGGTCTGTCCCCACCTCCTCCCCAGAGTGGCCCCTAACCCCGCCACGCTTCCTCCTAAAGTGGCTTGCTCCCGTTTTCCGCGTGGGTGCTCACTCCTGACTTGAATGCCTGCCCGGGCACTTCTGGCCCCATTTCTGGTCCCCTACAGGGGCGCGACTTGCTCTGGAACCGCGCGAGGGAAACCTGTGAGCTGATAGGCTAACCTCGGGATAACCAAACCCTTCTGATCCGGAGGCAAATAGACTCCACAGGAGGCAATCATGGAGTCCCAGTGGGCAATGGGCGTTCACATTCCACACTCTGGAGTGTCCACCCCGGCTTGGGAGCCCACGGGAATGGAGACCCCAGATCTAGAGCTTGCTGTGCTATGCTCCTTATAAAAAGTCCTCCCCGTCTCTCCCCTCCATCCATTTTGGAAATGTTGCCTCTGGTGAGTAGAAACCAAGTTCCCAGAAGCAGAGTGAGATGACGTGAGCGCCGGTGGGAAGGGGAAGGTGGCGAGAGAGGTGCAAGCCTCCATCATGAGATAAACACATCCCAGGGACGCTGGCACTGGGTGACACACCTGAAAGTCACAGCAGGAGGAGATCTTACATATTCTCACCACATGCAGCAGAGATGCTAATTACTTGAAGGGGTGCAGGCATTAATTAACCCTGTGTGCTGATCATTTCTTAATTTGTATGTGTTTCCAATCATCACACTTTAAACTAACATGGCTTTCTATGATAATTGCATCTCAATAAAGCTAAAAAAAAGAAAATAATGCATTTGAGAAAATGTGCTCTGCTTTTTAATGTTTAGTGTGTGTGTGTTGGGGGGGGAAGTGGTTGGGCTTTGAAAAATAGCTTTAAAGTTGGGATGAAAGGAACCAGACAATTTGAAAATGGAAAAATGCCCTTCCTAAAACAGAGGCGCTTTTTACACGGACTTGCCAAATAGGAAGTTTACTCTGAGAGTTATAATGTTATTGGGTATGTTTATTGACTTGGTTTGACAGTTTGACAGTTGTACTGTGTGTGTGTGATACTTTGTCCAAAAAAGACTTTTGGTGCCCTGCTCCTATTGAATCTTCTCCCAGAAGGTCTCTCTGATACACGTATATTTAGTGGGTGGAGAGAGTGGGTTTATACAGCGCCATTTACTGTGATTTAAGACACCCTGGGCGTCCACACTTCTATTTTCATTGCCTCTATGCCCGGGAGAGTAGTTCAGATATTAATTGTGTCTGTGCATCAGACCGACTATTTCACTGTCGAATTGGCCAACATGATTTTATGGCAGGAAACCACCAACTTCCTGATTTATTGAGGCATACCACTGGCTTCCAGACCAGTGAAAATACTATGAAATGGGTTGCTCAGTATCGCCTACCAGTTTCCATCTATGTTGAGTTGATGCGAAACCAACAGGTCTATTGAATCATTCATGAATAGAAAATAAAATCCAGTAAAAGTGATCTTGATAGGGGACCACTATCACCTGGCCCAGTGGCTTCAAAAAGAAAAATATTTATTACTTACCAAAAAAGCTCTGCTTTCAGAGACCCATCAGGCGTTCCATCTGCCTTCTGAGCCAAGCCTTGTTGGGAGACATAATTTCTGGTGTGGTACTATGGTTATCTTCAGGCAGTTCTTATCAAAGATGGGCCTCCTATGGATCTATTTGAAAGCTGTACTGATGCTATTACCTCTTCCCTCTTCCTCCCTGATCCTCTATTCCTCGAGCATGAATGCCGGCAGGAACTGGAGAAGCAAAGCACGTTACTATTATTAGGATTGTTGTTACTATTTGGGGGGCAGGGGGTGCCAGCACTCTGTTGGTTGGAGTGGTGTTTAAATATCGTATGGCTGGAGCTTTAATATTAACGGTACTGCAAATCGTGATGCCTAAATGCAAATTAAACAAGGAAGCCAACAATCTAACCAAACCACAAAAGGTCAGCTCCAGCCTCCCTACACTTGATCTGATGTTCTCATCTAGATGAGCACATTATCCATGATATCTCTTTTCCTCTTTCTCCTGTCCCTGAGATTGTTATGTGTGATTTGCGTGGTTGCAGTAGGGTTAGCATTTATGCTTTTGGTGTACAGTCATCGCACACTCTCTGCCAAGCGCCCTCGATCACTGTCCATGTGGAGCTCTCCGCCCTCCCTCCCTCTGCTCCTCCAGGTCCTGCCACTGGTCAGCTCGTTCTGCAGTTGGCTTTGACAGAGCAGCTAATTCTCATCTTAGCCCCCAGAGAAGAGAAGGCGGCTCAGGTAATTTTTGTAAGGGAGTGGAGAAAAAAAAGAAAAAGGGAATCACATGTATCAGGAAACTGCACTGGGATTAAGATTAGGCACCTTCTCCCAAATGGCCAGGAGGCACTGGGCCAGCACATCCTTCTCTGCCTGCAGTTCCGAAGGTCTGGGGAGGAAAGTTCTCCTTATGGTGTCTGGCTGGTTCTTCCCTTGCTCTTTGCCTCGGCCCCGACCTCAGCCTCACTTCCTGGAAGGCCAGGGAGCTGGCCGTGTGTCCTGGCCTGCCCCCAGCTTCCTTCAGCCCTTCCTTTCCTGCAGAGAAGAGGGGCAATTCCACTAGCCGAGCTATAGAACCAGAACTGGACACCAGATGCCAACCAGGGGGAACTTCCCAGAGCTATGGGGTCACTAGTGACACCGTCTGGGTTTGTTCTGTTCTGGCCTGGAATCTCCTCGGCATCACCCAGCGACTTTCAGCAGGACCCTTCTGCCCTGCTCTCTCCTTGACCTTCAGGCTGGGGGTAGTAACTGTCTTGGGTCCCTCCCTGGCCCTGCCTCCCTCTGATGCCTCAGCTCGTGACTTCTCGCCTCAGCTGGTCGCATCAAGTTCGTGTGTGTAGGGGACTTAGCACTAGGTTCGTCTTGGTCACATGATTATTATCCAGTAGGATCCAGAGTTGCTGAAAGCCCCTAGTGACTGGGAATCTTCCTCAAGGATGCTTGGGGCCCTGCAGCTAAAGCATCTTCCCTAGAGTCCCCGGGAGAAGAGATGAATAGAACAAATAGCAAAACCTTTTCCTCACGTCAGATGGAAAGATGTTTGGAGACACCGCTGGCTCTCTCAGGAAAGAAGGTCCAATATCCTCGTTTCCCACTAGTAATACGTGGTTCAGCTTTCAAATATGTTTAGATCAGTTACTCTCAGCCCAACAGCCTTTGATCCCAAGTCAGGGAGAGGAGTAGAAGGGGAGTGCTCAGAGCACTGGGAAATGAATTACTTTGGTCATTGCAGCCTGCCATGCTTCTAGAAGACTTGTTTGGCTGTGAGGATTAGTGGGACAATGCATGCGCCTCGTTGGGGGCCCAGCCCAAAGAGTGTGGGCTATAAATGTTCATCTTCGTAATATTCTATTCCTCCAGTGTTGAGAGAGAATGCTAGCTTCCACTGAGCTGTGGCCAACAGCCTAGCTTTGCTTCTCTCCACTCTTTCTTTCTTTCTTTCTTTCTTTCTTTCTTTCTTTCTTTCTTTCTTTCTTTCTTTCTTTCTTTCTTTCTTTCTTTCTTTCTTTCTTTCTTTCTTTCTTTCTTTCTTTCTTTCTTTCTTTCTTTCTTTCTTTCTTTCTTTCTTTCTTATCTCTCCCTTCCCTTCCTCCCCTCCCTTCCTCCCCTCCCTCCCTTCCCCTCCCTTCCCCTCCCTCCCCCCTCCCCTCCCCTCCCCTCCCTCCCCCCTCCCCTCCCCTCCCCTCCCCTCCCCTCCTCTCCCCTCCTCTCCCCTCCTCTCCCCTCCTCTCCCCTCCTCTCCCCTCCTCTCCCCTCCTCTCCCCTCCTCTCCCCTCCTCTCCCCTCCTCTCCCCTCCTCTCCTCTCCTCTCCTCTCCTCTCCTCTCCTCTCCTCTCCTCTCCTCTCCTCTCCTCTCCTCTCCTCTCCTCTCCTCTCCTCTCCTCTCCTCTCCTCTCCTCTCCTCTCCTCTCCTCTCCTCTCCTCTCCTCTCCTCTCCTCTCCTCTCCTCTTCTCTTCTCTTCTCTTCTCTTCTCTTTCCTTTTCTTTTCTTCTGCTTTTTTGGGTCACACCAGAGATGCTCCTGGCTCTGCACTCAGGAATCACTCCTAGTGGTGCTCGGGGAACCATATGGGATACTGGAGGTCGAACCTGGGTTGGCTACTTGCAAGGCAAACGCCCTATCCGCTGTGCTATGGCTCCAGCACAGTTTACCCGGGTGAGCCGTTGGGGGGCGAGGTTTTTATTTTGTTTTGTTTTGGAGCCACACCCGACAGTGCTCAGGGTTTACCCATGGCTCTGCACTCAGGAATCACTTCTGGCGGCACCCAACAGACCATATGTGGTGCTGAGGATGGAGCCCAAGTCGACGATGTGCAAGGCAGTGTCCTATCCTCTGTACTACCTCTGATTCGAGATTAGGTGTCTTTTAAGCCCTTCTCTTAACTCACTACTCTCTGCAGTAATCTGTGATGAACGACAGTGACACACGGGAGCACATGTATTCCAAACCGGCCTTTTCCCTCCAGTGAGGTTGGACAAGATCCCACCTGATCTCTTCCTCCATCCTCCACTGGAACCTAAGGATGTGCCATTCTGCAGTGTTTGCTGGGAGCAGCAAGGAAGGTCTCTTGACTCTCGGGCTCTGGGCTACAATAAGGAAGTGAATGAGTTCAAACTCTTTTGGACACGGCTTAATTTTTGTCCCATGGAAATTTCTGGATTTTTTTTTTCTTTTTGGGTAACACCTGGCAATGCACAGGAGTTACTCCTGGCTCATGCACTCAGGAATTACTCCTGGCAGTGCTCGGGAGACCATATGGGATACTGGGAATTGAACCTGGGTTGGCTGTGTGTAAGGCAAATGCCCTACCCACTGTGCTATTGCTCCAGCCCCGAAATTTTTGGATTTAACCTTAGATAAGACTCTTAGGGCGGTCCTCACCTCCATTACTATAGGAAACCTAAAGTGAATGTGTTTCAGTGGGTCCCTCGTGAGAGTCACTGCATAGGACACAGTAATCAAGGGATCTGGATAGCAAAGGTGTGGAAGGAACTGACCCAGAGGGTCAGGCAGTGGACACCTTGAGGAGCAAACTGTTTCTTTGGTGCCAAATGGAAATGTTTTGGGCTGACACTTGAGGAGAACCCAGAGCACTGTGGTTAGGAGCGACAAGTCAATCATTTCCAAGGAATGAGAGAAGCCCAAGCAAATAGTTGATGTGTTTAGATTTTTGGTGTTGGGGCCCATGCAGCAGTGTTCAGGGGCTATTCCTGGATTTGTACACTAGTGGCTGGGCCCTGCGGATCATGTGGTACCAGGGATGGAACCCAACCTCCCACATGCATGCCCTGGGCTCAGCCTACTGAGCCATCTCTCTGGCCCCTGGCAGAGATATTTGCTAAGAGCAGGGAAGTTGGCAGTTCTCATCCGACACGGCCCTTTCCAAAGGAAGAGACCCAGGGCAGACTCCGAATGGGGACTTGGAGTCCCACCCATTGGGTAGTCTAGGGGTGCAAAGGAACGGAGGGAAGGATGAAAGATGGTTTGAGAAATTGACAGAGAAGAGCTAAAATGAGAAAACTGAACGTGGGCTGTGCAGCCCAGAGCAGAAAGGCCTTTAGCAGCTGTGGCGATTTCTCTGTCCCAAGAAGCCGTCAGAGCTGTCTTCGATTCTCTGCAAGGATTTGAGGCATCACTGTGGGTGAGCGCAGAGAAGTGTTTGCTGCAATGTTCGCAGCCCAAGTCTGAACTTTGCATAATTCAATTAAAATGTGCATTCTGGTGATAACTGAATCAGAAAGGAGCACAAAGGAACGACGCGCGAGGGGCGAGGAAATTACGGCGTGCGCCCCCACCCCGTGAGTGGGCCTGCTCGAGAAGGCGTCGGCGCCACTCACAGGCCCATATTGTGCAGGACCACTGCTCTAGGGCGGGCAGTGGCCTGCAGCCCCAGCACGGGGTGGGGGGTTGGCTTGAGGTCGCCCCCTCTGGTGTGTCTCGGGGCTCGGCCACTGATCTCACTTTCTTGAGGGTCCTAGCTCCCGGGAGTTGGGCTCCTTCACCACCGCTGGCTGTTTTTCTCTTTTCTGGCAGCAAAACGCCCCTTTTCAGGGAGGTTTTATTGACTCCCAGGATCTGAGTATCTGGAAATCGGGGTTATCTACCATCTAGATGATTCTTTTCTCCCAGGAAGTAATTGATGACACGGTAAGGCAATCTGGAAAGAGTTCTTGGCTTTTATTGGCAGCTGACGTCTTCGGAGACGGTTTACCCGGGTGAGCCGTTGGGGGTCCAGGGCTTCTTTCCACAGGCGACTTTGATTCCCGAGTCCAATCACATCGATCTGTTGGCCTCTTCTCACCATCTTTAAGTTGGATTTATAATTGTATGAGTCTGTTGAAGTGCTTGGACTACTTGAAAAGCTCTTTGAAGATAAGAGAATGCTTTTAATTAAAATGAAGATGGCATCATCACTCATTAAGTGTCTTTGATCTCGGCAGCCCATTGCATGCTGGGACTTGTAGTTTCCAACCTGATGGAACTTGTAGTTTCCTACGTGATGGGACCTGCAGCTTCTCTGTTTCAGAAGCCAAGAGGAGCCTTCCAGCTTGGGTCAAAAAGTGAAAAAAATGAAAGCAAGTGACAATTGGATCTCATATTTGAAGGTCCATCAATGAACCACCTGAAAGGCTTCTTGGAAACCTGTACCCTGCGGTGCTGGGGACCATATGGTAGTAGGAACAGCCTCTGGGCTTCCCACATGCAAAGCCAGCCTCGAACGGTCTCCCCAACCCCATCAGCTCCCTACTTATTACTGATCTTGTGTCTAGTTGATTTCGAGGAGGTGGTGCAGGAACCCAACACCAGGTCTTGTCAAAGACAGGGTTTAAGGGATGGCGATTAGCTCCTGACTTCCCCCCCCCACCCCACACCAGGCCAGTGAGGCTACTTCCCAAACCCAGCTGCATTCCACCTTCAGAGGAATGCTCCCCTCTTAAAGAGGGGAGCAAAGGAAGAATATTGTGATGAAAAAGAAGGTATTGAAAAGAAGAAAAGCAGTCATTTCATCTGTCGAGGACTAACCTGTGGAGCTAAAGGGGAGCAAGACACATGAGAGCAGAATTTCTGTCTTGAGAAATCTGGGGGTGAGAGCTCTGGCTTCCTCGGACACCCACCTACTTCTCCGTGTGGTACTTAGAATTCCTTCAGTTGAACAAGTTGAATTTTAGTGGCATGAAGAAGTGTTTTTCTTCCCGTTATTTTGCTATTGGCCACTTCTAACTGAGGGTGCTGAGGTGGGCCTTAGGGCTCTCTGTCCATGAAGGGAGGGGGGAGGTCCTGCCAGGCGGGGCGGGGGGCGCTGTAAGAGGGACAGGGCCAGTGAGAGAGCCAGACCCCAGGTTCCCAGGGCTAATGCCCTTAGGACTGGACTGTGCTTCATATGCATTCTTCACCAGAGCAGGCACTAGTTTGTGACTCCCTTTGATCTGAATGTTGCCATGGAAATGATAGATTCTGGAAGGTGCTGGAGAGAGCATCCCTTAACTCCTTTCCTCTCCAAAGAAGAGAGCCTTGCGCTCAAGGTCCAATGCTTGCAACAGAACCTGAAGTGGAAACGTGGGCCTCTGCCTCTCAGTCGCCTGTGATCACAGCCTGCCTCACAGAGGCAGCTGTGGGCTTCTCTGAAGCAAGGAAAGCTTGGTAGGAAGCTTCTAGAAAATAGGAGGCTCAGTCTTGCTAGTTTCGACTCTGAGAAGCTAGCTCGGTGTGTTTGCACCTGGAGAGCTTGATCCAGCACTTGGTGAACTTGAAAGGAAGGAGGAAGGGAAGGAGGGAAAGAAGGAAACAAAAAGGAAAGGTGCAAGGAAGGAGAACAGGAAAAAAAGGAAGAAAAGAAGGAAGAAGCGAAAAAGAAGGGAGGGAAGGAGAGAAAGAAAGAAGTAGGGGAGGGAGGAAAGGAAGGAACGGAAGAAAGGGAAAGAAGGAAAGAAGGGCAGATGGAAGCAGAAGGAAGGAATGGAGGGAGGAAAGGAGAGAAGGAAGGAAGCAATGAAGTAAGGAAGGGAAGGAAGGAAGGAGCACACAGAAGGAAGCAAGGGGGAAGGATCGAGGGAGGGAAGGAAGGAGTCAGGTTAGGAAGGACGGGAGGGAGGAAGGAAACGAGCCTTGAGTACGAGAGCTTTGCCTTGTGGGGGCCAGGAGCCCGGTGCAGGAAGACCGTCGGGCACTTGGACTTCCCTTCCTGCGTCCTGTTCGCAGCCTTTACTCGGTGCACGTTCCTGGCCCCATCGAGCCACCCCCAGTTCCTCAGCGTACTTCGGATTTGGTTGGACAGAGTCTCGTCCAGGTTATGATCCACTGACTCAGGTTTTGAAAAAGGCTCTAAAATTTACGTTCACAGCCCAAACTTGTGAGAGGAGCCCCGAGGGAACTCCTGTCTCCGAACGGCCTTCACGAACCTCTTGTTCCAAAGAAGCAGAACGGACGCAGAGACCAGTGCCTCCACACTGTCCCAGAGGGGAAGGCAGGGCAGGGGGCAGTGCTCAGCTCGGGGTGTGGGGGCAGTCTGAATTTCAGCTCTGGCACATGCTGCTGTTTGGCTCTGGCCCGGGTCTCCTGCAGACAGTGCTCACGGAGCCATCTCCAGCCCACGAGCTGTGTTTGGGGAGGGAATCTGGGACGGGTGGCTGGAGAGTCCCCACCTGCTCTGGTCTCCGGGCTGAGGTTTCTGGACGAGTCTCCTTGTCTCTGACCTCCCACACCGTCGGGGCACACGCCTGGCTTCCTGTGCTGTTTCCCACCCGGGCTGTGATAAGTGACAAAACAAAAAAGCAAAGGAGACACAGGGGACAATCTGATAGGGGACAGTCTGTGGACGGACTCGTTCCTCTCTGTACGTGGAGATGCCGCGATAGCCCTTAGCACTGTTCAGTTCAGTCTTGAAAAGCAGCGGAAACCTTCGCACAGGCAGAAGATCCGCTTGGGCTGCCGCTGGTGGTCGCTGACCCGCGGGGCCGGAGGATTCTGCAGCCATGGGTCCAGCAAGGGAGAAGGGTCCCGCAAAGAGGCTCGGTGCAGCCCCGATGTGACCCTGTGGGATGCCGGCAGGCTGCTGGGGAGACGGACCATGGAGCACTGTCAGAGGGTTTTGTCTGCTTGGCCTTGGTTTGGGGCCACGCCGGGCTTACATGCTGGCTCTTTGCTCAGGTAAGGACTGTGGGTGGTGGGAGGGACTGAGCTCGGGTCAACGATGTGCAGAGCAGCCCCCCATCCCACTGTGCTGTCCCCCGGCCCCAACGGAAGGAGACTGTAAAGAGGAAGCGCGGACTGTAGAGTCCCACAACCCCAGCTGCGTTTACAGCATGGCTGTTCGTCGGTAGTGAGTCTCTCCCCAGGCCCAGTGCTCCTTCTGCTGGGAGGAGAGCACCCGGGGGATGAGGCAGCACCAGGGCAGACCCGGGGGGTGGCAGTCGGGGTGGGGCAGAGGGCTGAGTTGGGGCGTGTGGCAGGTAGAGGGGCCGGCCCTGGGTCCCCCGGGCCGAGCTGGAGGAGGCAGCCAGGCGTCCAGCGTGCGCGTGCTTGCAGGGCCCTGCTCAGGGAGGGCTCTGCTCCTGAGATTCCAGAGCGACTCTTCCTGTCCCTCCTGGCCTGTTTGTTGTTCACAGCCCGGGGCTCGGGATTGCGCAAGGACGCGTTGGCCGAGGGCTGGTCTGTCCAGAAACGGGAACTGGGGCGGGGGCGGGGTGCCAGTTTACCGCCGAAAGGGGCAATTTTGGAACCAAGAGCCCTTGTCTCAGGGGAATAGGGAAAGGGGGACGCAGGGGTGAGGGGGGCTGGGGAGGACGGGGGCGAGGGCCCTGGGGAATACGGGGTGTGGTCAGAGCTGGGGACACTCAGGACTCACAGAGAGACACAGGCGGGACAGCCCGGTGCGTCCACGGGGAGGGGCTGGCAGCAGAAGCCAGATGGAGGCTCAGTGGGCCCCCTGGGGCCGTCCCGTCTTCATGGAGCCTCGTGGGCGCAAAGACCCCTTCAGAGCTGGTGCCAACCCACGTATCCCTGCCACCCTCTCCTCATCTCCTGTCCCTTCTGCCTAGTGTCAAGCTCCTTCTTAGCAACCACTGTCTTCCAGCCCTTTCTGAGTGTCGCCCCGTTGGCTGGGCTTGTGTCCATGCAGGGAAGGAGGATAGTTACCGTGGACGCCCCCGGGAAGGAGGATAGGTACCGTGGACGCCCCCGGGAAGGAGGATAGGTACCGTGGACGCCCCCCTGGCTGAAACAGCACATTTCTGATTTTGAGGGAAAAAGTGAGGCAGCCTGGGCTTAAAGCCGGACGCCTCAACCCCTTCAGCTTCAGCCGAGGGCCCGAGACTGCTGTCCCCACCCGGGGTCAGAGTCAGAGGATGAGTCCCTCTGTCCGGAGGCCTCTGCACGGCGGGCGCAGCTGGTCCACTTGGTCAGAGCTCCGGGCTTGGACTCCGGTCGAGGGGTTCAAGCTCGGCACCTCCCTGGATCTAAGTAGCTTCAAATATTTGAGCCTAATGGTTCTCTCATAACCAACACGGTCGCCCACCTGTGGCTTCTCCGCGCTCCAGAGTACCTGCTGGCATGTACACCTGGGCACTGGGGTCTCGGGAAGGCCGGAACCCGACAGCCTCCATCACTGAGGGTTCAGCCACGTTCATGTCAGGAAGAGAATCCCTCCTGTGGGCATCTGAGGTCACAAAGGGGACACGGGGGACCTGTGGAAGCCACAGGGCCCATGGACAGTGCGGCCGGATGGCGTCTGGGTCCGGCTTCCTGGTCTCCCGCTCAGTCCACACCCAGCAGGCCCTGCTGCTGAGTGATGGGGAGGACATCTCGACGCCGGGACGGGGCCGCAGAGCAGGAAGTGAGTGCCAGCCCCGAGGACCGCCTCCTACGTGCAGTTTGCCAGCGAGGACGGGCAGACACTAGGGCTTGTTCCGGAAGAGAAGCGCTATCAGGAGCAGAATCATTTGTTTCTTATCCAAGCTGATGAGGAGACGGAATTTCCACGGGAGGGTCTTATCAATGCCTGGAGCAGGGGCCATCCCTGGCTCCTGGAAGCTCAGGCCGCACGCTGACGGAGAACGGGGTGGCGCAGACAGAGCTGGGGGACTTCGAGAGCAAGGCACAGCTGGAGGAAAGTTCCAGTGGCCTTCTCGGACAGCGACCGAGCTCTGTCTGGCATCTCTTTCTGCTCTTCACCCCTTGGTTTCTGTCTTCCCCTCTGAGGTGCGTCCCCACCCGGCGGGCTGGGCCTCCGTTTCCCCACTTCCCTTCCCAACCCAGGGTTTGTGTTAGGGCCAGCCTCTTCCAGCTCCTCACAAAGCCCAGCAGCTGGTCGCAAGCTCGAGTTTGGTGCGGGGGAGTCTGTCTGTCCCCGAGGCCCTCTCGGCCTGAGAGCGGCGCCATGTTGTTGGCCTGCTCTTTTTTTTTAATTTTTAAAAAAATTTTATTTTTATTTAAAAAATTTTTAATGAATCACCATGAGATAGTTATAGACTTACACACCTTCATGGTTGCATTTCAGTCAAGCAGTGTCCCAGTGCCCGCCCCTGCGCCAGTGGCCGTGCTCCACCCCCGGTGTTCCAGTATGCCTCCTTCCGCCTCCACCCTCCCCCGCCTGCCTCAGTGACAGGCACATTCCCTCCTACTCTCTCTCTCCTTTGGGGGGCTGCGGTTTGCAATACGGGTATCAGCTGGCCACCACGTCTGGTCCAGTCCCTTTCAGCACCTACTCTCCTCTCCCGGGCGAGCCCTCCGACCGTCACTCACTTAGTGCTTTTTTCTCCATCCCAGCTACATTTGCCCCAGAGCTGAGGCCGGCTTCCGAGCTGTGGGGCCCTCCTGACCTCACCCCCACTGTCCTTAGGCGTTAGTCCCCTACTGCAGCACTGTCCTCCGCTGTCCATCCATCTGCTCGAGCGGGCACCAGTAACGTCTCCATTGTGAGACTTGTTGCTACTGTTTGTGGCATATCGAATACACCACGGGGAGCTTGTCAGCCTCTGCCGTGTGGGCAGGATACTCTCGGTAGAGGGACGGAGGAATCGAACCCGGGTCGGCCGCATGCAAGGCAAACACCCTCCCCGCTGTTATGTTGCTTTATCTTTGTTGGCCTGGTCTTGGCCTTCCCCGTCTCTCAGGACCCCCGCACCCTGCGTTCCCCCTCTGGTTTCAGGCAGGACCCGCCACCAGAAGCAAGGAAGAGCCGTTTGTGTCTCCCCGCCTTCTTGCCCAACCCTGTCTCAGGGCTCACCCGCGGGGCGGCTGCTGCTTGGTGAGCTCCCCTCAGGCGCCCAGGACCTTTGAAGGGACTCGCTCAGCCCAGCCGTCCCCCGGCCCCTCCTGCCGTTCCACCCCTATCGCGCCATCTGCTCTCTCCCTGGCGGGTTCTGAGCCCGGGTGCGGGTCCCTCTTCTTCCCAGCATGTCGTCCGCGGGACAGAGCAGGAACGTGTGGGAAGGGGGTGGCCCTGTGTCCTCCAGCGGAGGGTCTGCGGTCTCCCCTCGGGCGCCCATCCACCCGCCTGGCCCCAGAACTCGGTGTGGAAGGACCTTTGGGCCCCACTTTATCATTCCTCGCTCAACTAGCCCCTTTCTGTCCGGGGGCCGTGATTCCTGTGTTCTGCTCCCTCCTCCCTTCCCAGAGGCCATCCGGGCCCCGGGGAGACACTTAACCAGTGGTGGTGAATGAACCCACGAATCCCAGACGGCCTGACCTCAGGGGCTGGCCTCGGGCCTCAAGCACTGACCCTTGGACTTCCCTTTCCTCCGTGGGAACATCAGCCCACGTGGCCCTCTGTGATAGGCCCCCCGGGAGATGGGGTGTCATCTGGCCTCTCCCTTCTGAGGGCCAGCGTGTCCAGGGTATAGTCAGGGAGCAGGACCCGGTGGCCCGCATTCCTGAGTGAGAGGTCAGTGTGCTATGGGCCAGCGCGTTTGCTCCGGCTGTTGGAAAGGGCTCGTGTTTGCTCATGGGGGCCCCTCCGTGCCGCTGGCCGCCCCTCTGAGGGCACAGCTGGGGACCATCTCTGGGATCCCGGAGGTGGTCTTTCCTAGGGTCTGTCGACCGTCCCAGTGTAAGGAATGGCTTGAGGGTGCTTCCTCAAGTGAGCCCGTGACAGTCCTTCCTTCCTGGCTTCCCACAGGATGCGGGGTGCTGGGGGACACCTGGCCTGTAATTAGCTCTGGGGGTGCACAAAATTTGTAGCAGCTCTTTGGCCTCCGTAGGGATGAAAGGTGCGTCTTCCATGTAAGCCGTGATTATTTCTTGACAGCTAAATATAAAATTTCCACTAAATACTACTTACCATTGTTGCTCTAGAGATATTAATTGGGCCTTTTAACCATACAATGCAATTACAAGTCTAATTGAAAATAATTGGTCAACAGGAACAGAGAAAATATCCAGCACTCTGGGTAGGTAAAACACTGAGAAAGTTAAGGCTCTGCTAGTTAAAGGTTTACTTGAGTTGAGAAAAGCTCACCTGTCTCGTGAGCAAACACTGCAGAGGGTGAGATGGGCCTGTACTTAGCCCCAAAGACAATGGCTGGGACGGGTGAAAGACACTGAGTTAGGTTCTGCAGCCCTGCTGGAACTTTCCACGAAAACTCTTTTCTCTGACTTTGCAGATGCTATTTGAACATGATTCCCATGGACCAAGCCGCAAGCATCCCACCCTTCCTCCTTACTGGGGGGGGGCGCGGGGGAGGGTCCCGCTTTAGAGAAACACTTTGTGGTGGTGTTGTCATCCTCCTTTTGAACAAAGCTCAGGAGAAAAACACAAACGACGTCTTTTGAAAGAAAGAAGGAGGAAGGGGTGGGGGGGGAGGCAGGCTGGAGATGGGGGGGCTTTACAAATAGGCCCGGGCTTATCAACAGCATTTCATGGTTTTCTGGACGGCTTTCAGAGAAGACTCCTTTGTTAGCGCGGTGTGAGGTTTTCATTATTTCGAGCTCTATTTGAGAGTTTATGGAAATTGCTTTTTGGTTTCCCCCGACTCTTCAGGCATCAACAAGGATGTTGACTTGCTGTGAATTTGTCGCCTGGCTGATGTGACACTGAGCTGCGGGGTCCCTGGTCTCTGGACTTCCCCCCCCTTAGCATGACCGCCAGGGCCCCTCTCCGTGTTCGCTCCCCGTGAGGTGGGAGCTCAGGGCCAGAGCCAGGTGCCTCGGGACACACTCTTGCTCTGTAAGGTGACTGTCAATTTCACCCCCCAGACCCTGGGGACTAGAGATTCTCTTTGATTTTAGAACATTATCAAGCCCCTCAACACCCCACCCCCTGACGCACTGCAAGTGCTAGGGCCGACTGCTGCCGGCCCTGGGCGCTGGGACATGTGCTATTATTTTAACACCCACATGACAAATCCCGTTCAAGAATATAATTAAAGTGAACAATCTTTCTAATTAAAAATAAGAAAGCCCAAACAATCAAGCCCCAGTTAATGACTCATTCATCTCAACTCTATTCGACCAGGCAGCCTCTCTCACCCAGGAAAGGGAAAAGTCCCAAGTTCTGAGTGTAGGTTTTACCCGGAGAATCAGGTATTACAGGCTCGTGTCCCAGAGCCAGGAAGTCACTCTCAAGAATGCTGAGATGGGGGGCCAGAGAGATAGCGCAATGGGTAGGGCGATGCCTTGTACACAGCCCCTCTGGCACGCCTTGTGGCCTCCCGATCCCCACCAGGAGTAAGCACAAAGCACTTCCGGGTGTGGCCCCCCTGCCCCAAATGCTGAGATGGAAAATCGGTTAGGTTGGAAGTTCAGCTCACTGTGTGCAGAATGGGGTCCGGAGGGATGGGACGGGCCTCTCCCCAGTCTTTAAACGTATTGGGCATGAAGAGCAAAGTATGTTATTTTGGGGAGTTGCTTTACTATGAGGAGTTGGGGGATTTTGGGTAAGTCACCCTCGATAAGAGTGAGTGGCCTGTAACCTATAAAACATCATCTTAAGTGCCATGTTTTGGGGATTCGTGCTGCAAGCTAGCAGATACAAAAGACGAACGTATGAATCAATGAAGGAGTGAAAAGGAAGGTCTTAGCACGGATTGAAAAGCAGTGGCTCAGAGAGAACAGAAGCTTTAGCTAAGTACCGGGAAGTTTCTACGATTTGCTCTATAAGGCTAGCCTGCAAATTGTAGCTCGGTCTTCCTGGAAAGGAGAGAGTCTGGTACATTGGCAGTGGTATTTTGAGAAAAAAAAAAAAATGAAAGCATTTGTAAAGATGGCATTAGGATGGATGTCTGTGCCAATAAGGAAACTTTTTTAATTATGAGAGAATTAGTTACTGTTTTAATTACCTAGAAAGTGATTATATTGAAGCATTGCCCGGCAGCTCCCGGCTCCCACACCGCCTCAAACACATCCGGGTTGCTAGCGTAGCTGCCCGTGATCAAGGACACATCTCAGAGAAGTTTCTCTCAAAATAAAGCTCAGGGGCTGGAGCGATAGCACAGCGGGTAGGGTGTTTGCCTTGCATGTGGCCGACCCGGGTTCGATTCCCAGCATCCCATATGGTCCCCCGAGCACCACCAGGAGTAATTCCTGAGTGCAGAGCCAGGAGTAACCCCTGTGCATCGCCGGGTGTGACCCAAAAAGCTAAAAAAAAATTTTAAAAATAATTAAATAAAACTCAGTCTTAGGAGAAAGAAATTCTTCTCTTGCTTGGCAAATACCACTTCCAGTCAGGGCTAGACCAGCCTGAAATTCGTCTTCAAGGTGGGACTGAAAAGTGCATTTCAATCCTTGTGTGGAGCTCACAGAGGTGAAGCAAATGTCCGATACCATCATTTGGGTTTGGCTGTTGTTGGGATTTCTGAGGGGGGATGTTCGAGATATCCACTGAATGAGCTACAACCCAAGACGCTGGAAATTTCTGATGGAGGTTATGGAAGAGCAAACGGTCTCATTAGGAAATGCTGTTCTGTGCCCTCTAACAAGGGCAGAAACATCAGAGCCCGAGACGGGACGTCAGGCTTGCAGGCAAATTATTTTGCACACAAGGTAAGATCCATAGCCTGGACCTCCCTTGCCCAGGGTGACTGCGTCCCCTGTCTTGTGACTTTTGTACTTCTTCCTGCTCTACAGCTTCCTTCCAGAAACTGCCACATGAGCGACCTTCTAAAATCCCCCTTCAGATTCACACTGGGAGAAGGCTTCATTGTGTGACAGTGAGGTTCTAAAACTGCAAAGGCAGTTCCTTTCAAAGTTCCAGGGAGGAGACCTCCTTTGGATGGGCAGGAACTGACCGATGAACCCGTTAAATATTTTGGGATGGAGACCGGCGTCTTGAACGGCACGAGGGGGGATTGCCAACCTTTGCTCTTCAGGAGTCCAGGGAGGTTTCAGATGAACTGAGTGAGTGCAGGGGGTAGGCTTCCTTCTGTAAACACCATTATCATTTGGAAATCAATTAGCTCCTGGGAGGAAGGAGACTCCTAAGACCAGCGTCTGGGGTATTTGCTTTAATTAAGAGGAGACAGAGTGGATTATTGTCTCAAACTGGGGAGCTGGAGTGAGTCAGAAAATCACACTCTACCTGGTGGAGAACAAAGACCAGGCAAGAGACAGGCCCTGCTGGCCGGCGGCAAATGAGCTTTTAATCTGCAAACTCTGGAGGGGGATGGTGCATGCACCAAGCCAGGGGTACCTGAGCTCGGGGCTCCCCGGGGTCGCCTGTCCCCGAGCCCTCAGAGCAGGTCACTGGCCGGGCTCGCTTCTGCCAGCTTCTTGTTCAAGATTAAGGATTTATTATTTTTTCAAAAAGCGATCTTCCATTTCATGCAGAAACGTTAGCGGTATCAATGTGAAATCGGTTGCACTGTAACCTGAATCTAAAACATCCCTTAATTGGTCGAAAAACAAGTTTGGCAACTGGAGATCTGCAGTTATCTGTCCGTAGGGCACTGACCGGGCCTTGCTGCCCTGGGGACTCAGAGTCCAGCTCAGTCACCCGAGAGAGCCAGGAACCTTCTCTTCCCTCTCTCTCTCCGTCCCTCCCTCCCTCTCTCCCTCCCTCCCTCTCTCCCCCTCTCTCCCCCTCTCTCCGTCCCTCCCTCCCTCTCTCCCTCCCTCCCTCTCTCCCTCTCTTCCTCCCTCCTCTCTCTCCCTCTCTCCCTCTCTCCCCCCTCTCTCCGTCCCTCCCTCCCTCTCTCCCTCTCTTCCTCCCTCCTCTCTCTCCCTCTCTTCCTCTCTCCCCCCTCTCTCCGTCCCTCCCTCCTTCTCTCTCTCCCTCTCTTCCTCCCTCCTCTCTCTCCCTCTCTTCCTCTCTCCCCCCTCTCTCCGTCCCTCCCTCCTTCTCTCTCTCCCTCTCTTCCTCCCTCTCCTTCTCTCTCTCCCTCTCTTCCTCCCTCTCCTCCTCTCTCTCCCTCCCTCTTTCTCCCTCTATCTCCCCCTCCCCCCTCTCCCTTCCCCTCTCTCCCCCCTCTGTTCTTCCCTCCTTCCCTCCCTCCCTCCCCCCCCCCCCCTCTCTCTCTCTCTCACACACACACACACACACACACACACACACACACTCCTCCTCTTGTCAAAACCATGGAGGTCCAAGCTCTGGTCCCTGTAGTCATAGGGTCTGGGTGCCCTAGAGCAAGGCTGCGTGAAATACTCAGGAGAGACATGTTTGACCGTTTGCTTTGATTCTATGCACGAGTCTCATCTTGAGACATCAGGGGCGGTGCTGAGCCCTGCAGGGGAGGTGACCCTTCGTGAGGCCGGGAAACTCAGCCCGAGGTACAGGGAGGTGGAGTCTGGCCCCCCACTCGGCTGCTGGGAAGATCGAACCAGAAGGCTGAGCAGTGGAGCGGGCCCAGGAGGGCTCGACGCGTCACCCTCAGGGACGCAGGGACAGGGCTAATGGGCAGGGCTGGGGGTGCGGCTGGTGGCCAGGGAGGGGCGAGGCTGGAGGGCCGGACGGAGACAAACATGCCCAGGTCGCTTGGTTCACACCGTGTGCCAGTCTCGTGGCCCGGACCAGCGGGAGTGCGAGGGGCCCAAGGAGAAGGGGCTGACATTCACGCGACGCTGAGGACGGACTCGGGGGTGGCAGAGCGTGGGACACCAGCTGCCGAGAAGCCCCCGCAGGGCAGGCAGGGTGTGTGGGGCAAGCAGGCGGGGGGAGGGGCGCTCGGCAGCCGGGGGTCTCGCAAGGGTCTGGGAGGAGTCACTTCCGGGGAAAACAAAAAGCGGAATTCTTGGGGCCGAGGGAGTGTCCAGCGGGGAGGGCATTTGCCCTGCATGCAGCAACCCCGGTTTGAAGCCCGGCACCACCGCCAGGCGTGCTTCCTGAGCACAGAGCCAGGAGTAACCCCTGAGCGCTTCTGGGCGTGGCCCCCGTGGAGCAGAGTGAAAGAGATGCAGTGCTCACTCCGGGTCACTCGGGCAGCGCCCTTGGGTTTGTCTTCAGAGCCACACCCAGTTGTGCGGGGCTGGGTCAGCCGGGTCAGGCGGCCTGGAGCGGGCCCTGCATGCACACGCGTGTCCCTGCCCCGTGAGCCTCCGCCCTGGCCTCTGTGCGCTCCCCCTGGTATTTACCAGGCCAGACCCCCTGGCCAGTGCTCTCCAGTTCCGGGGCATCACTAGCGGCTAAGGAGGAACAGGAGCGTCCAAGGCGGGTCGACAGATCGAGAGAGAGAGAGCGAGTCAGCCGCAATCCACACGCGTGGCTGCAAGGAAGGAGTCAGCCGCCATCCACACGCGTGGCTGCAGCCTTCTGTTCCCAGGGCCTTTCTCTTGCAGTGATAGTCGCGGTGACTCTTGTCTCTGGGGCCCATGTCCGAGAGCACTGAGGGGCCCCTCCCGGAGGGGAAGGGGCCCCTGGCCTGTGCTGGGACATCCGTGTGCTCGCCTCCGAGAGCCGCAGATGCGCTGAATCCAGCCGGGGGGTTTCCCCCGTGACCTCCTTCCTCCCACGTCACACGAGCCGTGTCACCGCTGCTGTTTACTTCCCTGACTCTCGACGTGGGGGTCTTGGCGTTTAGGAGGCAGAGCGGGGGCGGTGGGGTGGGGGGGTCACTCGGGCTTTAGAAAGCGGACCACGCCCCCGGCCCCAGGCAGGTGGCACGGCTGCCGGCTTCACTGTAGTCCCCCCAAGATTCTCTTGTTTTGTTTGGGGGCCACACCTCGGGGCTTGCTCCTGGCTCTGTGCTCAGGGGCTTGGAGGGCCATATGGGGTGACAGGGCTTGAACCCGCGTCAGCCGTCCGCTGGGCTGCTGCTCTGGCCCCGATCTCGGCTCTTACTCGCAGCCCTGAGGCTGAGGAGGGACACGGGCCGGTCTCGGGCCCTTCCGACCCACGCCGTCTCCCTCCCCCCCCGCCCAGGTGCAGCTGCACGCGAGCCTGCCCAGGGCAGAGCCCCCAGGACTGGCCCAGACCTCCCAGCCCGCAGGCCCGGGGCCCCGCCCCAGCTCTGGCCGGAGCCCCTCTGCCTCCCCTGGAGAGCTCCCCCCCAGGGGCAGGACTGACACCTTCCCTGAGCTCTCTGCTGACCCCGGACGGCCAAGTCGGCCCTCAGTGCCCCTCGCCCTGAGTGCCACAGCGTCCCCGAGCACCAGGGTCCGGCGCCATGGAGACGGCTGTTGCGTAACTGCTGGTCTGGTGGCGAGACCCCTGCTTGTACCCTGGGGTGCTGGTGCCAAGTCTCCATGCATCTTCTTTAGGGACTGAAATACGTTCTCGGAGCTTCTTTCCCTCCCCTTCCCGCCCTCTTTCCCATCCTTCCTCCCTTTCTCCTCCCCTTCCCTCCCTCTTTCCCATCCTTCCTCCCTTTCTCCTCCCCTCCCTCCCTCTTTTCCCTCCCTCCCTCTCCTCCTCCCTCCCCTTCCCTCCCTCTTTCCCATCCTTCCTCCCTTTCTCCTCCCCTCCCTCCCTCTTTTCCCTCCCTCCCCTTCTCTCCCCCCTTCCCTTCTCCCCACCCTCCCTCCATCTTTCCCATCCTTCCTCCCTTTCTCCTCCCCTCCCTCCCTCTTTTCCCTCCCTCCCCTTCTCCTCCTCCCTCTTCTTCCCTCTCTCCCCTACCCCTACTTCCTCCCTCTCTCCTCCCCTCCCTCCTGCCTCCCCTTCTCTCTCCTCCCCTTCTCTCCCCCCCTCTTCCCTTCTCCCCATCCTCCCTCCCTCTTTTCCCTCCCTCCCTCTCTCCTCCCTCCCCTTCTCTCCCCCCTTCCCTTCCCTTCTCCCCATCCTCCCTCCTTCCCATCCTTCTCCCCTCTCTGCCCCTCCCCTTGTTTGGCTTCTGCCTCAGGCCTCGGTGGACGCCCCGGGCTGTCCTTCAGGAGCAAGAGCAACCCAGGGGTCTGGCTTTCGTGGGGCAGAGTCTGGCGAGAAGTGAGGCGTCCCCAAGGGCCTTTGAGGGGGGAAAGGACAATCCCTCCAGTGCTCACCGGCTCTGAGCCATCTGTGTGTTGAGTGTGCATGAGTGTGTGAATGTGTGTGAGTATGTGTGAGTGTGTGTGAGTGTATGAGTGTGCATGAGTGTTCATTGAGTGTGTATGAATGTACGTGAGTATGTGTGTCTTAGTGTGTGCATGAGTATGTGTGTGTAAATGTGTATGAGTCTGAGTGTTTGAGTGTGTGAGTGTGAATTTGTGTGTGAGTGTGTGAGTGTGTATGAGTGTGAGAGTTTGTGTGAGTGTGAATGTGTGTATGTGTGTGTCTGTGTGTGGAGTGTGTGTGAATGTGTTGAGTGTATATGAGTGTGTGAATGTGTGTGTCAGTGTGTCAGTGTATGTGAGTGTACATGAGTGTGTTGAATGTGCATTAGTGTATGTGAATGTGTGTATGTGTGTGTCAGTGTATGAAGAATGTGTATGAGTGTATGTGTGTGAATGTGTATGAGAGTCTGTGTGAGTGTTTGAGTGTGTGAGTGTGAATGTGTGTGAGTATGAGTGTGAGAGTATGAGTGTGTGAGTGTGAGTATGAGTGTGTGTGAGTGTAAGTATGTGAGTGTGTGAGTGTGAGTGTGTGGTTTTGTGAGTGTGAGTGTGTGCATGTGAGTGTGTGAGTGTGAGTGTGTGGTTGTGTGAGTGTGAGTGTGTGCATGTGAGTGAGTGTGTGAGTGTGAGTGTGTGGTTGTGTGAGTGTGAGTGTGTGCATGTGAGTGAGTGTGTGAGTGTGAGTGTGTATGAGTGTGTGTGAGTCTGAGTGTGTACATGTGTGTGGTTGTGTGTGAGTGTGTGCGTGTGTGTGAGTGTGTGTGAGCATGCTGGGGGTGGGGGGGTCTCCGGCCAGCAGCCGGCCCTGTGTGCCTCCGGGTGCTGGGGCCATGGGTGTGCACCCTGCCTCAGGCCCAGGTGTGGTGGTGCGCTGGCCCCGGCTTGCTCAGGGAAAGCTGCCTGCCGAGAGGCCCCCCAGAGTGGCCGACAAAGAGGGGCTGGAAGTGGCCTCTCCAGGGCCGGGGTCTTTCTGCCCGGACCCAGCCCTCCAGTAGCATCTTGGCTGCAGCCTGACCAGCACCTGCAGCCCGGACTCCCGAACAGGCTGCACAGGCCTGTCTCTGGCAGCTCAATGGCGAAGCGGTTCAGACACACACACACACACACACACACACGCGCGCGCGCGCACACACGGTGTATTCTGTGCAGGGACCTGCAGACACTGGATCACGCAACCAAGGGGCTCGGGCGTCCTGTAAACAGCCGCTTTGCCACTCGCTCCCCATGGACCCTCCCTGAGGCTCCAGGACGCAGGGGGTCCGAGGGCCCTAATCGCTCTTCCCGCCCCCCGTAATCCCAGATTAGTGCTCTGGTGAAAGACCTGTTTCAGACCTCTTGGCGAGAGACGCTGACCTTTCCGGGGCTGAAGGTCGAGCTCTCAGCTCCTCAGAGAGGTGTGGACCCCCCACACTTCTGCTGTCCCCAGCAGACCCTCAGGTGCAGGACGTGGGCTGCCCGGGGACCGTCCCCGACCCCGAGGGTCTTCTCAGGAGCCGTCGGTCTGTCTCCCCCTAACCGCAGTCGCCCCCCACGCCTCCCCGGGGGCCCCTTCCGCATCGGGAATCCACGCCCCGAGCCCTTCCCAGCCTCTCAGGGGCCCCGGAGAGTCGGGCACTCAGTGGGCCCATCAGGTGGTTGGCAGCTGGGCAGGCGGGGTGGGTGCCCTGCCCCGGCCACCGTGGGAAGGGGAGGGGCTGCTGAAGCTCCCGTCCCAGGAGCCTCTGGCTTGGGACCACTTCTGTCTGCTGTGCCGCATGTAACCTTGGCATGCAATCAGCAGAGAAAATATTCATTATTGCCTGCCTGTCTGCGGAAGACAATTTCAATTATTCTGGCATTTCAATGGATGAAGAAGCCCTTTAGGCTGGCCCGGGAGATTAGACATAAAGACTCCGTAAATTAGGAAACTTGCAATCAGACCATTATCTGCCGGCAGCTGTGGGATACGGCAGAGCAGGCAAAGAGAGACAAATTGCTGGATTCCGGGGTGGTTTTGATATATCAATTTACAAGTCGCCCGTACACGTTTGGGAAAGAATGATTTTGCATTTCTTAAATCACTTTTTACTGCTGCCCCTCGAAGTTTCCAAGCCTGGAGCCTGCATTGTGGACTAGCCTGGCTGACGTTTTTGTTTTAAAGCCCAATTCCGGGCCTGAAAAAATACGGCCGAGGACAGACCTTGGGAATGAATCTTTCCTAAAGTTATTCAAATAATATAATATATAGCAGTTAATCAGAAAATTCCATTTGCAGAAATGTGAATAATGTCCCATAGAAAGTTTTTTCCCCCTCTAATGGGATGTTTTTCATGTCCTATCCCTTTTAGATTCACTCTGTTGTGATAATTATATCTATATATTTAACATATATTATTTTCCTGCACCTGTCTGATGTGATAACTGTGAAAATAAAAATAATTGCCATAATAATCTATCATAATACTTCACACACAGCTGCATATATGGAGTTCGTGGGCGAATAAGTTTGTCATGATACTTCAAATTATTTCTAAGGAGTTTAGATATATTAGACTTCCTGTATCATTTAAACGATAGATTCGTTACCTTTTCAAGTTGTCTTTAAAATTACCTCTTGGCACTGATAAATGCTTATGGTTATAGAAATAATGGGGACCTTTATGGAGTGAACTTAAGCTACTTTTTGTTCTTAGATCTTTAGAGAAACAGTTTCATGCTTCATTTATACCAAGTGTACTCTGTTTTTGAACTACCTAAAGTGAAAGAAAATTCATTTTTCAATTATGAGTTATAACTCGTAACTCGTATAAACGCACAAGTCTATAAACATATCTGTACGAGACAGTTATCTCAAGACTGTGTCGTAAGCCTGCATTCGGTGCAGGTATCGGCGAACCCCGTCTACTCTCTTCTCTCTCGTCTCTGGAACTGGAAGCTTGGGCCTGGAGCTGGGGGAGGCTGCGCGGATTTGGGGATGTTCACGTTCAGCTGGCAGAGTGCCGCTGCGGTCTGGGCAGGCTTCACCCTCAGTGCACCTCACCAAGACTTCAGAGGATTCTCTGGTTCTCGTTTGTTTTGGGCCACATCCAGCAGTGCTCAGGACTGGCTCCTGGCTCTGTGCTCGGGGGTCACTCTTGACCGTGCTCGGGGGACCGTCGCGGTACCGGTGGTCCGATTAGGCTGGCCACATGCAAGGCAAGTGCTGGTACTCCCGGACCACATTCCCAGTCCAGTATGTTAGAAGCTTAACTTCAGGTGCTGATATTTGTTGCAGAGTCGAGGATCGTGTCCCAGCAGCACGTCCAGCTCCCTGGCCGGAGCTCTGCGTGTGGGGTCCAGTGAGCACTGTCAGCCAGTCCCCGTACCGTGTGTCGGAGGGTTAATGAATCAGTGCTGAGGGATCGACTTTGACCTTCTTGTCTACTGACCCGGCCCAGCCTCCAGGGACCGTTCTGGCCTCACACGATGTCCAGGGGGCGGTTTCCACCTCCAGCACAGAGCATGCACGTGGCTTTCCCAGCTTCCCGTCCCGGTGGACACCAGAGCCGGAGAGTTTTCTTGCCCTCGGAGTCCTTCTGACGTCCATCAACAACCTCGACCCACAGCGGCCGTGCGCCTCCGGGCAGCGCCCTCTCCTCAGGGCCTGGCGGCAGATGGCGGACAGCCGGTCTGAGCTCGGTTTCCCGTCTACGGGCGTTGCTTCCGGGGCCCTGCGGAATTGGGGGGTCCTTCCACCAGTCTGGTTAATGTTCAGGGCCCATGTTTGCGTTTTAGACTAATTAGGGGACAAGCACAGACATCTTCTCCCCCTGTAATGTAAAGACGGCTGCCGCATCGCTCGGGGAGACTTAACATAAAAGCAAGATAAAACAATTAAAGTGGAGGAATATTTGATTAAGCGGATCGCTGATTTATAGTGGGGAAAATTGGCATGGAAGGGAGAGTGAACTTTTTATGGCCATCGTATATTACGTTTATTATCAGAGTCTCTGTCCTTTGTGCTTGGAGACTTAAAAAGAAACCACGCTGTGTGCGGCGTCCTCCATCTGGCAGCACCATTTTTGTCTTCGCTTGAGTTATGGTTTCTTGTCATTGGGGAGGTTTAAGGAATCGTAGACAAGCAAACTCATTGCAAAATGCGCAACGAACATTTGAATAGGCAAAAAAAAAAAAAATAGTGTAGTAACAGGATCGTTGGAGGCCAAACACACACAAACACTTGTGCTTGGGCGATGGAGTCTGACATCTCCTTCCATCATCGTTTATTTGCTATTTGCAACGCGGTGGCTGTGGCAACATCCCTCAAGGGGTCGTGGGCCCGGACTGCGGGAGGGAGCGTGCGGAGATCCCCTATCAGACCTCGGGTTGTGAAAGCGCCACGCCTGACACGCAGCTTCTTGCTCCCTCGCCGGGAGCCTGCAAGACTTGCTCCTGGACGGGACGGATCGCTGGAGCTTGCTGCAGCAGGCGCGGACCCCACCCGCCAGGCGCTGGCTGGCGGCTCTGCGCTGCCCTCCCAGGGGAGCGGGATGTGAGGGGAAGGGCTGAGAGGGGTGGGGGGGCTCGGGAGCTGCTGGAAGGGGGAAGCAAGGCGGGTGTCAGTGGAGGAGAGTCGGGACTGTAGACCAGAGACGCCTTCCCGGTACTGAGCTCAGGGGACAGTGCAGGGGGGGGGGGTGAGGGCTTTCCTGGGGGAATCCAGAACCCCCTGCCCCGCCCCCTCCCTGCACCTAGATTCTCTCGGCTCGCCCGTGGGCTGTGCGGCGGTTCTCAGCCTTCTTCCTGAGTCTGTGCTCCAGGGGCCGAGCCGGGTCGGCCGTGTGCAAGGCAAGCACCTCCTCCACCGCATCCTCTCCTGGGCACTGCTGTGTTCTCTGACAAGCGGCCTGAGTGCTTGGCCACCCTAATGTTAGTGCACTGTGGGCTCAAACGGTCCTCTAGGAAAGCTGTTAGAGCTATGAGAGAGAGAGAGAGAGGGAGAGAGGGAGAGGGAGAGAGGGGGAGAGAGAGAGGGAGAGGGAGGGAGAGAGAGAGGGAGGGAGAGGGAGGGAGAGAGAGAGGGAGAGAGGGAGGAAGGGAGAGAGAGAGGGAGAGAGGGAGGAAGGGAGAGAGAGAGTGAGGGAGAGAGGGAGGAAGGGAGGGAGAGAAAGGAGGAAGAGGTAGAGGGAAGGAGGGAGAGAGGGAGGGAGGGAGAGAGTGAGGGCTGGAGGGAGAGAGAAAGGGAGGGAGGGAGGGAGGGAGGGTGAGAGTGAGGAAGAGAGGGAGGGAGGGAGGGAGGGAGGGGGAGAGTGAGGAAGAGAGGGAGGGAGGGAGGGAGGGAGAGAGACTGGAGCTGAGTGTGCCCTGGACATTGAAGTGGGATCCAGAACCTCAGAGTGGGGTTCAGGGGCGGGTCCCCCTGCGCACCCCCGGGCCCTACATGCCGCCTCCCCGGAGCAGGGGGAGAGGAGTCACCGGCCAGCTCCCAAAGGAGCAGTTCTCAGCACTCCTGCGTCTGGGCCGAGGGACACACTGGCGAGTGTGGCTCTGACGCCGTCATCACGGCGCGTGGGCCGGGGCCCTGCCCAGTGTCCAGGCCACACGCTGCCCCTCAGGGCCCTGCCCAGTGTCCAGGCCACACGCTGCCCCTCAGGGCCCTGCCCAGTGTCCAGGCCACACGCTGCCCCTCAGGGCCCTGCCCAGTGTCCAGGCCACACGCTGCCCCTCAGGGCCCTGCCCCTCGCCAGGCCTTGGCGTTGGCGTGAGGGGAGTCCCAGAGAGCAAGGGGGGAGTGAGGGCTCCTCAAGGGGGGGGGGCGAGGGCATGGCGGACACCCTCCTTTTGGCTCCGTCAGGCGCGTGAGCGCAGACGTGGGCGGGAGAGCACAGGGTCCCGAGTCCACCCCTGCTCACACCCCCGGAACAGTTCCGAGCCCGGGGTCAGGACGAGCCTGAGTGTGGCTGGTGCGGCCCATCCCTCCCCCGCCCCTGGGTGGCTGGGGACATGAGGACACGGCGCTGGAAGCCTCTGCCCCGGCGTGCAGGAGGGGCCCCACGGCCCGTTTGGGCCGGACCAGCAGATTCCAGCTCCGTCCCCCGCGCGCTCCCGGGCTCACCTCTCTGCACAGGACAGTTACCGGGAAAGTCTGCCACAGCTCAGACGACTGTCACAGTCCCCCCCCCCCCCCCCGGGGTTCTGGGAGCCACAGGCCCCTCCCCCTTGGAGGTCCCTCACTCTCCTTCCCCACATCCCGGCCCTCCCAGGCCTGCCTCAGTTAGCCCCACCCCTGCGGGCTGAGCCCGGGGACCCCAGGGCCACTCGGAGCCCGCGGGAGCCGCAGGGGCTTGTGTTTCCGCAGCGACACTCCCTCTGCCTGCCGGCCCCAGCGGCTGCGGACGAGGCTTCATGGGGGTGGGGTGACCGTCTCCCCAGGTAGACGCTGGGGGCACAGGCCTGGCCAGCAGACACCGGCTGTCTCTGCAGGGGGCTGCGGGAGGAACGAGAGGACCCCGAAGGGCGGAGCCATGGGCAGTCGCACCTGGGCTGGAGGACGCGCTGCCCGGCCCGACTCAGTGTCCTACTCCGGACAGTGGCAACAAGTGTCACAACGGGGACGTTACTGGTGCCCGCTCGAGGGAATCCATGAACAACAGGCTGACAGTGCTACGACAGTACTACAGTGCTACTCCATAGGTGCCCACGCTCACACACCCACACCCACACCCACCCACACACACACACACACACACACACACACACACACTCACTCACTCACACACCCACACCCACACTCACACATCAAAGTCCCTGGAATGCACACCATACACTCGCACACTCATACTCTCATACATAGAACGCATACACACACACAATGCATCAACATATTGTCTACCCACGGACACACTTTCATTCAGATTCATCACGCACGGACAACACATACACTCACAACACATACTCATTCACACTCCTAATACACAACACATTTCATTCACACTCATAGCTCATAGCACACGTTAACTTATTCATACTGCTATCACACAACATACACTCATTCATGCTCCTAACACACAACATACACTCATTCATGCTCCTAACACACAACATACACTCATTCATGCTCCTAACACACGGCACGTGTTCATTCACGCTCATAACTCATGACACATACTCACTTATTCTAACACTCACTTATACTCACACTCCTAGCACATAACACACGCTCATTTATTCACACTCACAACACACAACACACACTTATTCACACTTCTAACAAACAACACATAGTCATTTGCTCACACTCCTAACGCAACAGAGAGTCCCTCATTCACACTCCGAACACAACACAGACGCCTCTGGACTCAGTCACCCAGTCCTGGCCTGCAGGAGCGGCCCTCCCGCCCCGGGAGGCTGAGCCCGCACCACCATTCCAAGACCCTGAGAAGCCCAGGACTTGGGAGCATCGACACTTGGAACCTCGCCGGGTGTGAGGGCAGGAGGGTGGGGGCGGAGAGGACGGGACGGCCCTTCATGCTCTGCTTCTCCTCCCGCCCGCAAGCCCTGCAGGGACTGTGGTCAGCTTCCACTGGCCTGTCCAGCGTGTGTGTGCCCGGGCTCACGGGACCCCGGTTGCCCCTCTGCAGCTCCAGGCTAGTTTTGAGTGTGGCTGTGTCGGGGGAAACCCAAACTCCCCCCTCACGTGGCGCAGCGTGGGTGGGAGCAGAGAAAGCCCCGTGGGGCCGCCCCGAGCCACTCCGGGCCACGCCTCACAGCTTTCAGGGCAAGACGGCTTCTTGCGGCCTCGTGTTGGTGCTGTTTGAGGCCCAGATGTACGACGGAATGTTGACCGGCCTGAGTGGTTCCCTCGGAAACCCAGGAATGCCCGTGTGGACCACACGTGCCTCGGTGCCCTCGTTTCTAGCCAGAAAGTCTGAGCCCAGGGGCCAGAGGCTTGGAACCGCACCAAGAGCTGGCTTAGAACCCGTCACTGCCTCGGGGCCTGGGACCACAGTCTCTCTCTCTCTCTCTCTCTCTCTCTCTCTCTCTCTCTCTCTCTCTCTCTCCCCCCTCTCCCCCTCCCTCTCTCTCTCTCTCCCTCTCCCTCTTTCCCTCTCTCTCTCTCCCCTCCCTCTCTCCCTCTCTCTTTCTCCCCCTCCCTCTCTCTCTCCCTCTCCCTGTCTCTCTCTTTCCCTCTCCCTCTCTCTCTCCCTCTCTCTCCCTCTCCCTCTCCATCTCTCTCTCCTCCCCTTCCCCCTCTCTCTCTCCTCCCGCTACTTCTTTTTCTCCCTCCCCCCGCCTCTCTCTCTAGGCAGGAACATGACTCAGAGACACCCCCTGCCCCATTCCTCAATGCCGGGCCCGGGGGAACCCCTGACCCACTGATGACCTTTCTGACCTTGAGGGGGTGCCCTGGCCGTGGGGTTTCCACGTGCTGCTCAGCTTGCTGCTTTTACCCACACACCTTAGAGCTCATGTCACAGGCTACAGGGAAGGGACCTTCCGGCCTTTTCCTGCTCGGAAGGACACTTGACTGATCTGTAAGAGAAGCAGTTCCATTCAGCTCACAGTCCTTGCCTCAATTCACCGATTCTTCCTGGCCGGCTTCTCCCGGTGGCCCCTGTCCTCTCTGTCCCTCCGACCCGCAGCTCCCGTGCTGCTCGTGGGCCTTCCTCATCCGGCCCCACCGCCAGGGACTTGGGTGGCACGTGGTTGCATCTCCCAGACAGGAACACGGGACCCGAGAGGTCCCAGAGCAACTCAGGGGCAAGTCTAGGACAGGAGCAGGTCCTGGCCCCCAGACCACCCTCCATTCTCCCCCCCCACCCACCTCTCTGGTCCTGCCCCCGCCTCCCCGCTCCCCATTTGTTCTCCCTTCCAGAGACTAAACCCTCGGTGTGAAGTCACGGAAGGGGGGACATGGCCTTGTATTGAAATCCTTAGCTCGAGAGCTGAGTGCGCCAGAATATAGCGCAGAGAGCCCTATCATACGCTGAATTATTTGTATAAGTTGGCTTATTATTTATGCATGATGCATTATTAGTCATTGAGATCTGCGTGCTATCTCTACACTAAGTTTCCCTGACATCATCTTTGAAATCAACGTATCTTTCATACTGCAAGAGAACGAAAGTCTCCAAAATCAAAATTGACTTTGGATGTATTTGATCTTGGTAGCGGCAAATTATATTGGTGTTTTTAAAACATTTTGGGTTTTCTTTTGGGTGCTGCAGGGCACCAAGGCTCTCCCGGCATTGATGAGGAGGCCAGGTGGCAGGGCTTGGGCCTGGGGCCCCCAGCATACCACGGACGCACCCCGCCCCTCTGCTTGGTCCTTTGCTCTGAGTGCCTTGTCTGGGGCCGCACTACAGAGCTTGTCCAGCATGTGGCTGGCCCCGGCTCGATCCCCAGCATCTCACAGCGTCTCCCGAGCACTACCAGGAGTAATTCCTGAGTGCAGGGACGGGGGTAACCTCTGAGCATCACTAGGTGTGACTGAGTCCCCCCCCAAAAAGCAAACAAATACCTTCTCTTTGCCTCTCCTCCATCAGGTTGGCTGGGTGTGCGGCTAAGAGGACATGATTTGTAGGGCCGTGGAAGTTCAGGCCACGAGGCCTGACGCCAGCGTGGATCCCTTCCTCCTCTCTGTTGTTCAGGCTGAGTCGCGTGTGGGCCCCTCACGGGGGGATGAGAGCAGGAGCTGGGGTGCCAATACCCATACTCCTACCGTGCCAACCCGGATCTCCCACACCCAGACTTGTGGGGGGGAAGGGCCTGTGTCTGGGCAAAGCCACCATGATTCCTGAATTCGTTTGTTGGGTCTGGCTCAGCCGAGACTCAGCGGCAGGCTGGGCTGTGCCCCAGGGCTCTGGGCTTGGAAGGAGACAGGGGGTGGTCAGCCAGCAGGGACGGGGCTGCCCCGCTCACTGGCGGTGGACGCCAACACACTCTCATTCCCCAAGACGTGGATTATCGAAAGGGAGAAGGGGGAGTGTTGGAATACGGGGAGGGCAGGATCCCGACTTGCTCAGTGTTTGTTCTTTTTAAAAAGAATTCTCTCGGGGGCTGGAGCAATAGCACAGCGGGTAGGGCGTTTGCCTTGCACGAGGATGACCCAGGTTCGATTCCCAGCATCCCACATGGTCCCCCAGGCACCGCCAGGAGTAATTCCTGAGAGTAGAGCCAGGAGTAACCCCTGTGCATTGCTGGGTGTGACCCAAAAAGAAAAAAAAAAGAATTCTTTTAATGTAGATAAAAGCTGCAAGCAATTGGTTATGCCATTCTAAAGCTGAAATAGATTAGATAACAAAGCTCTCGTATTAAAACTGATTAATTGAAAAAATCAGGTTTATTTTTTTCTTATGTGAAAATTGTTATGTCTCACCACAGGGTTGTCAGGTCTTTGTCTAAGAATTGACTAAGGTGTTTGTTTTTATTGCTTAGTTGAATTTAGTTGTTACTGTTCGTTGAGTGGAGTCGGCTTCTAAGTCACTATCCCCTCTAACGTGGTGTGCTCACCGGGACATTGTGTACTGGGAGTGACTCTTCGTCTGAGATCCCTCAAAGGAACGGACGCGGCTCGCTAGCTTCTGACCACCAGCCTCTTCCTCTCAGAGGCGAGCTCAGACTTTCCTGGGTGTCCTTAGAAAGTCGTTAACTCCGGGCTTGTTCATTTTGTGTTGTTTTATTGGTGGCACTGTGATTTGAGGTACTGTTCACGACCGGGTTTCATGCATCCGACGTTCCTGCAACACACCCTCCCCCCGTTACTGGGAACGGACCCTCAGACTCACGGCACCTACCAGAGCAGTTTGAGTGTCACAGAGAAGTTGACAGAGACCCAGTCAAGGGTTCGAAACTCGTGTCCCTTCTGACTGAGCGAAATGGAGGCTTTGCCCGTGAGGCAGACCTGCCGTGCTCAAATAGCTTTCTGCACGTGACGCGGGATGGCTGAGAGAGAGAGGGCCCGGGGCAGGGAAACAGCCCGGGTGATGCTGGACCCAGCTAGCCTCAGACACCGCATTCTCCCCCGGACTCCCGCAGTAACTTCCGAACATTGCCAGTGTGGTCCCCCAAAACAAAAACAAACGATTCTTGTGACTGCTTTGGAAAGCAAGAAAGAAAAGGGGTTGCTCGCAGGAGGACCTGCTCCAGCGTGTCACGGACGCCGTCTGAGTCCCCTTCAGAGGTGGCCCTGCCTGTCGTCACCCGAGAAATGGCATTCCTGTGTCAGGAGCATTCATTAGGCACCGCACCGCACCCCGCCCTCAAGTCGCCCTTCCAGGGTGATGCCACAAAGCCCCTGAGCACCTTATGGTGCCCGACGGCCCGAGGGCGCTCTTGACAGGCCACCAGCATCTTTCCCCAGCTTGTTTCTAGACCATTTACAACAGTTCGGCTATTTTTGTTAGGAGGCTATAAAGATTGACATCAATGCATTCTTGTATCTTTTTTTTTTTTTTTCCTGATGGGAGGAATTTTGTTCTCAGCCTTCTTGGGTCCAGATATTTGATTGACTATCAGATGGGACAGTGGTGCTGCCAGCTGCAGATAGCGGTGGTGTCACGCCCCCACTCAGGCTCCGGAGGGTCATAAACATCGGTGGCCCCAGGCTTCTCCAGGAAGCTCAGTGATGCCCCAGTCCCTTGTGTGCTGTGCCTGTGACCTAGCCGCCCACCAGGCCACCCTTTGCAGGGCCACGCTGGCGTTGATGCCAGCTTGCATCGGCCAGGGAGTGCCCCACTCTCGTCCCCACCCCCACGGAGGGGTGCTAGGTTGTCGCCGGGGACGCCGAGTCCCAGGCCGGAAGTGAGCAGGTGCTGTACCTGCCCATCCGAGAGTGGGAGACGTGATTCACCCTCTGTCGGCAGTTAGTCGAGTCGTGTTTACGTGGAAAGAGGCCAAGGGAGCGCCAGCCCAGGAGGGTGTTTGGGAAGCCAAGGGTGAGCTCATCGGGCCCAGGGGCCCGGCAGCCACGGGCTGGCGTAGACGCCTCGTGCTGGGCCGGGCGGCAAATCCCAGCGACGTGTCGAAGGGGCCCTGCACGGTGTGGCCTGTTCTGGGGGTTTACACGGCAGTATCAGGTTTGTCTGTTAAATAGCGGAACAGCATCACGGGGCCATTATCTCAAGGAAGAGGCAGGCGGGCCTGCCCACAACGTGGTGCTAAGGGGGCGTTTTCAATGGTCAGGGGCACGACTGTGTGTGCACTCCTAGCTTAGAGTGGAGTTTCGATGTTATTTGTTTCTTTCTGGGTTGGGGCCACACCTGGCTCTGTACTCAGGGATCACTTCTTGGGGGCTGGGGTGCCAGGGGTTGAACCTGGGCCGTCCGTGAGCAGGGCCAGCATCTTACCTGAGGTGCTGTCTCTGCCCCACCCCCGGGGAGTTTTAGACATGGCCATGTCCTGTGTCTTCTGGGGTGGGGTGGGGATGCCGCGGGCCGGCCCTAACCAAGACAGTGCAAGAGTGGGTTTGCTGGGGGTGACTTCGTGGTTTCAAGACAGATAACACGCAAATACTTCATGGGGGGGGGGGCAGTGGCATTGTTCATGCCAAGCGAGGTGGACTTGGTTATGGACTGATTCTGGGAGCCCCCCAGGCCAGCCAGGGAGTTATTAGAAACTCGCTGTTCACTGCAAATTGGAAGCTAGAAAGCGTGTCCTTCGTCAGGGTAGTAGAGGTGCGGGGTGGGGGTCCTACGAGCCAGCGGTGGGCTACCCGGGTGAGAAGCGCTGGTCCGTCTTCCTTTTCCTTTTTGTTTTTGGGCCACACCTGGAGTTGCTCGGGGCTCACTCCTGGCTCTGCACGCAGGGACCCATCCTGGCAGGGTTCCAGGGACCATCGGGGTGTCGGGGGGTAACCTGGGAAGGCTGCACGCAGGGGGAGAGCCCACCCGGCTGGGCCATGACTCCAGCCTGCTGGTTCTTGCTCTTGATGGGGTTCGTCGACTTCCTCTCCCGAGGGTGCCAGGGAGCTGCGAGCAGCCGCCAAGGAGGGTTTGGAGCGTGAGTGCTGGTTCCCACAGGGTGCGGCTCTCCGAGGAGACCCCAGGCTCTGGCCGTCCTGAATCCCAATCAAGCCTTCCGCTAGAGTGTTTGTCCTTTCCTAAAGGGGTCACTCAGTCATCAAAACTAGAGATTTAAGCAAACAAGTGAACAAAGACAACAAGGGCCCAAACAAAGGGTCAGATTAACCCAGAAGCTGACAGATCGTCTCCAAGTATAAGTTCATTTTGGTTTCGTTTGTACACAGACTCGGATGGGCTTGTGTCAAGTGGGCTGTGGGGGAACTTGAGGTTTAAAGTGCCTAACGGGGCTTCCATGGTGCTGCAGGGAGGAAGGACTATTTATTTTTTATTTAACATTTTAAAAATTGAATCACTGTGAGACAGACCCTTACAAAGCTGCTCATGATTGGGTTTCAGTCACACAGCGTCCCTACACCCATCCCTCCACCAGTGCACATTCCCAGCACCAGTGCTCTGGGGTTCCCTCCCATCAACCCCCACCTCGCCTGTACGGCAGGCGCCTCTCTCTCTCTCTCCCCCCCTCTATCTCTCTTCTCTGTCTGTCTGTCTGTCTGTCTCTGTCTCTATCTCTGTCTCTCTGTCTCTGTCTCTATCTCTGTCTCTGTCTCTGTCTCTGTCTCTCTCTCTCTCTCTCCTCTCTCTCTCCCTCCTTCCCTCCCTCTCCCTCCCAGGAGGACTTTAATGCTTTAATGAAACAATGCAGTCCGAGTTTCTCTCTGCATTTCGTGAAGTGTGGAGAGGAGGCGCACAGCAGCCGACTGAGATGTCTCTTGGGGGAGAGTCAGCCGTCGGGGTTCCACACAGGAGCACAGCCGAGGGCTAGCGGGCTTGCAGTGAGCAACTGCTGGAAGCACAGTCGCTCTCTGACGGGCGCTGACGTGACACGCCATCTCCCAAGGCGAAAGAAGGAAAAGTGTTCATGCGATTTCAGAGACTCAGAATTCTCTTTCAAAGCACAGTCTCTGCCTTGGCTTCCCATGTGAAGCCCATGCGGCACCTGCCTCGATCCTTCTTCTGTCTTAGGAAATCTCGCCACGTGTCACCCGCCCAGCTCCCCAGTCTCTGAGCCTGGGAATGTGGCCTGACTTCTTTAACCAGAAACGCGGGCAATTTCCTTACCTCTGGAGACGTGCTTGGCAGCCAGGGCCTCAGAGGCGCTGGGCCTTTGCGAAGGGAGAGAGTTGGCTCAGGCCCTCGGCGACAAGTCCGCCTGCCCAGCTGCGGGCGGCTGGATGAAGACAACGCCCCATTGCTTCCCTTCCTCAGAGACTGTCGGAGTGTGTGCCGGGAAGGGATTAAGCAGGGCTGCTTGCACTAGAGCCTCAGACGAGCCCACCGTGGCCCTTTGGGCTTCAGCTAGCGTCCATGTCGTCCTTGCCTCCTTCCCACCGAGCCACTCTGAAACCAGTTTTGGCGATTAGCTTAATGAGTGAAACCAGGGACAGTGAGGAGGCAGGAGCCGGAGAGAGCAGCCAGGCTAGGGTGCTTGCCGTACACCGCCAGGGGTCATTCCTTAATGAGTGAAACCAGGGACAGTGAGGAGGCAGGAGCCGGAGAGAGCAGCCGGGCTAGGGTGCTTGCCGTACACCGCCAGGGGTCATTCCTTAATGAGTGAAACCAGGGACAGTGAGGAGGCAGGAGCCGGAGAGAGCAGCCGGGCTAGGGTGCTTGCCGTACACCGCCAGGGGTCATTCCTGAGCACAGAGCCAGAAGCTGCCGCGAGCACCACTGGGTGTGACTCCAAAGCCCAAACAAACAAACAGCCATTAAGATGCAAGCAGGATACAATCTCTATCCTCTTAATTTTGTGGAGGCATGTTTTGTGGCTCAGCATGCGGTCTGTCTTGGAGAATGTCCCACGCACGCTGGAGAAGAACGTGTATTGAGATTTTTGAGGATGAAGTGTCCTGTATATATCTGCTAAGCCCCTTTCTTCCACTTCTTCCCTCAGATAAAGTATATTCTTGCTAAGCTTGAGTCTGGTTGACCTATCAAGAGGTGATAAAGCGGTTTTGAGGTCTCCCACTAGTACTGTGTTGCTACTGATATCTTTCTTCGAGTCTATGAGTAGTTGTTTTAAATACTTTGCTGGTCCCTCGTTAGGTGCATATACATTTAGTATTATAAGGTCTTCCTGCTGTACAGATCCCTTGATCAATAAGAAATGACCTTCACTGTCTCTTGTGACCTTCTTGAGTCTGAAATCAATGTGGTCTGATACCTGGATGGCCATCCCAGCTTTTTTATGGGAGTTATTTGCCTGTAGGATTGTTTTCCAGCCTTTGACTTTGAGCCTGTGTTTGCTCTGACTGTTGAGATGTGTTTCTTGCAGGCAGCAGAATGTTGGGTTCAATTTTCTTATCCATCCTGCCACTCTGTGTTTTAATTGGTGCATTTAGCCCATTGACGTTGAGAGAGGTGGTGGGATGTGCCCTGTGGAGGGACGGGTGTTTGATCATCATGTGATTATAACCCAAACACGAAAGCTTGTAACTGTCTCACGGTGATTCAATAAAATAACAATAAAGAAGACACAAGCAGGAGATTTGGTGGCCTGAAGCACGTGTCCCGTTGCCTGGCGTCTTGCTCTGGCGACCCTAGAAATGATCCCATCACAGTCTCCCAAGGAAACTGTTTCCATTTCCAGCAACGACTAGTCCCAAGTCCAGCTGGAGACCACACTGCGGGACCCAGTTCTGGTATAAACGGCACGGGCCGTTGGCCTCGCTGGTGGCTAGGGCATGTTGGAAGGATGGGGCTTGTCTGCCCGCCCGAGACCCAGAGCCCCACGCTCCCTCCGTGCCACGCTCCGGCACTGTGGCATGCAGCTGGAAAGACGGAGAAGCAGCTGGGTTTGGCGGGGGTAGAGGTGGCTCCGGCTGGTGACCTGGGGAGGGCCCGCGATCGTCCCCAGCTGGACGGAGTCGCCGAGGAGCTCCTGCTCCTGTTGCTGCAGTCCACCAGCAACCCCTCATGTCGCAATGCAGTGGCCAAAGAGCTCTGGGCGGTTCCCGAAGATTTCCTAGAAAACTCAACCAGGTTTATCTCCCCACGCCCCTCCCCCCGGTTCTTACTAGCTGTTTCGGGGTGACTTTACAGCTGTTCACGCTGGGGTGGGCCAGGCTGGATGGTGGAGTGAGGAAGACAGTTGGGGTCCATCCTTCTGCCCCTGTGCTCTGTGGACAGTGCGGGTGCTGCCCACCTCCTTGGGAGGCTACTGTCCAGCGCTCTCTGCCCCTCTTCCTGTCCTCCCTGCCCCAAGGTTGCAAGAGCTGACCGCAGCCCCGGTCTGCAGTGGGCTGGGGTCAGTTCTGTCTCCCAGGCTGCCCTGGGTTCCCTCTTTCCTCTGGGAGGGCGTCTTGTCCTGCATCACTGCTCTGCTCCGGGAGCCAGTGGTTTGGCCCGTCCCCTTGGGAGCCTGGTCGCTGGGGGACGGGCAGTACCTTGACACCAAGGGCTGTGGAGAAGGCTGCCTGGCCACTGGGGGCTATGGAGGAAGGTGTCTGGCGGCTGGGGGCCGAGGAGGAGGGTGTCTGGTGGCTGAGTCCCGTGCAGGAGGAGGGTGCCTTTGAGGGTAGTGACCCAGCAGATGCAGCACCACCCCATCCTGCAGTGCAAACATTTGGGGTGCTCACACCCCATGCGCTGGAAAAGACTCTCCTCTGGACAGGGTTAGGCAGAGCGTTGATGCCTTGGGTTCCCTTTTCTTTTGGGTCTTCCAGATTTAAACTTCGGGTCCTGTTTGGGATGATGGTTTACTGTTTGGGGAGAACTCATCTGAGTCTCCTGTCCAAGGCTTCGAGAAGCTCAGAGAAAAGCAATGAAAGGAAAGCCCAGCTCAAAGAAGCTTCCGCACGGCATGTTTTCAGCATGCCTTGGTAGGTCTTATAATCCTGATGTCGCAGGACATTTGGTGGAGGTGGTGTGTTGTGTGTGTATGCGAATGTGTGTATGTTTGTGTATGTATGTGTATGTCTGTGTGTGTATGTGTATGTGTGTGTGCGCGCGCGCGCGCACACACACGTGCACATTCGGGCATATGTACTATTATTTAAAACCCATGGATTCATTAATCTCAGGAAAAGTGATGACTGAAATGGAGTTATCATTTAGTCCTTTATTATTTAAACCTTTAAAAGTTTGATGGCGGTATTATTTATGATAGCCGAGAGCACGAAACACGGAAGTCCCGATGAGTGGGTGACTGGCTAGAGATCCAGGCCCCTTCTCGCCGGGAGTACTACTCAGCTGGACAGGAAAGGTGCAGTCTTGCCTCTGCGCTGCGTGGGTGACTGGAGGGCATTATGCTCAGTAAAACATGCCAGACAGAAAATGATAAACACTGTATGATTTCATTCATATGTGGTATATTCGGAAAGCAAACAAATGAATGAACTAAATACAACAAAAATAAACTTGTAGACTATAAAACCAATTAGTGGTTACCAGAATGGAAGAGGTGGGGTGGGGAGATGGCATGAAAGGGGTCAATTGTGTGTGACGGGAAATTGGGTTTTTAGTGGAGAACTTAACAGAGGCTGATTTCTCATGATGCACACTTGAAACTTATATTATGCTATAATGCAATGTCGTGGAGATAAAAAGTAACTTTTAAAAGTTTTTCAAAGATGTCCTGGTATACACACAAAGTTAAGGCTGCTTCTAGGCATATAGTTGTTTGGGGTTATTCTAAACGGTGTTTTAAATTTTAATTTAGAAATGTCTTTACGCAAAGTAGCAAAATTGAATTTTGTATTGGCCTTATTTTTAGCAGTCTTGCTAAATGAATAATTTCTACAACTTATCTTTGGGTTACTTTGAATTTCCTCCATCAGATCTTACTGCTTGTAAGCAACAGTGGGACCCTCGTTCCCTTAGGAATCATCCTGCCTTTACTTATTTTCCTTACCTTATTGCATTGGTTAAAATGTACGAGAGGTAGTGAAAGTGATCACTTTTGTCCTGTGTGGAATCTCAAAGGGCTTTAGTTTTCTTTTCTTGACATTCTTTATGGGAGAAATGCTGTGTCAGACAGAGAATGACTTCCCTCTGTTCCTATGTTAGTAAACCTTTTAAATTATGAATGAGTTTCAGCTTTAATGAGACACATTCTCCTTTCCTGTACATGGATAATTACTCTCTGTGTGTGTGTGTGTGTGTGTGTGTGTGTGTGTGTGTGTGTGCGCACGTGCTTGCTGAGTGTTGTAAAAATTTTGTATTCTTGGAATCACCCTACTTGTTAGTGATGTGCTATTTTCTCAAAAAAGAGCTAAATGTTCTATGCTACTGTTTTGTCTAGGATTTTATTTCTTAAGTTCTTTTTATTTCCATGCTGGGGATCAAAGCTAAACCTCACACGGTTGAGGCCAGTGGTGTGCTGCCAAGCTGCTGCCCAGGACTTTCATTTCTTGGCTGGATTCGTCTTTGATTTTCCTTCTCTTTAATAATGTCACCGCTGTGGCAATCTTCAGGTTGAGCCTGGGAAGGATCTCGTCTACTGTCTAGCTTCAGATTTGTTTTGTAGTTCAGCATATGGACATTTCTCGTAAACGTTCTACATGTGCTGGCAAAAAATAAAAGACCTATTTAGTGGTTATGGGACCGCACTGTTCCCTTTAAGTCCTTTGGATTAAGTTAGCAAATTATGTTCCATCTTCTACACACCTGATGATTTATTTTTATGCCTATTCTGCCAGTTGCTAAGATAGGTTTGGTGAAATCCCTCTGGGAATTGTCTATTGGCCCCTACAGTTTTCACAGGTTTTGTTTTGTGCTGAAATAATACTTAATTTGCTGTGTACAGGGTCCCACTGCCATGGCCTCCACCCATAATAGCAAGCCAAACTCAAACTGTGTGTGTCGGGGCTTCTTTAATTAAACACAGCTACTGGGACTGAACTCAAATCAATACACTGTGTGCTTTTGTATCATATAACATTAGTCTGATAGGTGCAAACTGTTCTTCACTAGTCTAGAAAGAATGATCTTGAGGATGTCAAACATATTCTCCAGGGTCCTGTTGAGGCCTTGTTCATGTTCCACATACGAATTCCAACCAACAATCAATTGATAAGCTTTATTGATTGTTCACCATGTGCCCAGTCACTGTAGCATCTCACACAGCACGTGGTAACTAACCCCTCTCCCCACAACTTCTTGTTGAATTGACATATTGATTTTTTCAATGGTACACACCTAGGAAGACTCTACGGTGCTATGATACAACACGACTTCAAGCAAAATAAATTTAAAAGATGTTTCTATTTTATTTTAAAAGTTCAATTTTTTTTCCATTTTTGGGTCCACCAGCTGTACTGAGGCTTACTCCTGGCTCTGTGCTCGGGGATCACTCCTGATCCTGGTGGGGCTCCAGGGACCATGTGTGGTGCCAGGGATCAAACCCAGGTCAGCAGCTTGCAAGACTCAGGCCCTGTGCTTCGTGTTCCCTCTCTAGCCTCAGGAACTCCATCTTTCCATGACATGGTCTCAAACTTTCAAATTTCTTATCTAAGAGGCTTATTTTTTTTTTTTTTTAAGAATCAGGTGGGATTGTAGCAGATACAGCAGCAGAAAGTTTTCTTCTCCAATATGAAAAAGTTGCTCATCTCCATTCCTGCTCCGTGGAAAGTATTCCACAAAGCTTTCGGGAGGCATCACTGACCCCTGCTTCCCCTTTGTTTCTTGAATTCCTAGAGTTCGGGTTTAGTAGTTACTTAGCATTCAGTTCTTAATATTGTATGTTGGGAGTACTTAGCATTTACTACTTTTGGATCGAAGACTGTCACTTCCTGTGTTACATGTTAGATAGAAGTCTCCAGCCACAAATCACACATCAGTGACACATCAGTGACACAATGGTTTGTTTTCAACATGTTCCATGCCTGTTGCTTGGTTGTCTTAAGCTGCAAAACACAACTCAACACGCGATGGTCATATGAAGACCGCCTGTCTCGCTGATTGCTACCCGTGGACCGGAAGCACACGTGCTTTGCAGTTTCACCTCCAAGGGTTCCCCCGTTAGCCTTCATCACCTGAGGTAGTCTAAGGGCTGCTGAGGCCAGTGGGAGCTCGCGAGCACCATTTCCTGGAAATCATCCTCACGTGTCTGTGTCCACCTGGTGCCTGGGATCATCCTGGACGAAAAGTCAGCTTTCACTTCCGAAGCAGAACATGTCACTAAAGGCCGGGTAACATTGCTTCCGTGAAAATGCAGTGCGCTCCCGGCACATGTTCTGTGCTCACCTTTGCAGGCGCCAAACCTCCTGCGTGAGGCTCAGGTGAGCCGGAAGGCACGGGGACAGCGGATGGGCCTCTGCCCCAGCCTGGGGGAGGCATCTCCTGTCTGTAGTCACGGCCCTGGAGATTCTGGTGTTACTCTCAGGGGCCAAAAGACGCTCTAACTCCTTACAGGCCCCACCTGCAGTGCCCCTTCCCTACCTCTCGGCCCCCTCTGCTGCTGCTGGTCCCTTGAGGTGGGGGGGCTCTCACCTGTCCCCCTCTGGGGTGCCCCAAGTGAAACCGCCGGGTGCGGGGTCTGGTGGCTTTGCTATGGTGGGCGTCATGTAGCTCCCTTCCGGGAGAAAAAGCCGTGTGATCTGGATGGTGGCCCAGTGACGAGATCATCTGGCACCGGCAGGAGGTGGCTTGTGGACGCGGCCCCTGGGACGCCAGATATGCCACAGCTACTTGATCCACCCATCTGCAGTTGGGCACTCGTGTTGTTTCCATATCTTGGCCACCGTGCTCAGCGTGGCCATGAACACAGGTGTGAACGAAGGTTCCTGTGTTGGACAGGTGGCTAGAGGGACCCGCCTGGGAGCCCTGTTCATAGTGAGAACCATTATTGTTTGCTCCAGGACGACATCCGGGGACTCATGCATGCAAGACGTGTGTTCCGCCCGGAGCCACCCCTCTGGCCTCAAGGATCACAATGTAAAAATAGCTCTGGGGGCTGGAGAGAGATCGTGTATGGGGGCTGGGGAACTTAAAATACTTGCCTTCCTCACTGCTGACCTGGTTTAACCCCAAGTACCGCCAGAAGCCAGCCCTGGGACTCTGGGTGTGGTTCAGCCCCTCCAAAGCTAGTTCATGCAGCCAGAGAAATAATACATAGGTGGAGACACGTACCTTACATGCAGCCACCTGAGCTCCAGGAGAACCGACCCACAGGCCAGTGCCCTCCTCTGCCCCTTGCAGAGCTGCAGGCTGGGTTGGCGGAGAATCACCAGGAGGATCCCTGGGGCAAAGTAGACCTATAGTATTTTCTGAGCCTTCATTGCTGCCTCCTCCGTCGCCTCAGGTCCATCCTGCTTCAAATTCCAGTCAAGCACGCTACTGGAGGGGACTTGCTGGTTTTACTCGAAGTATCTTTGTGTCCGGGCCTTAAGCTCCTTGAGAGTACAAAGGATCCCCTAGACGTCTGCCGTGGCTGGCGCACAGCAGAGTACCTCCATGTTAGCTTTTAATAAACATGCGCCGAAATATTTAATTAACTTTCTGAAAAGAGTTCGCAAGGCAGAAAACAATTCTTTACATCCCAGAGAAAATGCACTTTTAAAAATTGGGAGAGATAAGCACAAGGAAGAAAAATAGAGCTAGCTTGCCTGGTGGGCATTTTAAAAGTTGGGTGTTTTCAATAAGCAGTAGCTTGGAGAAGGAGCTGATGGGGAGAGGTGAGGGGTGGTTGAAAGCTAAAGAGCAGGGGGTGCCAAGCTCAAAGCGGAGACCACTGAACCGGGAGCGGGGCTGACCGGCAGTTCTGGTGAATTCAGAGGAGGCTTAGCTCAAGATGCAAGTCGTGGCTTTACTTGAACTCGCACTCTTTCCCCTGTGAGGTGACGATCATCGTTCACCCGGGCATCTGAGAAGAGTGAACAGGGGCATTGAAAGGCAAGTGAGGGACGGAGTGCTAAGAAGGCTCCAGAATATCCAGATTGTCCAGGGATGTGCTCCTTTCTTAGACAAGTGTTTAAAAAGCGAGAGTGAAATAAAACCCTTTTCCAGCCCTATGGATCCCCACTTTTACTGACCTAATGAATGTTTTAGCTCATTTGCTCATTATTTATTTCATAGGAAATCCAGCAACGTTTCTGCCACTTTCTAGACTTTCCTTGGCTGCACTTGGCTTTCTGGGCATTTCCTACAAATTCTCCACCATTAACTTAATGAACCGTGTTTTCCGACGTAGGGTCAGAATGCCAGAACTCCGGTGCCAGGGGCTCTGCGCTCCCCGAGAGGCCCGAGCACCTCTGAGATATTGGCTTTCGGGCCTTTCTTTCGGAATCCCTCCCCATTTGCTCACGATGTGCCAACGCCACCATGTCGATGTAATTGAAAACAAGCAAGCAAGAACCCGGATGGCTCGGATGAATGGAAATGCGACATGCCTCTTCCCCCACAGCCCGCTGGCGGGAGTCCAGGTGAGGCTGATGGGGCCGAGAAGTAATTGCCATCTCCTGGCTGGACAATGGGCTGTGTGAAGCGAGCTCTTATCTCACGTCTGGTTCCTCGTGGACAGGCGTTCATGTTGCAGTTCCCACCTCTGATGACAGCGATCAGGGACCCAGGGAGCCGCAGAGCCCAGCACTGGGGAGACAGGCTCCGCCGGCTCCTGCTTCCCAGCTCCCAGTAGCTTGGCAGAGTGTGCCCCAGTCGGGTATCAAAGCTCTGAGGAAAACAAAGACCCATGGCAGGGATTATTCATTTGTCTCTCAGATGGAAGTTGCTGCAGGCGACCCAAGCAGAAACTATTACGATGGAGAAATGAGGACGATCTGACTCTTGAAAATTGTAACGTCTCCTGGACTCTCGAAATTCCGGCCTTGCCCAGTAAGCCGCCAGAGGAGAATCTCACCACATCTCTGGAGAATCCTAAGAAACAACCAAATTCCGTATCAATATTTTTATCCCTTCTGCCACCACTGAGGGTTATTTCCCCCATTCATTTAAGCAAAAGATTTTCCAAACTTTATAAATATTGTTATGTCTCTCCAATGCATTACCTCACAGGTCTCTTCTGAAAGGTATCCAAATTCTACATTAAGGCACTTGTGGGGAAAGGAGAAAAAATAAATGGTTTACTTTAAGTGGGATTTGGAAAGGGTCTGATTACGGTCTGAAATGTATCGCACTGACAGAGTCAAACTGAACTTCCTAATGGATTCTTCAATTCGGAGTGAGCATTAAATCCATTTATTGAACTCCTTTCCGTATGTCTAAAAGTTACAATAAATACATATATTTTCCCCTGATGGACTCTCCGTGCTGAAGGATGTCAGGCACTAGCCCGGCCAGCTCTGCAGTCGGATGCCGCGTGTGCTCGGCTGAACACCAGCCTGTGGCGGGGACAGAAGGGCCCCGAGGATGTGACTCAGGGTCTGGGCGCTGCAGAAAAAAATCACAAAAAATTGCAAAGCGAAACCCGCCTTGCGTGGAGTCCCCAGGGGATGCCTTTCTCTTGCCGCGTTTTTACGCCATCAGGTAAGCAGGGCTGAACCGTGCTCAGAAACACAGCAGATACTGCCCTACGGTGCTCAAAGGCGGCCAGGAGACACAATGGCAGAATCCGAACATGAATAGAGAGCGGGTTTGCATTGTGTGTACACAATGCCTCTTGGGGGGCCGGGGAGGAAGGAAGCAGGCTGTATTGCCTAATAACTCGAAATGCCCCCGAGAAAGGAAAACAGACAGATTCCCATTTCGGGGAGGCCCTCGGAGAGACCAGCAGTTCCTGCGATAAGTTTGTCCGGGGCTATTTTGCAGATCCTGCTTGAGTTCGAAAGCTGTAAACCATCCGCAGCCAGTGAGTCTGTCTGGCTGGGAGGGACCCCGGAGGTGATTTATGGTTTCTGCCAGGGAGACATCTAGATGGTGAGATTTTGAGGGGTGGGAGAAGCCGAGGACAAAGGCGGCCCAGGGTGGGGGCCGGGGGCAAGCCATTGTCGCCCTGATTACTTCAGTAGAGAAAAATGTCTTTTTAACTTGTAAAAGTTTTGGTGGGGCTCTTGGCCCGACGTGGAGCGGGGATACACTTACGTTTCGGCATTGGGTCATAAAGCAGAGCTTCGAGATAAAGGAGAGACGTGTGTGACCCCAACACGCAGACACGCGGAAACCCCGCCCCGGCCTGCCCCTGCCCGCTCCCACAGCCAGTTATGGCTCGACTCTCAGGCCAGAGGGTGTCCAAACACTCACCCCATCCCATGCTTTTCACCTCTGAACTTTCATTTTCCCACGGTCCTCGCCCGACTCTGGGTGCGGGATGGAGGCAGGAGCCGCGTCTCGGCTTCCTCAGGGGTGTAGGGGAAGCAGGGCTGTCGCCTTCGGGGGAGAGTGAAGCGGGAGAGTGAAGAGGGTGCTGATGTTTCCCGGAGCCCTGCTCACACAGCTGACGGGCACGGGATGGCCACGGTCTTTGGGACAGACGGTTGTGGGTGACTGCTGGGTGAGGTGACAGCGGGCACACGGTGTGGGTGACTGCTAGGTGAGGTGACAGCGGGCACACGTGGGTGACTGCTGGGTGAGGTGACGGCGGGCACACGGTGTGGGTGACTGCTGGGTGAGGTGATGGAGTGCACACGGTGTGGGTGACTGCTGGGTGAGGTGACAGTGGGCACACGTGGGTGACTACTGGGTGAGGTGACAGCGGGCACACGGTGTGGGTGACTGCTGGGTGAGGTGATGGAGTGCACACGGTGTGGGTGACTGCTGGGTGAGGTGACAGCGGGCACACGGTGTGGGTGACTGCTGGGTGAGGTGACAGCGGGCACATGTTGAGGTGTGTTCATATTGGCACAGAGAAAAACATGTCCTAACCTTCTTGAGTCTGTGTTCTCTTTAAACACGTGGGATGGTAACGAGAGGCCTCGTGCCCTCACCGGGGGCCTCTCTAGCCCCGAGCTCTGAGCTCTTTCCCCCCACCAAGACAGGCCTTATCTGGATCATTAATTCATCACAACATCAGAAATAAGTTCAACACTTGACCTATTAGTCTGGTATGAGCTTTAAAACGTTATTGGTGCCATTTGCAGACCTCGGGGCCTAAGTAGATCTTAAGTCACTGAACTTTGTAAATGGTCAAGAGCTCTGAGGGGGGCGGTCACATTATCCATCTCCAATGGCACGTGTACACAGGACCGGGGGAATAGGCAGGTAGAGCAGTGGGCAGGAAGCCGCCCACCATGTTCCGTGTCTGTGTGTGTCCACATGCAGTGCTGACTAGGGCCACTAACATGAACACCGTCAGTCAGATGATAGATCTCAGGAAACTTAACCGGCCTTTTTGCTACTGTAGGTGAAACCATGGATTCACCATTTAAAGAACTCTTTCTGAATTGCTCACTTGCTTTCATCATTCTGTCATCATAATGCTTCGCCCCTCCCTCGCCCTAACACTGTTATGATGTAGATACTTTGGGAAAAAATTAGTCTCTTTGAAACACCCTGCTCCAGTCGAAGGGAGAAACACATGAGTTTATTTCCAAAGTGAGGGGCTGGAGAGATAGCACAACGGGTAGGGCATTTGCCTTGCATGAGGCCGACCCAGGTTCAATTCCCGGCATCCCATATAGTCCCCTGAGCACCACCAGGGGTAATTCCTGAGTGCAGAGCCAGGAGTAACCCCTGTGCATTGCCAGGTGTGACGCAAAAAAAAAAAAAAATAAAAAAAAACCAAAGTGAGTAGGATTCTTGAACCTTTGCTTGAAGTGAACTTTCTCTTATGGAGGTCCTCAGAGCACTGCTGTTTCACTTACCCGGAAGCTGAAGGTGCAGGCTGTCGGGCATCCTCAGAGAGAGAAGTGGGGAGAGCCGCCGTGTCCCACGAGACATGCACCTCGAATGCGGACCTGGACTTGGTGCTTCCTCGCGACTGTGGGGTGCTCTGCCAGGCCAGGCAGCCTGGAACTTCCCCCTGAGGGGAAGGATGCGCAACCTGGACCACGGTGTAGGAGGTCTGGAGGAACCATCACACCAAGGAAACGGAGCTGAGCCAGAGAGGTTCAGAGGCAGAGCGACCCTCCCCCAGCTAGAAAGTCTTCAAAGCACGCGTGATGTTTCACACTTCCATGTGGACAGAACAACCTCCACACCTTGCAAACGTGGATTCTGTGGCATAGAACTGGAGCATTCCAGAAAGACATAAGCTGAAGGTTTGGCTGTCTGGGGAAAAGAAGCAGAGAAGCGTTTCCTAAACCCTGACTTGGTGGGGCTGGGTGGGGCGGGGCGGGGTAGGGGCCGGGGGAAAGATCTCCAGGCTGAGCTCAGGCTCTGCATGCAGGAGCCCCAGGGCCAAGCCCAGCCCAGCAGCTGCGAGGGGCCCTACGACAAAATGAGCAAAAGCGGAACGAACCCCCCATACTGACACTTTTTATGACCTCATAGAAACATTAGCCCGTAGCCAAGCCAGAAGCACAGAGGATGACGTCACAGCGGCCTCGGTCATGGGAGCACCCCTTCCTCCTCCAGGGACGATGGCGCAAGTGGTTCTGCCCTGGGAGCACCCACCTCTCATCTCGGGAGGACAGAGCAGTGCGTCTCTGCCCTGGGCGCACCCACCCCTCCTGCAGGGATGGCGTGCAGAGGTCTCTGCCCTAGGAGCACCCCTCCTCCTCTGATCTCTCTCACGGACCCCTGCTCTCTCCCTCTTGTGCCTCTTGCTTCTCAGTCACGCCCCCTTGACTGCCCTGCTCCTACACTAGAAGAACCGGGCTTGCTCCGTGACCCCAACTTGTCATCTGGGGTGACCAGCCCAGGCCAGGGTCCTTGGGAGGCTGAGGGAGAGGAGCTGAGCTTGGGGACCTGCGGGCAGTGACTGGGGAGCCGGGTGACAGTGCTCCAGGAGCCCCTAGCAGCACAAAGGTGGCTGGGATTCACCCCACTTCCCTTCCAGGGTGCTGGGACCGTGACCAGGTGGCCAGGCGGGCAGTGGACAGACTCACCGCTGGCAGTCACGCAGCAACACGTCTCCCTGCCACCCAAGAGGACACGGCCTTTTCCTCCCGAGTCTGGGGTCGTCCCCGAGGCTGCTGGTGTCGTTAGGCCTGTGGACCGAGCACAGGATTCGCCAGCACCCCCTCTGCCCCCCTGCGCCCCCCACCCCCGCAGGATAGATTCTAGCCCGCTGCAAGCCAGCTCTCCTACTGGTGCCAGTCTTGGAAATGGAGAACAAGAGACCGCCAGATGAGAACCCGGTTGTCTGGATGGTGCGTGTGGGGTGGGGGCACGGGGAAGGAGTCCTCGAAACAGACGCTGCTCAGATGTCCCCCGTTTTTCCATCTGCGGGGGAGTCTGTGGTGCAGAGGCGGCCGGGATGGCGTCTGACGGGATGGGGTGAGGCCTGCAGACGCTCCAGGGCAGCCCTGGGGTCCCCAGGGTAAGCGGAAGGCAACCAAAGCAACGCACCCACCGCGGCCCGTCCACCTTGGAAGCTGGGGGGCACAAACGGGGGCTTGGAGCAGTGACAAGCTCCAATTAGAGGTTGGAAAGGTGTTAAATCAAAATATCATGGCGGCCAGAACGAATACTAGGACCTGCCATCACTTACTTATCGGGAGATTACATAAGAACAAGCGAAGCAGGACGCGACCGGGCTGCTCGGCCAGAGGGGCTGGCGGGCCTGCAGTCGGCTCTGCTGGTGAAGTAACCGCCGGCGCCGGGACGGCCCTGGAGGGCAGCTCCGCACCTCCCGTTGGCCACGACTCCCCCGCCCCCAGCGCCCGACTTCCGTCTGCCTACAGGCAGGACCCCCTCGTTCCCGCGGTCTGCCGCAGCACCTGTTTATGAGTCAGAAAATGCCCCCCGCGCCCCGGTTTAGCCCTGCAAGCCTTCAGCCTCCCTCCAGGCCTATTCCAGAGACCCCGCTTCCGGGGCCCAGGCCGTGGGCACGTGGTATTCCGGGTCCAGCAAGGAGGGTCCGTGGCTCCCGGGGCTTCTGTCCAGGAGGGACTTAGAGAAAACCCAGCCAGGAAGGCTGAACGGGGCCTGGCGTCAAACAGGGCAACTGCGGGGAGGCCTGAGAGCCTTCCGGAAAGAGCCCGCCTGCCCGCACGAGTCTGCTTAGAAACGCACCTGCCCTGGCGGCCTGGGAGCTGACCCGAGAGGGTTCCCCAGTCCCCAGCTTCTCCCTGCTCGGCCGGCAGCCCTGAGGCAGGGGCTCAGCTCTGAGGGCGCGGAGGGGCCCGACCACCGGCCTCAGCCAACAGCAAGATGCTGCCGCCAGCTTCGACCCGCATTCTGCAAGCGCAGGCCGGCCACGGTGTGCAGGTGTGCCCGAGGGCCCCACTCTGGGCCCCAGGGGGGAGCCCCAGCTCCCGGGCGAGGGCGCGGGGCAGGATGAAGCCTGGGCTGCAGAGCCGTGCCCCCTCCGCGCCTCTGCCCACAGCCCGCGTGTCCTGGGACGCGCACGCCCTTCCCGGGTTATGAAGCAATGACGGTTTCCGACGGTTTCCGACGGTTTCCGACGGCCACCGTCCTGTCCCTAGAGCAGAGCCTTCCCGGGGCAGAGGGGGCCGGCCCAGGTGAACGCAGTTTGGGACCCGGCAGGAGGGCTGCAGGGGGTGGCACCCAAAGGACAGACAGGAAGCCAGCCTGGGCCACACCGAGGACGGCTGCGAGGGGCTGCCAAGAGTCCTCCAAGAGTCGGGCCTGAGACAGCTGCGTGCTCCCGAGTGTGGCCCCGGCAGCCTGGCCTGCCCGACTGGGCCTTTGTTCTCCGCGGACAGCACAGAGACCTCACATTGTTCTTCTCGGCGTGTTTCTGCGTCAACGTCCCCGCCAGCCCCTGGGCCGCTCCTTAGCTTGGCAGCCTGAACCCAAGTTTCTTCCTCCCAGCCAAGTGCTAACCAGGCCTGGCCCTGCTCGGCTCCCGAGACCAGACAAGATGGGCACGTTCGGGGGGTGTGGCCGTCGACCAAAGCTTCTGTCTTGACCCTCTTCCAGATTCTTTTCCCTGCTGGTTCAGTTGAATTTGGTGCTTTTTAAAATTTTTAAGTCGGGACAAATCTGGATGACTTCTTCCCTGAGGAAATATCAGAGATTTGCACTTACTCTAGCAACTCGGCTGAAATTTCAGGTGTTGAGCCAGGCAGGTTCTGTGAGGGAGGTAAAGTGGTAAGGCTCCACCTGGGGACCAACTCAGGGCTCCCCCCAACCCTCCCCAGCCCCCACACACCAGCTTGCTGTGTGACGTTTGCAGAAGTCATAACCTTTCTGTTTTTAGTTTCCTGAAGAGTGGAGATAAAGGCATGGTGTTTTTCACCCGTCTGCCTTGGAGGAGTTTTGTGAAGGTTGGTTAATTAATTGTCAGAATGTCTGCACACGGGATGTGTTAAGGGAATGTCGAATAATGGGTCAGAGCAGGCAAAGAGAAAAAAGCAGTGGCTGGGGGAAGATGGCTCATTTTTCATCATCTCCAAGGGAGCCACGCGGTTGTCAGGTAGAGCCCGCAGAGCGCGCAGATGTCAGGGAGTCCTTTCCCGCTGCGCGTCTCTCCCGGGTCCGTGCAGGCCCGGGGGCTCGACGCCTGCCTGGGGCTCGGGCGCGGTGGGACGCTCCGGGGGGCTCTCGCATGGGCGCGAGAGCCCAGGGACACTGTCCAGCCCACACTCCCGTGAAGGAGAGGAGGAAACCAGCCTCTCGGGAGCCGCCGGCCTCTGTCCAGGCTAGCTGGGCGGGCGGGGGTGTCTCGCACACACTGGGCCTCCGTGCAGGTCGCCTCTAGCTCTGTCTGACCCCCGACCACTGCCTCTCCTGCCCCGGGCAGAGCAGGACCCCCTCGGCGCGGTGCCGTCAGCTGCCGCAGCAGCTCTGCCTCATAGCGCACCCGGGGGAGTCACGCACTGTCCGACTCCAGATTCTCCTTAGCAGAGAACAGGGACCGGGCTGTGTGTTCGGTTATGGGCACGTAAAGGGGTATCACACCGGGGACAGGAGGGCTGGGGGAGGGTGGGCCGTACGAGGGAGGTGGGCTCCAGCTGCTCGCCTTCTTGGACAAGCCAGAAAAAGGAGGAGAGGAGAAAGTGTGTGTGTGTGTGTGTGTGTGTGTGTGTGCGCGTGTGTGCACGTGCGTTCATGCATGTGTGCATGTGAGTATATATGTGAGTATGTGTGATAGTGAGAGTGTATGTGTGCCCATGTATGTGAGTGTGTCCACAAGTATGTGAGTGTATGTGTGTGCAGATGTGAGTATATATGTGAGGGTGTGTGATAGTGTGTCCACATGTATGTGTGCACCCATGTATGTGAGTGTGTGTGTACCCATTGGGTATTGCGTGCGTGTGCATGACCACATGAGCATCTGTGAGTGTGTGTGTTAGTGTGGGCTTGTCTTTGCTGACTTGTATTTCACTGCACAGTGGCTACCACATTCCCAGCACTAGGTTCCCGAACACTCTGGGGTCCCAAGCTGGCAGCAAGGGTCACAGGAAGTGATTTTGAAGCGATACCTGCACAGTTAAAAGCAACAGGCTCCACACAGTGCTCCTGCCCAGTCTTCTCACCTTTACCTGAAACTGCCCGGCGCTGGCTAGGGCTGTGTGTAGAGTGCGTGCCGTGTGCGGCCTGCGGGGCTGCCGAGAGGCAGGGCGGGAGTGTTTCTTTCTGAGGTGGGGGGTTCCACACTGAACCTTGCAACACTGATGCTCGAGGCTCGTGCGCCCGAGTCAGACGGGCGATCACTGCACCGTGGGGAGACAGTTCGGGTGGGGGCTGCTGGCTTCTCACAGTGGAAAGAGGGTCACCTGCCTTGGACCTGCTGACCCTGGCTCAGCCCCGGGCACCGCTTCACCCCCAAACCCAAACCAACAAAGAAACCCCCAAACAACCCGAACTGAAGTGAGGCGAGACCCGCGCTGAGGACTGGAGACACAGGCCCCCGCCGCCCTGCTCTGACACCCAGGATGCAGGGGTGTCGCTTCTCCCTCCTGCTTCCTTCCTTGGAGCCGTTCCTCGAGACCTTTGCAGGAGGCCAACCGCCGGGGCATGTGGGTGGAACACAGCGGGGAATTCAAAGCTCAGACAAAAATAGCACTGGGCTGCGCAGCCGTGGAAAAAGCGCGCCCGCGGGGGCGAGGGCCGCGGGAGTGGGAGCCCTGGACCGCGGGCGCAGGGGGGCAGCCGGCAAGCCGCAGGCGCTATTTATAGCGCTGGGCCTGTGCGGCTGTACCTGCTGCTCCCAACTGAAGCACAAGCGGGTAAGACCTCCTTTTGGCGCCTTTGTAGTTTAACGACGCTCAGAGTGATGAGTTAGGTTCCCCGCCTGCCCCGGCCCAGGTGGGGAGAGCCAGAGGCAGTTCTGGGCACCCTCAGACCTCACCCTCCAGAGGCGGCCGGGCACCATGTGGCTTTCAAAGACTGGCTGTGAAACTGGCCCTTCGCCAGGATGGAGCTGCCAGAGGGTCTCCTCAAATGCGATTGAAGAGACACGGGGGCTTCAAAACCCATTGACCTAGATGGGTAACCCCCCCCACTCTGAACCTCCCCCCACAGTGTGAGAGCAAAGGGCAGGGTGGGAGAGAGGCAGAGGAAGGAAAGGGGGGGAGGGAGGGAGGGGAGAGGTGCTGAGAGGGCAAAGAGATGGAAAGGGCTAGAGGGGGAGGGGAGGGAGAGAGAGGGAGAGGAAGAGAGAAGGGAGGGAGAGAGAGAAAGAGAGAAAGAGGGAGGGGGAGGGAGAGAGAGGGAGAGAGAGGGAGAGAGAGGAGGGGGGAGAGAGAGGGATAGAGGGAAAGGGAGAGGGAGAGAGGGAAAGCGAGAGCATGTGTGTGGTGTGTGTGAGAGAGAGAGAGAGGGAGAGAGGGAAGGAGGGAGGGAGGGAGAGAGAGAGAGAGAAGGAGAGAGAGAGAGAAAAAGAGAGAGAGAGCGAGCGAGAGAGCGCAGGGGAGTGAATTCAGCCACTGCCAAGACAGGAGATGTGGGTTTAAGCACCGACAGGGCAGGGTCCATCGTGCTGTGGGCTGGACTGACCCGGCTTTCTTGCCCACCTGTCCATAGAGCCAGACAGGGCTTTGCTAGGAGCCGTTTATTTTTTTCCCCATAGTCGGGTGGGGTTGAAAGCAAACTCTCCCCTTTGAAGGAGAGCAGGAGGGGGCCCTGAAAGTCCCTTGGGAGCCTGTCCTCACTGCAGGACGTTCTGACCCTGTGGTCTCCTCCAGGACAGGCACAGGGCCTGGGGCTCTGGGTGTGCCCACCTGCCTGTGTGTATCTCGCCACCATCCAACACCCACAGGAAAACCTTTCAAGTCACGCGAGAGGCGGGCAGGAAGGGCTGACCCTTCCCGGGAGGGAGGGCGGGCTGTGTCCCCCAATTCTGCAGGAGGGCCTGCGACCCTGCTTCTGAGTCCCTGTGTCCCAGGAGGACCCCCACCTGGCACCGTGCCCCCTGCTCTGCTCTCTGGTGGGGGTCCTTGGGGTGAGTAATGAAACCATCCGCTAATGAACAGGAGGAAAAGCAGACTTGCTGGGCGGAGGGACGGGGCAGGGCCCCCCGCCCGGGGCAGGGCCACCCCCTCCGCCACCGCACCCGGGGGAGACCCGCGATTCTGCCGGGAGCCCTCCTGGGCGGGCTGGGCACCCGCGCGGGCCGGGCCGGGGCCGGGGCGCGCGGGCGCACGGGGCAGGCGGGCTCCCAGCCAGGGGCCTGTGCCGGCCAGGAGTGCGCGCTCAGCAGCTTTCTGCGACTGTTTTGACGAAGCTTTGCGAGTTCCCATCACTACCCGGCTGCCGCGCTCCGCACCGACCACAATCTATTGGTTCCAGGAGCTTTAGAGCGACTCGCCCGGCCGCAGCTTCCTGCCCGCAGTGCGCGCTGGGGCGCTGCCAGCCGCCGGCCCTGGCGCTGCCGCCCCGCCCCACCTGCCCGCGGGCCTGTCCCCTCACAGGGGCCATCGGGCCGCGGCCGCCACCGCTGCAGCCGGCCGGGGCCTGGGCGCTCCGGAGTCCTCACCGCACCCGCCGCCCCCCAGGAAGCTCCTTCTGCACCTGGGTCAGCTGGGTCGTTAGCGCATGGTGCTAGCATTACTCACCCCAAGGACCCCCACCAGAGAGCAGAGCAGGGGGCACGGTGCCAGGTGGGGGGGCCCACCTGGGACACAGGGACTCAGAAGCAGGGTCGCAGGCCCTCCTGCAGAATTGGGGACACAGCCGCCCTCCCCTCCCGGGAAGGGTCAGCCCTTCCTGCCCGCCTCTCGCGGTGACTTGAAAGGTTTTCCTGTGGGTGTTGGATGGTGGCGAGATACACACAGGCAGGTGGGCACACCCAGAGCCCCAGGCCCTGTGCCTGTCCTGGAGGAGACCACAGGGTCCAGAACGTCCTGCAGTGAGGACAGGCTCCCAAGGGACTTTCAGGGCCCCCTCCTGCTCTCCTTCCAAAGGGGAAGTTTGCTTTCAACTCCACCCGACTATGGGGGGGGAAGAACAGCTCCTAGCAAAGCCCTGTCTGGCTCTATGGACAGGTGGGCAAGAAAGCCCTGGCCAGTCCAGCCGGCCCACAGCACGATGGACCCTGCCCTGTCGGTGATCCGATCCACATCTGCCCCAACACTGATGGATCCACATCTCCTGGCCCGGGACTGGGTGAACCCATGACTCCAGAGGACTCTTGCGCAGCCAGGAGGAGGCCGGAGGAGAAGGCCAGTCTCCCAGAAGGCCAGCTGCAGGGGTGTCGGGCCCTGCAGCACCCCTCTCCCCTCAAAGCTCAGGGAATGCCTGGTTCCCCCCGCCCCCCGGCCCCAGCACGTACACCAGGGAGCAGGATGAAGACCATACTCGGTAGGGACACAGGACAAGCCTCGGGGGGTCTGTACTGGGTGGCCGCGCAGACCCCAGAGTAAGAGCTTTTAAATCTCGCCTGGAGCTGTGACAGATGTGGGCGTCTCCCAGAGACCAGTTAGCAGTGCTCCGCTAATTATGCGAGACGTCTGTTGAGACCCCGGAGGGAGGCCTTGAGGAGCAGCTCTGCTGGTGTCCACTGACTGGGACCGGAGCTGGCCACTTTGGGGCTTCTCCGGGCCAGCACCAGGCAGAGATCTCTGCCCTCAGGGAGCCCTGGGTCCCGGGGCTGTGCTCACTTTTGCGGGCTTCACAGGGCCGCCTCCCAGGGCACCCCTGGCACCCAGGACTCTGGCAGGTTGGGTTCCCGTTCGAGTCTGTTCAGGAAATCAGTCTTCATCATGAAGCGCTGCTGTGGGGTGTGTGTGCGCGCGCATGTGTGTGTGTGTATGTGCATGTGTGTGCACACATGTTTGTGCGTACTTGCACATGCGTGTGTCTGCATGTGTGTATGTGTGCATGTATGTGTGTGCTTGCATATACATGTGTATGCGTGTGTGTATGTGTGTATGTGCATGTGCGCGTGTGTGTGCATGCGTGTGTGTGTGTGTGTGTGTACGTGTGTGTGTGTGTGTGTGTTTGTACCTTTTGCTTTAGGTGCAATCATAGGGCTCCAAATTCCTCCCATTCGTTTATTCCACCTCATCCTTGAGAAGGAACGTCAGGGAGAAGAAGCAGGTGACCCCAGAGATGTGTCTTATTCCAGATTGGTCCTGCTGGCCAGCTCTTCCACACAATAGCTCTCCCTTGCACCCGCTGCCTTTGTGATGCCCCTTCTGTCAAATGTGGCAGGGAAAACGAGACAGACTTCTGGACTTCAAAACTGATGGCCATGTAGAGGCACCGCAGACTTCCTTAGAACCTACTATGCGCCAATTTCAGCTCCTTCCTTCCTCCCTCCCTCCCTCCCTCCCTCCCTCCCTTCCTTCCTTCCTTCCTTCCTTCCTTCCTTCCTTCCTTCCTTCCTTCCTTCCTTCCTTCCTTCCTCCCTCCCTCCTCCCTCCCTCCCTCCCTCCCTCCCTCCCTCCCTTCCTTCCTTCCTTCCTTCCTTCCTTCCTTCCTTCCTTCCTTCCTTCCTCCTTCCTCCCTCCCTGCCTCCCTCCCCCCTCCCTCCCTCCCTCCCTTCCTTCCTTCCTTCCTTCCTTCCTCCCTCCCTCCCTCCCCCTCCTTCTCCTTTCCTTCCTTCCTTCCTTCTCCTTCCCTCTCCTCCTCGCCTCCCTCCTCCCTCCCTCCTTCCCTTCCATCCCTTCCTTCCTTCCTCCTCCCTCTCCTCCTCCTTCCTTCCTTTCCTTCCTTCCTTCCTTCCTCCTTCCTTCCTTCCTTCCTTCCTTCCTTCCTCCTCTCCTCCCTCTCCTCCCTCCTCCCTCCCTCCCTCCCTTCCTCCTTCCTTCCTCCTTCCTTCCTTCCTTCCTTCCTTCCTTCCTTCCTTCCTTCCTTCCTTCCTTCCTTCCTTCCTTCCTTCCTTCCTTCCTTCCTCCCTTCTCCCTCCTTCCTTCCCTCCTCCCTCCCTTCCTTCCTTTCCTTCCTCCCTCCTCCTCCTCCTCTCCTCCTTCCTCCTCCTCCCTCTCTTCCTCCCTCCCTCTCTTCCTCCCTCCTTGCTCCTCCCTCCCTCCCTCCTTCCTTTCTTCCTTCCTCTCTCCCTCCCTCCCTTCCTCCCCATTATTTCCTTCCCAACAAAAACAAATCAAAATAATTTGATGGTGCTTCTTCCTTTCCCCCGTCTCTTCGGGGAAGTAAAGACTTATGGCTCTGTATAGGAGAAGAAAATGAGAAATTTGAGCTGTTGGTATCAGGCCTGGATCAGAAACGTCGAGTGAGATCAGGAACTTCCCATCCTGGAGGGGAAGTGGAGAGATGGGATTAGCCACCAAGGATGGAAATATCCTGGAAAGGAGCATGCTGTAGGCAGAAGTGGGGTGACGTCCCCGAGCGGTGGGGGTGGGCACCGGGCCAGCCAGCCTAGACTCAGCTTCCTGCAGGCTGCTCCGTGCTACTGTTGGCCTTCCTGAGCACACACGTGCAGAAACAGTTCCCGTGACCTCTGGACAGAAGGCATGCCTCTTAGAGAACTCTCTAGAACACTTCAGAGCAACAGGAGCCCTGGCCTCTGACAGCAAGTCAACAAGGCTGAGCAGACCCCTCTGCAGTGGGCGTGACGGGTTTCTCTGCGCCTTTGCTCTGACCCAAGTGCGGCTCTCGGGCTGGTGGTTTTCCTGGCTTTGCCAACCACACTTTTTCTTTCTGGGTTTTGTCACCCAGAGGAGCGCTTTACTTGTGAATGTTTTTTGTTGTTGATAAAAACACATGTGATGTGAGTGTGCACTCCCCACACGGTGACGCCTCGTCCCGGGCAGCTTTAATGGTGTAAGCGCCACGTTGAGTCCCGTATTGCCTGCCTGCATTACTTCCCCTCCCCCTCCCTCCTCCCTCCCCATCCCTCCCACTCTCCCTCCCTCCCTTCTCCCTCCTCTCTCCCTCCCTCTCTCCCTCTCTCCTCCCTCCCCTCCCCTCCTCCCTCCTCCCTCTCTCCCTCTCTCCCTCCCTCCTCCTCCCTTCCTCCTCCTCCTCTTCTCTCTCTCTCCCTCCCTCCTCTCCTCCCTCCCTCCCTCCCTCCCTCCTCCCTCCCTCCTTCCCTCCCTCCCTCTCCCTCCCTCCCTCCCTCCCTCCCTCCCTCCCTCCTCCCTCCCTCCCTCCCTCCCTCCCTCCTCCCTCCCTCCCTCCCTCCCATTCTTCCTCCCTCCCATCCATCCTCCCTTCCTTCCCTCCCTTTCTTCCTCCCTCCCTCCTTCCTTCCTTCCTTCCTTCCTTCCTTCCTTCCTTCCTTCCTTCCTTCCTTCCTTCCTTCCTTCCTTCCTTCCTTCCTTCCTTCGTCTCTCCCTTTGTTCCTCCCTCCATTTAGGAGTTTTTAGGGACACAGCTTGGCCCTTTCATGCTGGTCCCACCCTCTGTTGGCAGGAATATTAGTCAGGTCTGGGTTCGAGCCCACTTCTGCGAACAACTGTGTGACTTGGCAGATGTGAGGGGTTGGCACCCTGGGTCTACAGTTTATTAATGCTGAACTAAGGCAAGAAAGAACATGTCCTAGTTCTTGTGAAGCGACAAATATTGGGGAAGATGTCACTGGAGCTGCTCGGTGATTTGTACCTGGGGTCAAGGAGGCAGCAGCTCAGATTTTTGTTTCAAAAATCTGGTGCTCATGAGTGTGAGATAGTGAGTACCAGAGAGAGGGACAGCATCAGAGCCTTTCCAGAAGGATCCACCCCATCGCAATTGCAGTGCTTGACTGTCTTTAACACCATCGTGGAAACCATGGAAACTCCTTGGTGCAGTTCTTGGCTGTGTGTGAGGCAGCGATCAGGTTCAGCCCCGCTGTGTCTGTAGCCAAGACCCAGGAGAGGACGGAATGCCGGTGGGGGGAGCATTTGCGATTCCGCCCCGGAGTTCAGAAGTGGCTCACCAATGTGCCGCACCATCTCCACCCAACCCCACACTCCCCGCCGTCGTTTCTAAGCCCCCTCACTCCTACATGGGGCAGCAAATGATCGTCAATTGTCAGTTTAGTTGTCCTCTAAAACCCAACCTGAGGGCCAACTCCGCCTGTTTGGAGAGGAGAGGGAGCGGGAGAGGTGACAGGAGGAAGATGATTCATTCATCTTAAATGGGATTTGATTATTGAATCACTGTGAGATGGACCTTTACAAAGTGTTCATGATTAGGTTTCAGTCACACAGTTTCCAACACCCATCCCTCCGCCAGTGCCCACTTCCCAGCACCACTGTCTCCAGGGTCCCTCCCATCACCCCCCCACCCCGAAGCCTGCCTCTATGGCAGGAACTTCTCTCTGTCTCTGTCTCTGTCTCCGTCTCTCTCTCCGCCCCCCCTTCTGGGCATTGTGGTTTGCAGTGCAGATACTTAGTTATATCCCTTTGCCCACTTTTAATACTTAGTTCTTGTCCAGCATGATCATTTCCAGCTATTATTGTCATCCCTGTCCTTTCTCTATCTTACCTACCCTCTGCCCCCCACACAGTTGTGGTTGATTCCAACTGTTGACCAGTCCTCCAATTATAATAACTCATTCTTATCAGTGTGTTTCTGCTTATTAAATCTCCACATGGACAGATTCTGCTTTACTCTGTGGAAGTGAATGGAAAGTTTTGTGCATTGGAGCGAGTGGCAGGTGAGTCTTTGGGAAATTGTTGGCCAGAATTCAGCCCATAGACTCTTCCACTTCAAAGTAGATAATGTCATGGGACACGAGGAGTGATTAATTTCTTAGTCTTAAGCAGACCATGCCTGCTCGCATGCCAGGATCCTTAGATAACTTCTGGCTGTGGCTGGTTTGACGTTTCTTTGGGATTGGCAGGTGTGATTAAATCCGCGCACGGGTTGGCTTTGTTTTGAAGAGACACAGCAAACTAGGAAAAGTGTGGAGTCTGGCTTTGAATTTAAGTAAAGTTTTCTGGACACATCCTGTCATTTCCTTATAAAACGGATGCAATATTCAGTGTACAGATAGTTGTGAGGATTAAATCATTGACGCATGGATCTGTTGAGAATGTGCTCTTCCCCATCATATCGTAGAAATGGGCTGTTTCGGCCAGTTCCTTCCCCTCTGACAGGACAGTAGCTAACAGAGAAGTCTACAGACAGACCGGCTCTCTGCTGTTGACTTCTGTTTTGCTAATCAGTACAAAGGAGGTGAAAGGGGGGGAAACGGGTGAGGTGGAACCTGATCATGAATGTCGTTGACCTCAGAGACTGTCCGAGTCCTGTCACCCGGGGTTTCCTGGACAGCTTGTCCTCTCACTTCTCACAATGACTCTTCCAAGTCCTCTCCACTCTCCACACCTCTCACCTGCCTTCTCCCCACGCCGTCCGCCCCACCCATGCAGCTCCCCTTTTCTCAGTGACGGCCGTGATGAGCAAAATAGGACGGAGCGAGCAGATGACAGAGGCCCCTGCTTGCTGGGACCCAAAGGAGAAGACTTGTTTTTTGTCAACACCCATGTTTTCTTCCTGTCTTCTAACCCGACAGGAAGTGGCCCTTCTTCCCGCTGAAACCCGGCTCCTCACGCCTGCCTCCATCCCCTCCCACCTCTTGGGAGACCGACATTTGTGACGGTGACCTCTTCTTCCTGTGTCACCAACATCTGCTTGACTGGAGCTTGTGTGGGTAGCGGTGGCACGGAGGGAGCTGACGGCGCCCGCGGGAGGGGGCAAGGCCGATGCCACGGTCAGCTCCTCCGGGGAGCAGCTCTGAGAAGGGACCTAGCGGGCCGGCAAGTCGGGGTGGTGCTGCAGGACCAGCCTCCTGAGCAGGGAAGGAAGCAGGATCAGGCAGGGGGGAAGTAGGGTGGAGACATCTTCACAAGGAAGCTCAGGCAAACCCACAGAGCAGGGAGAGCTGGGCCGGGCCTCAGCCCGACAGGCGTCAGCAAGGCTCCCCGGGAAGGGCCGAGCCTCCTGGCGCTCTCTTTGGTGGTGCTCTCTGCGGGGGCGCAGGGCGGGGTGGTGTCTCCGAGGCCAGCAACGGAGGACTCCATGACGGTCGCGGGCAAGTCGAAGCCCAAGTTCTCAGCTGTGAGTCAGGACCTTTCGCCTTGCAAAGGGAATGGGGAGCGCCTTGACGAGGAATTGCAGGCCCAGTGCTGCAGATGCGAGTGAGCAGGGAAGACCGGGGAGGAAACGGAACGCAGCGAGCTCCTCCCGGGCCAGGGAGGGGGCCGGGCAGGCTCCCAGCGACGCCATCCGGCAGATTACCCATGAGCGACGCAGCTCCGGGTCCTCATTGAACACACCTGACATTCGAAACACGACGTCCTCTCTGTCGAGGAGCCGTTTCGCCTGCAGTCCAGAGCAGCTTGATGAGATCTGCGTCGGGATATCTTTATCCTCGCCTAGTTTGAGCTAATTATCTCGGGTTGTGGTTCCTCGTCAAAACCATGATTTCTCTATCTCCTGGAATTCTCTGCTCTCCTCCCAAGCTCTCTCTGCCATTTACCGAGGAGCACTGACGGGTGGGCGCTGGTGTGAGTGGAAGAGTCCAACCCTCTGCCTTCGTGGAATACAGCCTTTTTGTGGGTTAAAAACACAGCAAAGGGCAGACTCGCACGTTCTGGGTAAAGGGTGACATGATTGGACTTAGCAGTTCAAAGCAAGAATTGCAGCTCAGGAACTGAAAGCAGAGTCTATTTTTTCAGAGATGCTTACGGGGGCCAGAGCGATAGTCTAGAGGGTAGGGTAGGGCGCTTGATTCCTGGCATTCCCGTATGATTCCCCAAGTGCCACCAGGAGTAATTCCTGAGAGCAGAGCAGGGAGTAACCCCGGAGCATGGCCAGGTGTGACCCCAAACCCTCCAAAAGTTCTAAAAAATTAAGCTTAAAAACATGTTTTTTTGTAAATGCCCACGAAAGACCTTGGTATCATAAGCCCCACTTTTAACACCGTGTGTTCCTGAGTATCACGTATCAGATTCCTGAAGCAAACAAACCGTGAATCTGTTTCTAAGCACCTGGCATTTTCTACTGCTGTTTCAGTCATTGTATGGTCGATTCATGATACTGTTTGGATCAAGATTGGAATTTAGAAACCGGGTGTATGTTAGTGTGTTTTGTGAACAGGATGCTTCCCAACACAGACATGGTGTAAGAGCAGCACGCAGATGTGGACTGTGTGTGACTCACGCGTGTACTCCTGATGGAAGCAAGAGGCGTGCTGGACTGTCGCTAAGGCAGCATCTCTGGGCGTCTGAGGCTGCGAGCAGAGGGAATTGCCTGGAGCTCTGGATACAGCTCGGAGGAGAGGGTGCTTGCCTTGCATGTGGGCAACTCAGGCTTGTTCTCTGGTCCCCGTCTGGTCCCCCAAGCATTGGCAACAGTGATCCCTGAGCACAGAATCAGGAGTACTCCCCGAGCACAGCTGGTTAGGGCCCCCAAGCCAAAATATATCTACCTATCTATATCTTTCTCTCTATATATGTGAGTACGTATATTAGAATGATCAGGAGTACAATAGTTACTCGATAAGATTAAATACTTTGTGAATTTGGGTTTAATTTAGAGGCATGTGGCTATTTTACTTTGTAATCTAATATGCTTAAAAGACACTAGTAAAATCTTTGATGGAAAATAAATTACTTTTGGTGGCGGAGGGTGCTCACACCTTACTCCCGACTCTGCTCAGGGGTCACGCCTGCCGGTGCCTGGGGGACAGATCTGACGTGGTGGAGGGGTGGGGCTGGGCGGGCTGCTTGTCTCTCTGGACCCTCATTTCTTTCTTTCTGTCTATTTCTCTAAATTATCTTCACTTTTGTCCTTACAAGATTATTTCCTGGGTGCAGAATTCAGGCGAACCAGTCTTAGCCACTTGACACTGTGATTCACTCTGCTCTGTCTTTCTCTTTCGTTCCTTTGCTATTTTAGAGTCCCACTGGCATTTGTCCGCGGTTTATTTATTTAATTTTAAAATTATCTTGTCATTTTGCTCTGAGTTCTGGATTCTTGCTTTTAATTCTTGAAAATACTTTTCACCATCACCCCTGTGGATACCATCTTTTCTCTACTTTGACTGTTTTTTCTTCTGCTATACTTAGATTTTTCTTGTTTTTTTTTTCAAGTGATCTCTATGTATATTAGTTTTTATTGTAAGATTTCTTAAATTTGATGATTTTTTGGAATATATCACCTATTTAACAAATCCACTCTTCAAGTGTGTCTAATTTGCTGAGTCATCGAAATTATAATTTTTATTCCTGTGCTTTTCCGTTCTAAAATTATATTTGATTCAGTTTCAACTTGTTCCTGTTATTTTGTTTCAACAATCTCTTGATTAAAAAGAAACGTTTCTTTGCCAATTGACAAACAAAAATTCCTGGGTTTGATCCCTACGCTGCAAAGTATAAAACCAAATCAAACTCCCAAACTCCTTTTCTTTTAAATATTTTGCACACAGTATTCCATATTTTGTCTCTGATTTTCCCAGTCTGAGGACTTAAGTTTGATTTCAAATCTCAGTGGCAACCTGATGGGTTATTTTTGTTCATCGTTAGTTAAAATTCTGCCATTGAAGGTTCCCGTGACTTGGTAGCTAATCTTTGTTCTTCATCAGTGAAAGTCCCAGTGGCCTATTACAGGGACAGCTTCCTTCCTGAAGGACTTAGGCTTACTTTTGTCCAGACTTTTTGTCGGATTTATCTGTATTTGCATTCCCAAAGGAAAAAAATAAGGTGCCAACCTACACACCTGTATTCCAAGAGGGGAATAAGGCCTATCACTGGAATCCTAGAGCTGGATTGAGAACTGGTTTCCAAGGCAACCCGTGTATGCTACCACCTTTGGTGTTTACCTCATTATGTTCTATTTGGAGAGAGTGTTCTTACTCCACTGATGCCCAGAAATGTATGAAAAACTCTTATTGCTTATAATTTAATCAGGATTTGATCTAGAATAGAGGCTTTCAGTCTTCTTATTGGAAAAAGAAGCCGGGCAGTTGTGCTCGAGTGATGCCAGTACTAATGATTCCTATTGCAATGCGACCTTAGACTGTTCCTGTGGCAGCAGTCGGCTCCTCAGACCTCAGCGAACAGCATTTCATAGACACGGAATCTCAGCTGAAGACACTGAGTGTGACCCCAAGTGTGAACGTGACTTTGTAGAGATAAGATAGGATGCAAGTCCAGCCTTCTGACTGCTATCTGGTTCATTTTAAACCAGGATCTATGATTTCAAAGTATCCCATCTTTTCCACATCACTCTTCTTATAAACTAAAACATGACTTTGATGGCTGAAGAATGAGCATTCTCCTAGCCTTGGAATATAGTGGGATTAAAAAACAGTATTCAGAACACAACCAGAAAAGGATATTCCAAATATTAGTTTAGTAAGTTATTTTAGGAACTAATCATTCTTCTCTAATTACTTCCTTTACTTCCCTTGTTTTCTTCCTGCTGAAATCTAGACTCATTTCCTCTTATTTCCTTCTCTCCCATATGAGGGGTTGTGCTTGATGGACTTTCATATCTTTATGTGTGTGTGTGTGTGTGTGTATGTGTGTGTGTGAGAGAGAGAGAGACAGAGAGAGACAGAGACAGAGAAAGAGAGAGGCAGTGACAGAGACAGAGAGACAAAGATGTCACACCACTCCGAGTGACCGCCATTTTATGCACATTGATTCCATGAGAAAAATATTGATGTGTCTTAAAACACCAATTAGGATGGCTTAATGATTTCGTCTTTGGCCAGTTTTTTACCTGTCATGAAAAACATCATTCCCTGACCAGCTTCTCACTCTTTTCTGGATATATTCTGTAGTGTTTTGAGATTTCTATAGCATTTCTACATTTCTCCTAAGAAAAAGGCCTTTTATGTTGCTGAGACATGCCATATTTCTCAGTCTTTTGCTTTTCTTATTTGAGGCCTAGGAGCCCCTCAAGATGCTCCTCTGTGCAGGCGACTGTCTCTGCACTGTGATGGAAGATCCTTTGGGTTTATTTTCCTGTTGAGCAACCAACTCCTTTCCCTCTTGGTAAAATCAGCCAAAAAGAAAAAATAAACACCCAGTGATTTCAATGTCTATGCAAAGGTAGAAGGAAAGCAGATAAAGGCTTTCTAGCACATTCTCTCGTTGGCTTAGGGCTTGCTAGGGCATACGGTGCCTGGCCGGGATTGCTGGGACACTTCCCGCAGCTGGAGACAGAGGCTCACTCTCCAACCATCTGCCGTTCCGGAGAGCAGTCGCGCGCGACCTGCAACGCGATGTTCCAGCTTCCTCCCAGGTCCGTCGGAAAGGCCTTCGCGTGCAGGCCCAGTGCCCTCTGGGCCGAGTCAGGTCTGTGTTCTGGGCAGTCCCTCGTCTTGTTTTCCTTAGAAACCGTGGTTTGGCGTGTTTCAAGGTCCGCTTGCCTTGCGTGCATTGCTTCCTGCCTTCCGAGACACGTCTCCCAGTTCCCCTCGCCACGACAAGTCTGACCGTCAAGCCCTCCGCGCTGTGAGCTCTGACCCCAGGGGTGTTCTGGGGAACGCGTGCCACCTCCCCAGTGCCCGCCCAAAGCCGGCTCTGTCCAAATCTAACCAGGAGAGCCCCGTCAGATTGCCCCGAGGGCACCACGCTGAGCAGCCACCGAGGAGCCTCTGTAAGGTTCAGGCGCCCCTCACGCCCCCTCAAGCGAAAAGCCCCGAGTTCAGCTGCTCTTTGGGAATGAGCTACCTAGAACCCAGAGAGGGACAGAGAGAAACAGAAATGGACACAGGCAAACAGAGCCTGGAGAAGAGCCTTGAGATGGAGCGTGGGGGTCTAGGCTGGTGTGGGTGCAGGGAGGGTGGGAGTCTAGGCAGGTGTGGGTGCAGGGAGGGTGGGGGTCTAGGCTGGTGTGGGTGCAGGGAGGGTGGGGGTCTAGGCAGGTGTGGGTGCGGGGAGGGTGGGGGTCTAGGCAGGTGTGGGTGCGGGGAGGGTGGGGGTCAGGGACGTGGGCAGCTGGGGGTGCAGATGGGAGTGGGGGACAAAGGGGTGGGCTGGAGGTAGGTGTCAGGGTCACTCTGGGGGAGGGAGCCACATGGGGACCTGGGATCACGCACAGGGAGAAGCAGTGTGGCCTGGCCTGAAAGCAGGATGTTCTATGAGGTCACAAGAGAGGTTGGAGGTCAGGAGTCAGAGCTAGAAGGGGGAGCACGGGTGCAGGGGTTTGCTTCGAAAGGCCGGAGGGAGTCACGGGGGCAATTGAAAGGGGACGGGCTTGGCCACTTCTGAGGGCCGAGTCACAGGGGCAGGGCACAGGGACCTACGAGCTTCCCTAAAGACGAACCCCAGTTTTTAAGAACCTTTGGGGGATGGGCGTTCTTTCTCTGAACCCTGGACTTCGGGAGTCGGCCAGGGCTGGGCAGATGGGGTGTGGCGGGCTACAGGTGTGGCCCGTGAGCGCGCCTGCCCCGAGGCTGCTGTCCACTCTTCCCGCAGGACTGCTTTGGGCCCGGGTGCTGTCCTTGCTCAGCCAGGCTCATTTGTCTGTCTGTCTGTGTTTGAGGTGCCCTGCTGGGCATCAGAGCAGCGATGTAGTCCCGCTTGGCGCAGAGGTACTTGGGGGTCCCCGGGCCGGGCCTCAGTGCCCGAGCCCACAGGGTGTGCAGAGAGACTGGCCCAGCGTGTGCCCTTGGGGGTTGGGCCCGGCCCTTTGAGCTTTCTCCCCGGCCTGCTGTGGTGCTCGTGCTCTTCTTGGTGTGGCTGTGGGACACCGACCTCAGCTGGGAGCCGGCCACGACCTGCCAGACTCTGTCGTCGGTTCAGTTCTGCTCGCCTGGGCCTGGGGTCCCCGGCTGCTCCTTGGGCTCTTCATCTGCTCCCACTTTACAGACTAATTAGCTGGTCTTAGGAGCGAGCTCTGAGCCCCACACAGACAGTGACTGTGTATAAGCAGCCTCAGACACTTCGAGGTAAGAAGAGTTGCAAGGTTCCTCGTGAGTTTTCACTAACACACTATTTACACTAACCTGAAATTTACTCCCCCTTCATTAAAAATGCTTGCTTTGACTCCTAGCGTAGAGCCGATTGCCACTGGATCATCTGAGGGGAAATACTCACATGCATGGAAGAAGTTTTTAAAAACACTGAGTGTTAAGTGAGGTATGTTGTGATTTGCTTGGAAGCTGCTGAGGTCCGATATTTGCTCTTTAGGATGACGAGGCAGATCCAACACGCACGGGGAGCTCGCCAGGCCCTGCCGCGCGGGCTCCATACTCTCGGTAGCTTGCCGGGCCCTCCGAGAGGGGCGGAGGAATTGAACTCGGGTCGGACGTGTGAAAGGCGAACGCCCAACCGCTGTGCTATGCCAAGAACAGTAACAATAAGTCTGTCAAAGAGACACGTTATTGGTGCCCTCTCAAACAAATCGATGAGCAACGGGATGACAGTGACAGTGACAGTGAAGAGGCTGAGAGAGGAATTGGCCCACTTCTTCTACTCTCCAAGGATACCTGAGTCAAAAATGAAAATCTTCAAAGGAAGAGAGCAAGATTCTGGGGATGAGCCCTGGGTCCTTCAGTTACCTTGTCTGGAAGACTGCAAATTTGGTTTTCTTCTAGAAGTGGACGTTTCAAACTCCTTTGGGGGCTGAAGCAATAATGCAAGCATCCAGGGCACATGCCTGAGGCACAGCAGCTCCAGTTGAATCCCTGATACGACACGGTTCCCTGAGCATCTCCAGGTGAATCCCTGGAGACCCCAGCACAGCTTATGTTCCACAGTTTTAGCCCCTTACACTGCACAGCTTGTCTGGTTGCCTGAGAGTTGCTGAAAACAGCTCCTGAGCGTCCAGGCACGGCTGGGGGGGGGGGGGGGTGCTGGGCTCACCTCCTTTGGCTGCACTCCATGGGCATGAATTAAATTTCTCACGTGAGTGCAATCTCCAAACCTTTGCAGCAGGATTTAGACACAGATTTATGGCCCTGCCCACCCCCCACACTCATTCCCATCCTCCCCACTCAACCTGCAAACTCTGTGTGCTGGACGTTCCTAATGGACGCGGCCTTAATCAGTTAAACCAGCCCCCCTGGTTTCATTGCAGATGCTTTTGTTCAATGACAATATAATTACTAGTCGTCGGCCGACCTCTGAAAGGTGGGGAGGTTCGGTTCAGTTAAACACCTGAGAGCTCAGATGCTTATCTCAGACTTACCCCTGGAGATTGGCAAGTCCGGACTGGAAAACGCTCCAGCTCCATCTCCCACACGCGACGCGTCAGCAGCTCTGCTGCCTGCGCCTCCGATCAGCACCCCGGGGCCCAGCCTTGGTCTTCTGATGCGTAAAACACAACGTGGAAACACAGAGGCGAAGGTCACGCCATGACCTGGAGTCAAGTACAGGTGCACCTCGACGGTGGGAGAGAGGGGCTGGCAGATAGTGGACAGGCATTTGCCTGGCACGCAGCCAGCGTGGGCTTGAGCCGCCGGTGCCCTATATGTTCCTTGAGCTCTCTAGGAGTGACCCCTGAGCACTGCCGCTGTGGCCCCAAGACCCCCAAAGTTTGGTGGAGGAGAGATGTTCGTTTCTTTGGGGCTGAGGGAGCATGGGCCACGCTGATGCTGCCTTGGGGTTGCTCCCAGCTCTGCTCGGGGCCGTGTGGTCCTGGGGCCAGACTGGGATCTGTCACCTGCAAAGCCAGCGCCTTCACACACTCACCTGTCACCTGTCTTCCTCATGGTTTGGGAAACCTGCTGCCCGTGTTCCCTTACCCTGGCTCTTGCTTAAAACGTTTCCTGGCATCTCACCAAACAACAACAAACAACATCCTCATCAGCAGCAAACACAACATTTCCTGCCACAGGATTTTCTAGCAATTTCCCCTGACATTAGAAATGGGGTGAGGCTGGGGGTGGCTGAGGACGACACCGTTGGAGTGCCTTAAATCAGCTTTTCACACCCTCCTAGATGAAGTGTGGTTGTCTTAACCCCCGGGTGCTGTGGCTACCAACATTTGTGTGGCTACCAACCCCAAACACCAACGATGACCATCTTGGCGCTGCTGAGGTTCCAAGGGACACGGAGTCCATGGGTGGGTTCTTGTCTTTCCTTTCCAGCTTCCGGTTTCTCTGGAAGGTTCTCTCCTTTCTGAGCCCTAAAGTTAGGGCATGAGGAAGACCTTTCACTTTAGGAGTGCTCCTGTCATGGCTGAGAAGAGTGGGGCGTGGCGGGGTCAGTTTGGGGACGGGGACGTCCTGGTGGAATGCAACCCGCCGGCCCCAAGGCCCACTCCTATGGTCTGGATTGGTCAGGGGCCACGATCTTGACCCCCTGGATGCAACTCAGGGCTTGTGTCGGAAGGATCGCTTTGTGGCGCAACTGTGGCTCCTTTGGATGGAAGTCGGAGTGGTGGTGTTCTTATTATTTACAACCTGGGAAATCTTGCCATTGATTCACCCAACTTCCAGGCTCCTGGAATCCTAAGCGGCCTGTTTGAGCAACCTCAAGATGGTGAGTGAGCTCACTTCTCCTACAGGTGGAAAGATGGAGCTAGAGGAGCTTAATTTGACTCTGCCTACGCTCTGCCAAGCTGTCCTGGGCGCTCGGGTGAGTCGTCGGGGGGAGAGACAGACCCAACGCAAAAGGCTTTTTCCAGGAACTGACAGGTGGGTGCCATCCCTCCACCCCCCCGGATTTCTTGGGTAACAGTATTTATCACAAAAGCCAATGACTAAAGCCAAGTTCTAGACCTGAACCTAGCTTTTGCTGAGGGGAAATTCAGTGTCTTGAGCAAGTTTCCAAGTATTTTTTTCTTTTAAGAGGTGGATATTTGGCAAAAAATTAAAAAGCAATAAAGTGCCATTTGGGCCAATAAACCTTGGTAGAACTTAGAGCCAAGCATCACTTGAACCTCCACATAAAAATAGGGGGATCCTGAAACATGGGTTCTGACCCCAAACCTGGTGTTCTGCATGACGGACTTGGATGAAGCTTTGGCTCCTTTTCCGTCCCCTCATCCTCCAGCTTCTTGGAGCTTGAATTCCATTTTATTTCAATCGCTTTTATGAGGTTGGGGCTTGCTGTGCTCTGTCCTTTGGGACGGCTGAGTCCCTCCTTCCCGGCCATTAGGGCAGCGTTGACCGAAGGGGCTGCCCTCTGCCTCTCTGACTCAAAGTTCATAAAGTCATTGAAGATCTCCTAATTGGTCCGACATTTCAACAAGCGCCGCACACAGTATTTCCAGAGCTGGCTTGCTTAATCCGCTGGGTACATAAAATCTTTATGAACCAGAAGACGAACGCCAGGCCTTGAGCACCCCCGGGCCGGTTAATGGGGATATTCTCCACCGAAGTTAGGGCAAAGCCAGAGGCCATCAGTCGCGAGGGTCGCTGGCCCTTTGCGAGGCCCAAGCCTCACTGTCTTGGGTTAGGTTCTGAGTTGGGGAGATGAGTCTGGTCTGGTCTCTGCTGCAGCATCTTTGTTCTCCGAAACAGGCTTGAAAAGGGTGTTAGGAGAGCAAGCGAGGAGGGTTTTTTCCATCATCTAAAAAGGGCTCATTAGACTCTGCAAATTGACACAGTACAAACAACGTCAAGAGGGTCTGGGTTCCCACATAAATTAGGTCAGTTTGTGCAAGATACTTTGGCCCTAACTGCCAGCACTACAAACACAGCGAGCTTGGAAAAAACACAAGGTGTGCTCAGTGTGGGCTTACCTCACCCGCAGTGAGGAAAGGGCTGCAATTAAACGCGGCCGACAATTTGCCTAATGATGTGGGAGGCCGGAGAGCCGGGAAGGCCCCCACGGGAGTTTGGCTGTGGTTTCTGCCGTCCAGTGGGAGAAGGTGGTGACTAATCCGTGAGGAGAGCGGGGAGCCGGGTGCAGCCGGCGCCTCTCACCGGCCATTTCCACCTTCCTGACTTGGTGTGAGCGAGAAGCTACTTCAGGTGTTTTGGAAACATCCATTTATAATTAGCCAGGGCGAATTTGGGAAAATTACACGATTCCCCACAATATAACTTAGCCCAATTAACGGCTTAATTAGTTCTCTATAATAATATGAGGTAGCATTTCTGATTCAGCTTCTGGCTTTAGAATGACTGTTATTATATAAGAAAAGATTCTTTGGGAAGTTGGGGAGACATTAAGAGTCCAGTGGAACGGACCCCGAGTGGGGATGAGAGCCAGCCCCTGGCCACCTTCTGTCCTTCAAATGTGCCAGAGGTTCACCTTTAACCCTTGACCAGACTCTGGACCCCATTCACTCCTGATCTACCCAACTAGGACCACAGGGCTAAAGGGACGGCAGGGGATAAAGCCCCTGCCTTGACGTGTGGCCGATCTGGTCCTATCTCTGGCACCCCTTACGGTCCCCCAGGCCAGGGCTGACCCCTGAACACGGCCAAGAGTGAGTCCTGAGGGCTCTAGTGCAGCCCAACCCCCCACCCACCCCTTCCCCAAAATAGTAGAAATCTTCTATCTTAGCATATGATTTAGCTATGATTTCTGATAGGCACTCTAGAAAATTCTAGAAGCAGTCTGGATGGATGTTGTGACTCTCATGCTGATTCGTGGAATACATGATGTTATTCAACATTTCTGGAGAAGTCTTTAATAATTTAAAGAGACATTTCCTTAAGTAAACTATGCTAAAAAAAAGTCACCGGACAGTAAAGATCTAGCTGTTTTGTCTAACAAAAGCAGTTGAACATTTAGGCGGAAACAATTCTGCCCAATCTTCTCGCAGCCCTCCTGTGTGCAGAGAGCAGATGTCTCTTTGCACCTGAACTTTCCCGTCTAAGAACAGCTTCTGATAACTGCTCTCCTAAATTGCCTGCAAAGGAAGGAAGTTTGGCAAGCAGAGACCTCTCCTACTCTGAGAAGGGAGGTTTAGAAGCTAAAATCAATATTGAATAATAGGTGAGGCAAGCAGGAGGCGAGTCTTAGAATCTGGCGTCCACTGCCCTCTGTCCTGGTAGAAGCTGCGGAGCAGTTAAATGGTGTGTAGCAAAAGCATCCTCTTCTGAGGCACTGCTGCAGAGCGCCCTCTCTGATCAAGTAGGGGGCGTTTCTTAGGGGCATGTGTTTGGCATCAAGTGTGCAGTCGAACACAGCACCTCACTTAGGGGTCCATCGCTGAGATTGCTGGGCTCTTGAGGGGCTCCCCAGACTGGCTACCACCACAGTGCCGAGTGCGAGCAAGTCTCCTGGTTTCCTCCCAGGAAACTTGTCTGTAGGAAACGGGGAAAAGAGGTCAAGGTTTGTTCGGCCCAAGAAGGGGAATCACAGCTGAGACTGAAATTCCCATCAGAGAGGAACAGCTGTGGTCTGGACTCAAGGGCCCCTGGGGTACTTTTCCAGTTTTTCTGCTTATTATTACCTTCGATGTTTTAGTTTTTTTTAATGAGTTCCAGGGAAAAGAGCATAAAATTATGCTTTGTAGCACAAAAACATGGGGTGCAGGATTCTGGGTGCACTGGCCGTTAGAGTACAGCATAGAAAATTGAAGGATAATTTTTGGAGTCGGAAAATCTTGGCTTGAAATCTGAGCTCTGTTGTGTATCCTCTGGGTAACTTAGGTGAGCCAGTTAACTAACGTGGGCTTCGATTATCTTGTTGGTTCCGTTTGAGACGGGGGATCAGACCGTGCCCTCTTCTCGCTGGGTATGAGGTAAGGGAAGACAGAGGGCCCGAGTCCGGCCATTGTTTCGTGCCGGGCATCGGTGCACTGTCAACGCAGCTCATTACGTCTAAGTTCATTACGTCAGCGTTTACTCCTCCACTGTGCATACGACCCCCCTCCTGCCTAGCAGATACTCAAGGAGCGTTTAGTGAATGACTAAATGAGTAATAATTTGGGGGTGGAGAGGGGTCTCCCAAGTCCTGCTCGGGGGGACCCGGGCTCCCTCCTACTGATTCTCAGCCCGCGGGCCCGGGGTGCGGTGCTGTTTGGGCCATGCAGTGTTGAGGGGACCAGGCCACTCAGCACCCCCCCGGCCTCTGGGAGGCCCCATGGTCCTGTGGCCACGTGGAGCGGCCCAGCGGGGGCTCAGCCGAAAGCACGGATGTGCTTGACCCTGCACGGCTTTCCCGGGCCCAGGAATACTTTCTTTCCAACAGGCACTTACTCCTGAGAGTGTGCTCGTGATCGCGTGGTGCCAGGCGCCCGAGAGCAGCTGAGGCGGGGGCGGGCCCGCTCTCTCGTCCACAGAGGTGCGCTCAGAACAAGCCTCCCCCGCCCCACACCAGGACTCAGCCCTGCCTCACCGATGGGGATTCTTCAAGCGCAATTTCTCCAGCCTCACTGAGACAACCCGTGACCGTGATGCGCAGACAGGGCTCCAAGCCGCCTCCCCAGGACATCTCGCTGGCACTCTGGGGGGCCGAGCACCCAGTGCAAGACCACCTGTTGGCCGGTTTCTCACCTGCACTCAAGGGCACTTCCCAAAGGACCGGCCGCGTCCCTGTGGGTGTGTCGTGCCCATCAAACAGGAAGCCAGGGTTGGGGCCTGAAGGTCTTTGTCCCCCAGGTGCCCAGTGGTATCGTGGTGATGCTCGGGGCGCCCGTGGAAAAGGCCTGGGCAAAGCGGGTGCGGGCGGGAGGTGCCGTGTTCTCCTACAGGCTCTTCCGCTGCTGCTGGCCTTGGCCCGGGCCCCTGCCCAGATGCCCGATGAGTGAGGCGGCAGATGCTCGTCCCTTGTTCGCCTTTGGACTTGGGCTTTGGGGGCCACACCCACAAGTCCTCAGGCTCTGGGCTCGGGAGCACTCCTGCTGGAGCCGGGGCTAGACCCAGGCTGGTCACAGGCACGGCAAGGACAACCTCTTCAGCCCTCCCCCTTTTGGGTGGGCATGGACGGGGCATTTTGAGGGAGACACGAGGAGGGAGAGGAGAGGTGAGGAGGACGATGGGGCAGAAGGGTCGGCTGGTAACTCTTCCTGGACCCCAAGGCTACTTTGTGCTTGGCCTGCAGTGCTCCACCCCTGTCTGCTTGCAGCCTGGTCCTCCGGAAAGGAAAGCATCCCTGTACCCTGGATTTGGCTGGGTGTTTGCTGCAGGAGGATGATGGCGCCACACCCAAGGGAGCATGGGTGCCGCTCTGGGTGGGGGTCAGGCTGAGCTCCTGCAGGGAGGTCTTCACTCAGCCGCTTGAGCGGGTGTGTTTCCTCAGCCCTCAGTTGTACCTTAAGACTTTCCCCAGGAGGAATAGGGAGGGGCAGAATAGGGCCGGTCTCCTTTCCTCCTTTCCCTCCTTCCGCTCCCTTCCCTCCTCCCCTTCTCCTTTCTCTTCCCCTCCCTTCCCCTCCCCTTCTCTTCCCTTCCCTCCTTCCTCCTCTTCTTTATAAATCACTGTCACTGTACCACTGTCGTCCCATTGCTCATCGATTTGCTTGAGCGGGCACCAGTAACGTCTCCATTGTGAGACTTGTTGTTACTGTTTTTGGCATATCAAATACCCGTCGGGTAGTGTGCCAGGCTCTGCTGTGCAGGCGGGATACTCTTGGCAGCTTGCCAGGCTCTCCGAGAGGGACGGAGGAATCGAACACGGGTTGGCCCCATGCAAGGCAAACGCCCTACCTGCTGTGCTATCACTCCAGCCCCCTTCCATGGTCAGTTTCTACTTGGCTAGAAATAATCACATGCAGAATCTCTCCTTCCCTCCCTCCCTCCCTCCCTCCCTCCCTCCCTCCCTCCCTCCCTCCCTCCCTCCCTCCCTCCCTCCCTCCCTTCCTTCCTTCCTTCCTTCCTTCCTTCCTTCCTTCCTTCCTTCCTTCCTTCCTTCCTTCCTTCCTTCCTTCCTTCCCCTCTCTTTCCTTCCCTTCCTCTGTCCTTTCCTTCCTATGTTCCCCAGCCAAGAACTTGACTTGGTCCCTCCTCAAGAGGCAGAGGTAAGGCCGCGGTGCTGACCCACGGGGCAGGCGGGGCAGCTACAGCCACTAGACTTTCTGGAACTTCAGAAAACAGCCACCCAGTGCTTTTGCTCTTCTTTTTCTTGCCTTCTAGTCCAGCAGTCTCCTTATGCAGTCATCCAATTTCCCAGCTGTACTTCTAAAAATAAACGGATGAGAAGTGAACTTGGCTGGCAGGCATCTGAAGGGCGTCTTCTCGACGGCTCCTGACGTCGGCACTGAGAAATGGCTTCAGCCCAGCCCGCCTGGGTCACAGCCCCCTGCTCACCCCCCATCCCATGCAGGGGAGCTAATATTTAATCCCAGGCCTTTGGCTTCTTACTGCGACGACTGTCGAAGGCGAGTATTCGGAGAGGTGAATACAGACCCATTGATTTTCTTGACCTTTCTCATTAGACAGCCTATAAAGCAAGCTTCCTCGATGAGCAAAATCAGAGAAAGCATCAAAAGAAACAAGATTTTAGTGATCACTATCTTCCTAGATGAGCACAATCAGAAGACAAACAAATGACAGAATCCTTTGAACCAGGACCGAAGCCCAATAAAATGAACCCTGATATACAATATTCCGTGTGCAAATTGATTTGGGGAAGAAAACAAATTTCATAGGACAATGATGAAAATGAAAGATTATGGAGGGAGTGAGAACAATTAAGATTTTAGTAGGGAAATGGGCAAATGATACAATTTTTTAAATTATAAAAATGTTAACAACCTTGAAGATCTTTAAAAAGAAATGCAAGACCAGAGAGAGAGAGAGAGAGAGAGAGAGAGAGAGAGAGAGAGAGAGAGAGAGATTTTAGTAGGGAAATGGGCAAATGATACAATTTTTTAAATTATAAAAATGTTAACAACCTTGAAGGTCTTTAAAAAGAAATGCAAGAAGAGAGAGAGAGAGAGAGAGAGGAGAGAGGGGAGAGGGGGGGAGAGAGGGAGAGAGGGGAGAAAGAGAGGGGAGAGAGAGGGAGAGAGAGAGGGGAGAGAGAGGGGGAAAGGGAGAGAGAGAGGGGAGAGAGAGGGGGAAAGGGAGAGAGAGAGGGGAGAGAGAGAGGGGAGAGAGAGAGAGAGGGAGAGAGAGAGGGGAGAGAGAGGGGGAAAGGGAGAGAGAGAGGGGAGAGAGAGAGGGGAGAGAGAGAGAGAGGGAGAGAGAGAGGGGAGAGAGAGGGGGAAAGGGAGAGAGAGAGGGGAGAGAGAGGGGGAAAGGGAGAGAGAGAGGGGAGAGAGAGAGGGGAGAGAGAGAGAGAGGGAGAGAGAGAGGGGAGAGAGAGAGAGAGAGGGAGAGAGGGAGGGGAGAGAGAGGGGGAAAGGGAGAGAGAGAGGGGAGAGAGAGGGGGAAAGGGAGAGAGAGAGGGGAGAGAGAGAGGGGAGAGAGAGAGAGAGGGAGAGAGAGAGGGGAGAGAGAGGGGGAAAGGGAGAGAGAGAGGGGAGAGAGAGAGGGGAGAGAGAGAGAGAGGGAGAGAGGGAGGGGAGAGAGAGGGGGAAAGGGAGAGAGAGAGGGGAGAGAGAGGGGGAAAGGGAGAGAGAGAGGGGAGAGAGAGAGGGGAGAGAGAGAGAGAGGGAGAGAGAGAGGGGAGAGAGAGGGGGAAAGGGAGAGAGAGAGGGGAGAGAGAGAGGGGAGAGAGAGAGAGGGAGAGAGAGAGGGGAGAGAGAGGGGGAAAGGGAGAGAGAGAGGGGAGAGAGAGAGAGAGAGAGGGGAGAGAGAGAGGGGAAAGAGAGAGAGAGAGGGGGGGGGAAGAGGACACTGAAGCAAACTGGGCTTTGCCTGGAGGAGGCCTGGGTCCATCCCTGTCCTGATGGCCTCAGGCACTGGGCAGCACCCAGTGTGGTCCTCAGGCGAGGACCAAGGGAAGAGATGCGACTTCAGGTAAGGATGAAATCCTTTCTCTCCACGCTGTCCTGTTGTTTTGTTCAGTGCTAAGAAGCCATGCCCAGCTCTAGTAACCGACACTAGTCCTGGAGATGGAGCTGTGGAGACGATTCCTGTTGTAGGAGAGTCAGCTCCAATTACTTACCTGCTTGAGGCCAAATCTGCACATGATCTTAAAGAAAATTCCCTTTTGTGATAAGGGATATTGCTGAGTCCGAGATAGCTCTAGAGGAAAATATTGGCTTCTCCTTCCTTGTTTTAAGTGTGCTTCGACACAGGGCTCTAATTTCATGTTTTAGAGCCTCTCTCTATTTTATTTATTCACCTATTTATTTCCCCTCCTATACAGTGCTTAGGCTGGAGCGATAACACAGCTGGTAGGGCGTTTGCCTTGCACGCCAGACGACCCAGGTTCGATTCCTCCACCCCTCTCAGAGAGGCTGGCAAGCTACCGAGAGTATCTCGCCGGCACGGCAGAGCCCGGCAAGCTACCGAGAGTATCTCGCCTGCACGGCAGAGCCTGGCAAGCTACCCATGGCGTATTTGATATGCCAAAAACAGTAACAAGTCTCACAATGGAGACATTGCTGGTGCCCACTTGAGCAAAATCGATGAGCAACGGGATGGCAGTGGCAGTGACAGTGACACAGTGCTCAGGGGGCCGGGGTCACTCCCGATTAACCTCCCAGGTGGTTCAATGCTTGAGCCCATTGAGTGCCGGGGGGCCCCGTCCGGCAGTGCTTGGCTTGGAAGCCCATGGGGGACCAGGGCTGGGACTCGATGGCCACACGTGCCCACTGACCCATCTGCCTGGCCCCTGTGTATGTGTTTTTAAATCAAACTATTATGCTCTAAAGATCAATTTTTCAAAAATCCTTGTTTTGTGACTGGGGTATGTTCGAACGGTTGAGCCTGTGTCTTGTATGTCTGAGGCCCTGGGTTCAACCCCCAGCTCTGCATGGCCCCAGGAGCGAGCTGAGAGCATGGTGGAGTACGCCCCCTGCCCCGCTTAAATGAGCATTTTACCCCTTTCTTCATTTCCGGTACAGGTCTCGGGCGACTCCTGCGTGACTCAGCCCCGTGGCTTGGTTCAAGGGCAGATTTCACTGCGAATCTACGCACCACCTTCCCTCCCACCAGCATGTCAGAGGGCTGGGGCCAGCCCACCAGGAACTCTTCCTGAGACCCTGGACCCATACCTTATCTTTTATATTTCTGGGCTCTGTGTTTTGGGGGAGGGGGTGGGTAAGTGTCACTAACTGGGGGTGCTAAGTGGGCCAACTGTGGTGTATGGGAATGAACCTGGGTTGGTCACATGCAAGGCAAGTACCTTAACCACTGTACTATCTTCCCTGGCCCCCTCTTGACTGTTATCTTAGAAACATCGGCGTGATAGTGCTTATCAAGACTTATCAAACTTCTCAGAGGTTGCTAGTAAAGGGTTCGTGTGAGCTTCCCGGTGCAGCTTCCAAAGGAGCAGCACGTCGGAAGCTGTTTCATAGTTAAGGCTCAAGGGCATAAAGGATTTCATCCAGGGCTGTTCATCCAGCACCTTCATGAACACTAAATTCATTTACGCTGAAGGAAAACAGCACGTGACAGATGGCATTTGTGAGCAAAATCACAGAGAAAACAGCCAAGACATTGGAACACAGTGTTTTTGGCCCCGGCAATTAAAGGTCATATTATTCAGCCAGACCATGACCCGTCACCGCGGGCGCAGCCTTGGTCACCGCGCTGCGCACGCTCATGCTTAGTCCTGTGGGTGAAATAACCGACAGGCTTTGAATTCGCCAGTTTTGGGGCCACAGCACAGAGAGCAGCAGGTGACCCAGAAATCCCGAATAGCGACGAGACGAGCTTCTCCCCCTCACTGGCACCGGCACCTGCCCAGGCGAGGCCCAGTGCCCCGGCCACGCCCCGCCGCGTGCTGACGGCTCTCCCTCCCCGGCAGCCCAGGCGCCCGGCGAGGGTCCGGGACCGCCTTCCTCACTACCCGCGTCATCGTCGTCGGAGTCTTCAAAGAGACCCCGGCCGGTTACCTCCCACCCACCGCCCCCCTGGTCGGGGCCCCAGAGAGACACAGACGGAAAGACACCTCCCGTCCATGCCGCCCTGGGAGCTGGCCTCCACGCGCACGGACCACAGGTGGGTAGTTTGTCCGCGGCCTCGAGGAGAATGACGGCCCGTGTGGCTAGGAGGCCGGGGGCCGCACGCTCTGGCGTCTGTGCCGTGGTGCTCGGGGGCGAGCTGTGTGCTGGACCCCCCCATAACAACTCTGCTCTTCCCTTGTCGGGTCACACACCGGGGGCGGGGGGCGGCCCTGCCGGTGGTGATCCAAGCAGCTGCAGCCCAGTTGACCCCGTGTTCCCCCCTGCTCATGCTTCCTCTAGACACACACCACCCCCTCCCTGGGTCTCTGTCACTCCGGAGGGGCCTCTGGTCATGTTTCTGGTCACTGGAGCACTGGAGCATGGAGCACACAAACCCGATCACGTGTCCAGCACCCGAGACTAGAAGCTGCAGGAGGAAGCACCGAATACTGGCTCAGAATTCACTTCCTTCTGTGCTCACTAAGACGAGCCGGCACTGGTGGGGAAAAGTCGCTAAATGCACTAGGACAAGGGCACAGCAAAGGCCGCAGGGAGGAGCAGCCTGTCCGGGGTCTCTGTACTCAGCTCTGCCATGAAGCCGGGAACAGCCGGAGAAGATACTCCGAGAAGGCATCGGCCTGGCTTTGTTCTAATAAAACTTTATTGATGGCAAGACCAACTTGGCCCTCAGGCTGATTGGTCAGACTCAGTCAGGGGAGGTGGCTGCCTTGTGTGCGTCACGTGAGTGATGTTTCCCAGTCATCTGGAGCATGCCCTGCTGCAGAATTCCTTAGGGAGAATCCCCACCCTAAATGACTCTGAAACGATGGCACAGCTTCAAGTACTTAGACAAAGAGTCTTGTCTGGAGTTGCTCACCCCGTCACCCCCCATACAGAAAACTTGGGGAGGGAGATTAACACACTCCACATTTAGGGGCTCTGCTTTCCTGAAAGGCCCGCAGTGACGTTGGAAGAGAAAATTGAATGTGTTTATTTTAATTTAGGCCACTGCTAGTTGGTCTGCTTTGAGGTTGACCAAGACCTGATTTTTAGGTGTTGACAGGCGCTAATTTGCACTCTTTGCTCCCTCTTCCCAGCTCCCCACACAGAGCACTGACATCTCTGCACAGGAGCGTTCTGGTGTGGCTAGAAGCTGACCGGGCCGCTGGCAGGAGAACATTTCGGGCTGGGCCAACTTTTGCCTATTGGTCTGGCTAGAGGGTTTTAATGTTTTGTTTGTTTGTTTAGTGGGTTGGTTTAGGTTTGGGGCCACACCTGGTGATGCTCAGGGGTTGCTCCTGGCTCTGTGTTCAGAAGTCACTGCCGTCGAGTTCTGGGGACCACATTTGATGCCAGGATCAGACCCAGACTGGCTCCATGCCAGGCCTTGCCCTCGGTTATTGCTCCGGCCCTAGGATGCTTTTCTTTTTGCAGAGAAGACATCTGCAAAGCTCAGGAAACAACTTTTTCTGTGTCTTAAATGATTATTTTCTTTTACAACCACTCTCTGAGAGTCGGCGAGCACGGTCCCCCCGAGACCGAGGAGATGGTTGCCGGGAGGACAGGGCTTCCCCGGAGCAAAGTCTCGGGGGAAACGTGCTGCAAAGTGAAAGGCTGATCATTGGCGGAAGGCGCTGACCCCGACGTGCAGCAGACAGACCATGCTTCCAGAGCCGCAAATAAGCTGCCTCGTAGGCGCCGAGACCCAGCACGCTCCGTCAGGGAGATACAAGGCAGGACCGTCCCAGCCGCGCTCGAGGGCATCTGCCGATCACCGCAGAGGGTGCAAAGGAATTCCTCTAGCAGCACAGCAAGATTTGCAAGAATCCGGGACATGAAGGTCTGGAAGTGCTCGGAGCTGGCCTGCAGCAGCTTTGGGGTCTTGGCTTCTACCCGGGAGGCTCTGCCTCCTCAGAGTCCACCCGAAGATGCATATCTCGTTCTTCAAGGCCGTGGCTATTTACACGCCCCAGGGTTTGGTCGCTCATCGGTCTTACTCCAAAGTTGGTGGAAAGGGTCAGGTCACGCAACATATTGTGAGACTAAACACTAAACCAAGCCTCAGCTAGGGCACACACACACACACACACACACACACACACACACACACTTTTCTGCTGTAAAGCAAGTGCTGAACAGCTCTGCCTTTTAAATATCCATCTCTGTGCACCTTAGCTGAGCTCCTCGAAGTTTAGTCAGGGTAATGTCTATCCAATGCCCTTCTGCTTAGACCGTGGACAGGGGAACTCACAACAAAAGCAGACCCTGGAGATTTCTGCTCCCACGGTATCCACAGTATATGCCAACAGCCACAATTTACATCCTCAAAGTGGACTGTCGCCAAAGCCAGCCATGGACCTGGGGCTCCCCAGTCCTCTGCTGGAGCAGCTCACCGGGAAGTGCTGACAACACAGTTGGTTAGAGGTGGGAGACAGGGCAGCTGCCCAAGCAAGGGGAAGAGGAATGAATGGCTGGGGATGGCTTCCAGAGAGTACCAGATGGATGGATGGATGGATGGATGGACGGACGGATGGATGGATGGATGGATGGATGGATGGATGGAAGGATTGGTGGATGGATAGATGAATGGATGGGTGGATGGATGGATGGATTGGTGGATGGATGGATGGATGGACGGACGGACGGATGGATGGATGGATGGATGGATGGATGGAAGGATTGGTGGATGGATAGATGAATGGATGGGTGGGTGGGTGGTAGATGGATGGATGGGTGGGTGGGTGGATGGATCGATGGATGGATGGATGGACGGATGGATGGACAGACGGATGGATGGATGGATAGATGGATGGATGGAAGGATTGGTGGATGGATAGATGGATGGATGGCTGAAACCAGAAGAGAGAGTGAGAAATGGGTTGCGTTCTGGACAGTGTGTGCAGACAGGTGAGCTGTTGGTGAGGTAGAAAACCCAGGAGTGAGGTCTCCTTGGGGAATGTGTGGCCTTCTGGGGGAGAAGGGCCTGGGCTATAAGGTGAGTCTGGGCTGGGGGTATAGACTCGGCGGCATGGGCAGAGCAGAGTGGGGAGGGGGTGTGTGTGCAGGATGAGCTGAGGACGCAGGCCACAGGGGAGTGCAAGGTGGAGAGGTGATTGAGATATCCCAGCCGAGCTCCAGCAAGCCCCTCGGCCCCCAGTCCCAGCTTTCAGCCTGGGAGGGTGGAGCTGATGCGAATTCCTCCCTGGGCCCCAATTGTGGTAGCAAGAGAAGCTTCCAGATGATTCTAGATGATTCCAGGTGCTTCCAGATGATTCTAGATGACTCCAAGTACTTCTAGATGATTGAAGGGAGCTGGGAGGGAGGTCAAGCTTCAAGAAAGAGAAGCATGGCCCAGGCCTGAGCCAGGGGAAGGCCAGGGCAGAGGACTGGGCAGAGGACTGGGCAGAGTCCTTCAGCTCCACACTGGAGCGGTGGGCGGATGCCAGGAGTGACTGGCAGATGAGAGTGTGCGTGAGCTTCTGCCCCGTCAGTGTGGGCAGTGGTGGGCAGTGGCCAGGAACCCTAGAATTGCAAAGGTCACTGCTAGAAAGGCTTTCTCAGAGAGGCGGTCTGAATCCTCCACCCGACTGCCTACTGCTCTGGAATCTTCTAGAATACGTACCCTGGAAAAAAGGAACCTGCAAATGAAAGAACTGAGGTTGAGTGATGGGGTCTTCAAGAGAATTTTAAACCAACTTTTGATTTTTGTTTTCTTCTTGAAGCTCTAGAACTTAGGACATATACTGTCAATCAGAAATTATTCCCTTGGCCTCCAGCAGAGCATTGATAAACTCGTGTAGGGGGACACTTGTAGGTTCAATAAAGTCAAGCGCCAAAATACATTTACTCTAGAACTGCTAGTCCTGCAAATGCCACTATAAAGTTATGCTTAATTAAACATATTTATTTCAAATACTTTAAGACCAAAACCAACATTTGCAATATAAAACATTATTTTTTCCCTGCTCTTCTTAACACTTCCTCCCCCCTCCCCCACCCCGACAACATTGGGAAGGAAGAGATCAGTGTCTGGGCTGGGGGTTGGTTTGTAACTCCAAGGGCGGGGGTGCTGGCTGTGCAGGCAGGAAGCCACACTCTGTTCTGATCCCTCAAGGAGACACATGCAAGCACTGAGCTGGGACAGCCCCCGAGTCCCACCAGCTGGGCCCCCCAAACAAGCAGAAATTAAAAAAAGAAAGAAATTTCGGTCCAAGACAAGTTTCGATACCAAAAGTGGAAAGCTTCAAAGTATCCTGGAGACAGCTGATCTGCCACCCGTGGACATCTGGTTAATTAATTAACAAGCATTTAGAAGCATTGCTATTCAATTTTGATTTATTCTAATTTTCTTCTACTAGAATCTTAACAGCAGGAAGTTTTTGATATCTCCATGAATCAACGCTTGAGGAGCGAGTCCCGTTTACTTCCAGTGTTTCTTCCAGACCCGTCGAGATGAATATTCTTTGGTACCGACAACTGAGAAGTTTACATCACACATCTGACCTGGACACAGGTTGTGTAAGTATGAAACATTATCATAACGATTCATACTTTATATGGAATGAGAGTATCATGCTGAGTGAAATGAGTCAGAGGAAAAGGGATAGACATAAAGTGATTGCACTGCTACGTGGGATATGTAAAATCAATAGCCTGAGACCTAAGGACAGTAGAAACGAGGGCCAGGAAGACTGGTCCATGGCTGGAAATGCGCCACAAGTTGGAGTGGGGGCAGTTAGGACAGAGAAGGGACCACTATGACAATGGTTGTTGGGAATGTATTGCAAACCATAATGCAGAGAGAGAGGGAGAGCAAGAGAGGGAGAGAGAGAGGGAGAGAGAGAGGAGGAGAGAGAGGAAGAGAGAGGGGGAGAGACAGAGAGGGAGAGAGAGGGAGAGGGAGAGAGAGAGGGAGAGAGAGAGGGAGATTTCCTGCCATACAGACAGACAGGCTGAGAGGAGGGGGAGAGAAACTGGGGGCATTGGTGGTGGGAAATGTACACCGGTGGAGGGAGGGGTATTGGAAAGGGGATGACTGAAACCCAATCAGGAACAACTTTGCCACTGTGTATCTCATAACTGTCACTGTGTATCTCATAACTGTCACTGTGTATCTCATGAAGATTCAGTGGGGGAAATGGTTTGGGACTTGGGGTGGAAGCCTTCGAAATATGGTGATGGGAAGGCGCAATGGTGGTGGGATGTGATTGATGTTTAAAGATTAAATGTAATGAATTATAGTGAACAACTTTATAAAAATAAAATTAAATTAGAAAAAAGAAAATGAGCAATCAAACCCCCATTAAAAAACAACAACCAACCAACCAACCAACCAACCAACCAACCAACCAGCCAAAATGAAGCCTCATGTGGGGTGAAATCAGACCGTTTCTGGCTGGTTGCTGCCCTCGCAGCTGCTGCTCAGGGCGCTGAGGTCCCGCGGTTCCGGGGGCAAGGGTGCTTCTGGCTGCTCAGGCCTGTCACTGGGGACCCCCAGGTGGTGTCTAGGGACCCCAGGGCTGCCCCCGAGGATGCTGGGGTCTAGCTGGGCTCAGCTTCCTGGAGCCAAGAGCCTTCCCCTGTCTTCCCTCTCGGTCCCAGAGTTTAAAACTTTTGTTCGTTTTGGAGGCCACCCCTGGTGGTGCTCCGGGTCTTGGTCCTCCTCTCTGCAGTGCTCCTGGGCTCAGGTGGTCCAGGCAGGAGCAGTCCCCGAGAGCCCTGTCCCTGGGCAGTTCAGCTGCCCCCGACGCCCACGGGCTGTTGTGGTGCTGTCTGTCTGTCCGTCTGCCGGAATCTTGGCCCAGACACCTGCTGAGTGTCCCCGTTTCCCAGCTCACACGCCCCGGGCGGCTTCTCGCGGGCGACTGAGTGTCCTCCGGCAGAGACGCCTCTGAGGGCCGGATGGGGCAGGGGCTGGGGCTGGCCCTCCCACCAGCGCTGCCCAGCCCACCCGGTCAGCCTCGAGCTCCAGACAAACGCTCCTGAGCTTGCCACGGGCCTGGGCTGCCCCTGCACCGTCTGACACCCCAAGAGCCCGGCACACCCTCAGCAGCAAGGGCCAAACCTGCCCTCCTTCAGGGCGGTGGGCGGGCACGCGCGGGCTTCCTCCGTGGGGCTGAGCTGGGGCTGAGGCCGGGCCAGGCGCCCTGGGAGCGAGGGAGAGGCCTACCTGTGTGTGTGGGGGGGAGGGTGATGCCTGGAGGTCTCCTGGAGGAGGCGCTCATCAGAGCCGGTCTTTGAAGGCCTCACGGCATTCTTCTCTCCCTGAAGCTTCATACTCAGGTTTCAGATTCTCACGATCACTCTGACTCTGTTTCCCTTTCTGGCTGCGGAAGCCATCACCGTGAGAATGAGCAGTGTCCACCTGGCTGGGTGCTCACTCATCTCTGGCTGTACAGTGCTCACAACCGTGCGTGGTGCTCTGCCCCACAGTTTTCCTGCACACTTGCTCACTCTCTTAACTGAAATGCGGGGGTCCTAGTGGTGGTGCTCGCCTGGCAGTGCTCACCCCTTCTTATGGTGCACACATGCCCCTAGCTGGTGTAGGCAGGACTCCCCAGCGGGTTTCGACCAGCAACCGGTGTCTAGTGCTCTTGTGGGTCGAACTGCGGTGCTGCAGAAATTTCTGTGCCTGAGTTGAGTTTCCAATCTCTTCTTGAGTCTCCTGGAGAGAGGAAATCCTCCCCCCGCCTCTGAACACCTGATAAACACTGAGCATTTGGTGGCGAATATGGTCACTGTCACTGTCACTGTCATCCCGTTGCCCATCGATTTGCTCGAGCGGGCACCAGTAACGCCTCTCATTGAGAGACTTATTGTTACTGTTTTTGGCATATCCAATACGCACGGGGAGCTTGTCAGGCTCTGCCGTGTGGGCTCAATACTGTCAGTAGCTTGCCGGGCTCTCCGAGAGGGGCGGAGGAATCGAACACAGGTCGGCCGAGTGAAAGGAGAAAGCCCAACCGCTGTGCTATCGCTGCAGCCCTGCGGGGTGGGGGGGAGGAGGGAAAGGAGCTATAAAACAGAAATTTCAAATCAGCAACTGTGCTTTTGTTCATTTATTTTTGTGTATTGGGCCATACCTGGCAATGCAAAGGGCCTATTCCTGCGTCTGTGCTCAGGGATTCCTCCTGGCAGTGCTCAGGGGATGCTGATGAGCACCGGGCCAGAGGGAGACAAGGCAAGTGTATCCCTGTCACTGTCTCGTGCGCCGTCATTTACATTATCACAAAGGAATGGCACCTGCTTCAGGTTAGTCTGGAGAGAAGTGCAGGCTGCAGTCAGGCTACGTCAGCACCCCCCGCGCCCCGGCTCGCTCCCCTGCTGTTCTCGGGACGAGGACCCTGGCATCTCTGAGCTAACTTCCAGATCCAGGGCAGGTTGTCATGACTCGTCTTGCTGAGACCAGCGCTTTCGGGGGACCCTCTCACACGGATGCAGCTCTGCACCCCTCCTCCACCTCACTCCAGAGACCCCAGCACCCGCCTCGGAGACTGCCGTTCTGATCCTGGGGCGCTGACCTCCGTACCCCCAGATCTATCAAAAGACGAGGACGTGAAAGGCAACGCCCAGTGGGCACCTGGCACCTTCTTCCTATTGCAAACGTATTCTCTGGTGCCTCGGGGGGAATCTGGCTCCGAGAGACCCCGAACACCATGCACGAGGTCTGTCACCATCAGTCTTGAACACCATCCGTGGTTCTCAGAGGCTGCGCGTGCTGAGTGGGTGTCTGGGTGGATTGACAAGAGGGTCCCCCATGTGGATTCAGCATAGCACTGGTGGGTTGCAGACGTCTACGAGAAGGGCTGGAGCTGTGGGGGGGCTCTGCCCGGCCTGGGCTGCCCAGCTGTCCAGGGAGGTGTCCCCGCAGCTGGGCAGGGCCTGGGTTCCCAGAAGCCTTGCGTAGTCGCTATGTGTCTGCCTGATTTCCTAACCAAGTTCACTCTCTCGAAAACACTTTTCAACAATAGTTCCAGACACACTTGGCTCCAGCCCCACGTCATGTCAGAGGTGAGTCCACATCCTCCGCAGCGATCAGCTTGAACTCTGTCCCCGGGGTGCGGAGCGGGGGGAGGGGAACGTGCCTTCTGTGCCTTTCCGTGAACAGGCTGGGAACCAGCGAGGGAAGCAGCAAGCTCAGTCTGTCTCAGAGCCTGGACCCCGTCCCGGTTTCCTCCCCATCCCGCAGAGCCCAGAGACCCGAGATGCATCTTCCAAAGAGGCTTTTTCCTTGAGTTGTCCACCAAGAAGCTTGGGAGCATTCCCCAGTCATAAAACATTTATTATTATTATCCCAGATGATAATAATCTCAGGCCAAGCCTCACGCATGAGTGAGTCCCATGGAACCCAGGCAATGCGGAACTTTGTGACCTTGGACTCTAGGCTCAAAGGGATCCAGGGGCAGAGGTCCTCTGCCTGCTTCCCCCAGTCTCCAGTGACCCAGGGGTCACACCCATAAGCCACCTCCTGCCTGTGCCAGATAATCTCATCGGCCTCCATCCAGAACTCACGGCTGCTTCTCCCTGAGGCCCCCATAACCATCCACCAGCCTCCACACCAGCCTATTTCCACTCGGGGCACCCTAGAGGGGGGTGGGTGAGAGCCCTCCCTGCCCCAAGGGACCCAGCCCCAGCAGCCAATCTCCACTACCCAACTGCCACCACGCTTCAGGCCACTTTCCACAGGCTCAGGCCAAGTCTCACGCATGAGTGAACATATTTCTGGACTGTGCGGCCACTTTGCGGCCACATAACACAATATAATAAAGAGAAATATATATGTATATATATTTACATATATATATTTATAAATATATATTTTTTATATATTTATATATATATGCCTCTCAGAGAGTCTGGCAAGCTACCCAGAGTATCCCACCCGCATGGCAGAGCCTGGCAAGCTCCCCGTGGAGCTCGATATGCCAACAATAGTAACAATAACAGGTCTCATTCCCCTGACCCTGAGAGAGCCTTCAATGGTTGGGAAAGACGGGTAAGGAGAGGCTGCTAAAAGCTCAGGGATGGGACGAATGGAGACGTTACTGGCACCTGCTTGAGTAAATCAATGAGCAATGGGATGACAGTGATACAGTGACCCCAGATAATACGCTCGACACAGACAGGACACAGAGATGGCTCAGTGATGCCAGCCCTTGGGAGCTGACCTGGCTATTCCCAGCTCGCCCCTTGGTCCCCTCTATTCCCTCATGGCTGCTGGGTCAGGGAGGAGGTGAGTGTTGACCTCCGGCGCCTCTCGGAAGCGCGTCTTGGGGAGGTGAGGGGAGGTGCAGTCAGAGCTCTGGGCTGAGTCTCAGTCTTGGAGCAGCCCCGGAGCAGCAGCAGGCAGGCCTGTGGGCGCCGCGTGATTGAGGAAGGAGTGCGGGGAGGCAGGCGTGCCCCTGGGACTCCTCGGGCAAGACCTCGAAACGTGCCCAAGAACGCAAGAGCCGGTGCCGAGGGAGATGTGTGTGGGAACTCGGCATTGTCACGAGTTTGGAGAAAGGATGGGGACAGTGAGAGATAGAGTCTGAATAAGCAACGGAGACCGAGTGAGCGGGCCTTTTGCTTTATGTTAATTTGGGGGACTTTAACATTCGAAATGAAGGCGTGTCCACGGGCTCAGGTTGCTATGATAAATGACCACAAACATGAGAGTGACTCAGAATGACAGAAATCTGTGAGGTCATGATGGTAAAGCCAAGAGCATCCCCAGCCAGGGCACGGGGGAATAGCTCCCCGCCAGCTGCCTGGCTCCTGGGCTCTCCTGCCCTGGTCGGCCAGGCTTCCTCGGTGAGTAACTCAGTCCCATCTCTACCTCTGGCCAGCTTTGAGCCTGCATCCGATTTCCCCTCCCATCAGAGCACCTGCCACACTGGATTCCAGCCAACCCGAATGACCTCATGGATGTAGATTAAATCTGCAAAGACCCTACTTTCCAGCAAGGTTCCAGAGATTAGCGTTTCCATCTCTCTTTTGGCAGAATGCGCTTCCGCCCGTAACGGGTGAGGCCCTGCTAGAAGCAACAGCAGGAGCCGACCGTGTTGGAAAGGCAGGAATGTTGGAGAGACAGCGGCCAGGAATACGGCAGTCGAGAGCCACTTGGACCAGGAAGTTCAGTTTCCCAGAAGAAATGACACCTGGAGAGGGTACAGGATTGCCCGTGGAACATCCAGAGGGCGGGGGACGGACCTGAAGGCTCCCACTGGGCAGGTGAGTCACCGATTGTTGGGTACTAATTAGACCGTGCCACGGACTACATCGATGCAGGTGATACAAGCACGGGAGGGAACATCCCACGTCTCATGAAGCAGGGGCCCAGGGGCCCAGGAGAGAGTGACCAGGGCGAGGGGAGGAAACTGAGGGTGAGCGGAACCTCAGCAGCTGTGGCGGGGAGGAGGAACATGTGCAGGCGGAAGCCGAGGAGAGCTCTGGGCGGCCCCTGGACTCAGCGAATGGCTCAGGCTGGCTGGGACTCCAGGAAGGGGAGGCGTGCTGGGGCGGAGAGGAGTAGGTCCAGGCTGCTCTGGAAGAAGTGAGGTGCCTAGAGGGAGGAAGTGTGATTTCAGGGGCGTCAGATGCTATAAGGGAAGGCAGTGATGGGCTGAGAAGGGCAAAGGTCAGAGGTCACGATGGTGACTGGGTCTTTCCCGGAAGGTCACTAATTAGGCCGTACCATGGACTCCGTCGATGCTGGTGACAGGTGGTGGGGTAGCCGCTGCCTGGCCACTCAGGAGTCTGCCCTGGCCTAAGCCTGGGTCCACTCTTTTTTGGACCACACCCGGCGATGCTCAGGGCTCATTCCTGCCCACACTCAGGAGCCGCTCCTGGTGGTGCTTGGGGAACCTTATGGGGCGCTGGGAATCGAACCTGGGTCGGCCACATGCAAGGTAAGCGCCCCCCCACCCGCTGTGCCGTGGCTCCAGCCGCCGTGTGTGCCCCGGGGGTGAGGAAGACTCTGCCGGCCCCACCCTGGTGGGAGCCACAGCTGCTCGGCTGCCTGCTCAGGACTCCAGCGCTCACGGCCTCTGGGTCTCCTTCCCTCTGTTCCGCTGGCACCGGGTCCGAATGGCCTGAAAGCACACCCGCTCCCGGGATCTGCCCCGCCATGGCCCTCAGGGGGCACAGGGCCCTGAGGGGAACCACCGCTCGGCCAGGCGGCCTTCTCAGGGGAAGGTCAGTGGGAAAGAAAAGTGGCCGCTTGCTGGAGCCTCTGGCATTTTCTCTGCCAGTGGAGGAGATGCAGAGCCCGTGAGCTGGACACAGGGGCCACCCCGCACCAGGGGCTCATGGCCAAGGGCACTGACGACCCTGCTATGGACACCAGTCCCCGAAGCTGCCCTGACCTGCAGCTGGCAGCCTGATGGCCCCTCCTGGCCCCTTACTTTATCACTCACCATTCCGAGGTCTGTCTTTCAGGCGGAATAGAAGTGTGACTTGGGAACTAAAAAAAACAAAACAGTATTGAAGGCATCAAAACCCCTCCCTGTGTGCCCCCCCAATAAAACAGCTGGATTTTAGAGTACCTTATGCCACTCACCTGTTCGCTCTGGTTCTACCACCTCGCACCATGAAAACTGTTCACGACTTGTCTGTAACTTCCAGTTTTTCTGGAAACACTGTGGCGGGAATTGTGAAGAGCGTGCCCAGATAGCCCTGCCTCAGACGGGTTATCTCTTTTGATCTCTTACTTTTTAAAACCCGTACAATTAAGGCATTAAACTCAATCTTATTTAATCTCTCTTACACTCACCAATTTCTGAACTACTCAAAAGGTGAAGGACGCTCTTAGAGGCTTTAATCTGCAGGTGCTTGGGTGCAGAGAGCTCGGAGCCGCCGCGAGCTGGACTCCTTCCCACACTGAGCATATTTCCAACCCAAGCAGGCTTCCTGGCTCTCGTGCCTGCTCTGGTATGAGCCGAGAGTCTCTGTGAAAGCTAAGAAAGCTGCCTGGTTAGCAGACGGCCGGGGCGCGCACTTCTGGTGCAGACACGAAGGCTTGGAGCTGACCTGGGGCCATTTTTAAACCCTCCTTCGCCTTGTCCCAAACATCGAGACCAAGAATGTGGCCACCCCAACTGGGAGCCTCCTGTCCTGAGGATTCCCGAGCTGCGTAAGGAGCCATGACGGGTTTGGCCCGGGTCTTGGCCACGGAGAATGTGCAGAGGGAGAGGAAAGCAGTTTCCTGAGCAGCGTCCAGAAGGACAAACACGAGGCATCCCAGCAGCTTCCGAGGGAACCGACCCCGCCTGCTGCCCGTTTGGGCCCCTAACCGAACACCACTGGGTTCTCAAAGAGCACTCTTGGGGGAACCAATGGGGCCAGGTCAAACTCTTGCCTGAACGCACACAGGCAAACAGGGCGAGAACCTCCCTCTTCACCTTGCGATTGGCTGACCCCCGGGGTGACAGAAGCTCAGGTGAAGCCGTGCTTCTGAACTCGGTGCCGCGCGCTTGCTCCAACAGCCTGGGAAGAGTTGAAAGCGATGAAATGAGGGTTTAGTACGTACATCTGCACTGGGCTCTGGCTCCTATTTAAACACAAAACAAACGAACAACAACCGGGAGTTTTGGAAAAGATCCATAAAAACAATTTAAGTTTATTGAGTAAATAAATAGTAGACAGTTTGAAATTCTCTTGCGGTGATTGAGAGAGTGGCCAGAGCAAGGAGAGAGGAAGAGGCTTGTCGGAAACGGGCCTCCAGGGACTCTCCCTGGGGCCTTTCCTTCGGGATGGGAAGGTCAAGGTGACGAGCGCTCCAATAATAAATCAGACCCTCCCGTGCCTTCTTCCAGGTCCTTTGCTCGTCTGCGAAGAGCAGCCTGCTGTGTTCCCGTCTGATGCGGCTCTGGAGGGAATTCGGCTTCCTCAGGTCCTTTGGCAAAGAAAGAAAAACAGCATCGATGGGGGCGGAACATGTGGCTGGTGTGGTCGAGCGTGTCCAAGGCTCCGAGGTAGATCTCCGGGGACACGCGGTCCCTCCATACAGGTGTGGGCCCTGTGAAGGGAGAGAAACCCAAGGGCTGGGACGCAGGCTCTGCCGGGGAGCCCCGGGTGTGATCCTGGCTCTTATAGCCTCCAACACGACTGAGGTGGTGCTCACAAGCAACACAAACTGCACGAGATGGATAAAGAAGGGGATGACGATTCTCTGCGATGCTCCACGTTGTCAGGGACGCAGTGCCTTCCGTCCTGGCCCTGTGGGAGTCTGGCCCTGCTCCGGGAGGGGTCTGCAGGAAGGAGCAGGCAGGGTGAGGCCCAGCAACTCCCCTGGGGTCTGCACACCCAAGTGCACCCCGGCCAGTGACCAACAGCTTCAGGGCTGGGTGAAATGTTTCCCCAGGGGCTCTGGGAGAAGCCACGGGCTCTGGAGGGGCTTGTGCAGGACGTACCGTGTCCACGGTCGCGGGGAGGGCGGCTCTCTGGGCCCGGCACGTGTGTTTCTATCTGCATGAGCAGAGAAGCTGGCGTGTCCCAGTGCCCTGCAGCGCGGGGCTCCGAGAGAAGTCACTCGCTTTAAAGGATCGAGCACCGCAAAGCCAGGGCCAAGGAGGCGCATTTGGGCAAATCGCATCCTTCATCTGCCACCAAACCGATTGCGAGGGTCCGAGAGACAGCACGGGGTGAAGGCGGGCCGGCTGCCCCCGCCTCCACCCAGAGGCCCCGAGCCAGCCAGCAGGACCCCTTCACACACAGCCGGGGGAAGCCCCTAAGTCAGCCAACTGGTCACTGGCTAAACACGGCCGCGTCTCCAGCTCTGGGCGCCTGCCCCAGACGTGCACCTGCGTCCCTCGCTGGCCTGGCTTCTCCGGCCCAGCACCCTCCTCTGCTCGTGGTATTTGCAGCAGGGCCGAAGGTTAGGGTGAGCCCACCACGCCAGCCCCCACGTGCCCTCCAGCCGTCACTCTGGCGGAGTCAAGGAGGCGGCCCAGCACTCCCGGGGGAGGGACAAGGCTGGGTCCAGTCCAGAAAGCTGGTGGCCCGCGAGGGTGACGGAACATGGGCACACGGGACCCCTGCATTGTCTCATGGCCCCTCACCCCGCCGTCCACCTCTGAGGCTGACTTCCTCCGGGCCTTGGCCAACGCACAGGAATGCGATGTTTAGAAAGTCATTTTCCTGACTCCCAAACATCCCACCGCCGTCACCTGCCTTCTGGCACCAAGGGCTCATTTAAATTTTGCTCAGCTTGGTTTACAATTAAGATTTAATTAGTAAACTCCTTACAAAGACAGGAAGCGCCGACTTTCCCCTGATTCTCTTCAGTCCCTCCCCTGCCCAGAGATGTTTGCAGCTGTTTTATTCCCCCCCACGCGCTTATTTATGCTAACTCTAATTTCAAGATTAAATATTGTTCTTTGCCTTTGAAAGTGGATGGAAGCCCCCGTGACCCACCCACAGAGGCTGCGGGTCCTCTTCTCAGAAACCACGCTGGGCAGCTTTGGACATTTCCTGGGCAGCTTGGCTCTGTGCGGGTCCTCCCAGTTTGACCGAGAAGGGAGATGAGCCAGTAGGAACACGGGGCAGGGGACTGGCCCTCAGCTGCCACTGGGTGTTACCCCCATGGAATCAGAATCCCCAGTGGATCAGAGGTGCTGGGGGAATTTCACGCCGAGAGCACAGGAGGAACCTCTATGAGTCCAGTCGTGGTTCTCAGTGACACTTAACTCACCGGAAGTGAACAGCAGCAGGGGAGCGTTCGTGAAGGGGGTCAGCAGAGCGAGGCAGAGACGCAGGAACAAGATCGAGGCATGCCTCCAGAACCAGGTGTCCAGAACAGGGAGGAGAGGCACATAAATGCGTCCTGGGAAAACCAGTCCCTTTGGAGAACTGGGTGGAATCTTCTGGACCCCAGCTTGAGTGCACTGGGTGCAAGAGACACCCGTGAAAATGTGACTTGGGTCACACATTAAGACCCCAGAGTTTCAGAGACATGTTTGCTCCCCTCCAAATGCCTCGACTTCTATTTTGGCCTCTGCTAAAGGCTGAAGCCCTTCATTTGATCTCTGGTCTTGAGGAAGTTTGTAAACTCTAGGTGAGAGACTCCTTTCTGGAAATCCCGTCTTTGAAGGTTCGCTCATTGAGAGGAATGAAGTTGTCTCTGATTTTACACAAATATTAAAGCTATGCACTTTTTGATTTCTGGATTTTTTAAAAATCCAACTTAACTGCTATGATGAAGCTTATTCTCCAAAGATCCCTCTGATCATACTGCTTTGTTTTCTTGGTGGTGGTGAGGGGCGGGGAGTGGGGGGAGCAACAGGGAAAAAAATAGACTTCAGAAAGGTTAAGTGACTTTCCTGAGGTCACACAGCAAACTTGGAGTCAGGGCAGAAAGGAGATTTGTTTGTTTGTTTTAATTATGTGCAGCGCTCTGGGAAAACTCAAAGAGAACAGTCATTAGCAGCTGTAAAATCCTTTCCCGACATGTCCGGGGTCTCCAGGCCAGCCCGCCCGCCTTTACGAGGCTCTGGAATGTGCCTGTGGATGCCCTGTGTCGCTCTCGCAGCCGCAAACCTGTCCCCTGCGCCTCGCGCCCCTTCCGCAGTGTTTGGTCGGAGGAGGAAGTGCCAGCTTCCTCTCCTCCACCGCTCAGAGGGGACACGGCCCCACATGGCATCAGAGAGGGGCGCCCTCGGCAACCTGGCGCAAAGCGGACGCTGTGTGAGGAGCGTGCAGAGAGTGAGCACTGTGTGAGGAGCAGGCAGAGAGCGAGCACTGTGCAGGAGGCACAGCACCACAGTGCTCTGTGCACAGAGCCCGGAGTCCCCCCGAGCACTGCCCCATGTGGCTCCCAGTACAAAATGGCAGCGAGCAACCCCGCCCGAAAATCTCAGCTCCTGCCTGCTGGAGGGCCGGGTCTGGTAGGGGCGGCGGTCGCAGCACGGGGTGTGACGACCAGGCGATGCTGGGCAGGGCCACGCGGCTGCGGGGAAGGCAGCCACGAAGGGGAAGGGGAGCAGAGACCCCCAAGCGCCCAGAAGCCCCCGGGAAGAGGGGTGGGCCTCAGAGGGGACCGGGTTCCTTGTGTGTGTGTGTGTGTGTGTGTGTATGTGTGTCTGTGTGTATATGTGTGTGTATATGTGTGTCTGTATGTATGTATATGTATTTGTGTGTGTCTCTGTGTGTGTCTGTATGCAAGTGTGTGTCTGTGCATATATTTATGTGTGTGTATGCATGTGTGTCTGTGTGTGTCTGCGTGTATGTGTGTGTATGTGTTATGTGTGTGTGTCTGCATGTATGTGTGTGTGTGTGTGTGTGTGTGTGTGTGTGTGTGTGTGTGTGTGTGTGGCGGGGGTATCAGGAACTGTAGCGGGGCTTGGGGCGTGAGCTCAGGCTGAGGAACCTGAGTTTGACCCCAGGCCCCCAGCACCCACAGGGAGGCACTGACCACGGGCCCATCTGTCCTGCGTGGCCGAGTCCCCCTGCCCGGCCCGGACTCCCCTCCCACAGCTGCCGAGCGCCTCGCCCCTGCTTCATGAGGAGGGCAGCGGCAGCAGGCCCCTCCGTCTGTCTGTCCCCCCATGCCTCGTCTCCCTGTCGGGGGTGTCCCAGGCCGGGGGAGGCTCTTCCTGCCAGCACTTCTGTGCCCGTGGTCTGCCTGCTCTGGGGCGTGTGAGGAGAAAGGCCCGGAGCCCGCCGTGGCGTCTGCTCACCCGCCTGCCCCGGGACTGCGTCTGCTCCGTCCCGTCACCAGCAGCGCGTCAGAGCACTGCCAGGGGTGGGGGACTCCTTCCCGATGCTTCCCAGTGCTCGGGCTTAGAGAGCCGAGTCCCGGGGAGCGCGGGCCTGTCTGCGTCGAGCATCTCTCGGCAGGCCCTGCTCCTGCCTTGGCAGGAGGCCACGGGACCTTTGCTCTTTTCTATGAGTCAGCGCCAGCGCGCTTCAGTGGGCTACACTGAGAGGCCCAACCCGGGCTCGGCAAACGACACAGTCAAGGGTCTGCCCCGCAAGCCCACCCGCGGCCTCGGGGCGCCCAGAGACGCCCTGGAGGCCCCCTCAGCCTGGGTGTGTCGGGGAACTACTCAGCAAAAGGCAAGGCCGTGGCACCTCCCCGCCCCCACGCCGGCCCTGCAAGCACGGGTCCGAAGCCCACGCCGGGCACCTGGGCCTCTGGCGCGAGCTGGTCGGAGCGCGAGGGTCTGCAGAACAGCCCTCTCTGCGCTGAGCCCCGGCGGCCCCCTTGGCCTCCGTCGGGAGGGTGGCGAGAGGAAACGCATCCTGTGGGGACGGGAGTCTGGGGGACAGACCGCAGGGCACGGGGGGCCAAGGGAGACACGGGCACAGGGAGAGCCTCGAGCTGTGGTAGGCTCCAGGCGCCCCCAGGCCCACACAGGCACTTCCAGAGACCCCCGTACTGGAGTATTTGGGGCTCAGGGACGCTCAGCTGCGTACTGGCGAAGGGTGCGGGGGCGGGGGGTGTTGGGGAGCCAAACTCCCTGCAAACACTTGGAGACACACTTGTCCACGGGCAGCTTTGAGTTCAGGAGGAGACACGGACACGGACGGACCCGGACGGACCGACGGACGGAGCCGGCTCCAGCCGGTGGAGTGTAAAGCGGCCCCGCAGGTTTAGGGCTGGCGGCTCGTGTGAGATGTGTATCTGCGGGGAAGGAGGGCAGAAGCCAAAGGAAAGATCTAGGGGGCGGGAGGGACCCAAGGCTGCATCCCAGCTCCTGGCGGGCGCTGAGAGCCTCTCGGTCCCTCAGACGGAGGGAACGGCTGATGTGGGAGGGGTCCCGGCTGTCCCTGCCCAGACACGGGCCTGTGCCACTGGCTGAGGCCCCAGGGCGGGGGGGGGGGACGAGTGAGTTCACAGGAGAGCCTCTCCCTTCCCTGTTGGCGCTGTGGAAAATGCCAGACTGGCCCTGCTTCCCCGTTTCCGTGAAGGGAACCCACCTTCTTTCCAGGGCGCACGTGCTTTGCCCTGGAAAGGTCTGGAAAGAACTTTGCTCCACCTCGAGTCCCCACACGTTCAGACTTGGCCCGCAAGCTCTGGGCTTCACCCTTGGCCTATTGTCTGACGCGGCCTTTGCTTTCTGGAGTTGCTGGGACGTGGGTTTCAGGCTCTCTCCCCGCGGGGGAACCCGAGTCCATACTGAAAAGAACCCAAACCAAAGGCGTTTCCTGGGACAGGAGTTTTTGCTCATGGATGAGCCCCTGACACTGGGGTTCCTCTCAGTTATACCAGCTAGAATCGGGGCCCAGGGAAGGAGCGCCTAATTGGAATTATTAGACAGGGGACAATCTTTATTTTTTTTTTTAAAAAAGCTGCACTCAGGGCTGGAGAGAGTGCTGCACGCAGGCTTGCAGATGGCTGACTTGGTTCTGTCCTGGGCACTCCAGATGGTCCCCTGGGACCCGCCAGAAGTCGTCCATGAGCACAGAGCCAGGAGTAAGCCCTGAGCACCACCAGGTACAGCCCCCAAACTGAAACCAAACAACCAAAAAGCAAAAAACCAAACCCCCCAAAATCCACAAAACAAAAGAGAACCAACCCCCTAACCGAAACTCCCAACAACAACAAAACTTACAAAACCAACATAAACAAAGCAACCCACAGAACAAGTGCATTCACAGAATTAAGATGAGGCCAAAGAGATAGCACCGGGGTTGAGGGGCTTATAAATCTTGCACGTGACCGACCCAGTTTTAGTTCCTGAACACAGAGCCAGGAGCTATCCCTGAGCACAGAGCTAGGAGTGATCCTTAGGGGAGCACAGAGCCAGGAGTGATCCTTAGAGGAGCCAGGAGTGATCCCAGGGGAGCACGGAGCCAGGAGTAATCTCAGGGGAGCATGGAGCCAGGAGTAATCTCAGGGGAGCACGGAGCCAGGAGTGATCCCAGGGGAGCACAGAGCCAGGAGTGATCCCAGGGGAGCACGGAGCCAGGAAGAAGTGCTGTGTACTGCCGTCCGTGGCCCTACAACCAAACCAGAGCAAAGTAGGGGTAACACCCAGGATGAGTATCTTAGGGGCTCCCAGAGGGGCCCCTCGCCGGGGAGGCGATGCTGCAGGCAGCGCTGGAGTTTCCCAGCACTGAGACCTGCTCTCCTTCCTCAGGCTGGGCCCCTCCTCCCCTCAGTGCCGGCCTTGACCCTGCCGACCCCTGGGCCGTCCTTCCCGGCTCCTCAGCTCTTGCCCCTCGGTGCCGTGGCTGTTCTTTCAGGAGGCGGCTGCAGCCTCTCCTCCCGCCCGGTCCTGCTGCAGACCCTCGCCCGCACCCTCTCACCGATGGGCTCCCTGTGCTCCCCGTCTCTCCCTGCCCCCTGGTCAGTGGCGAGGGCCCCCCCCCCCCCCGCCCCCTGGACACTGGAGAAGGGTGTGATGTCCTGCCAAGTGCGGGGAAGGACACTCTGGGGGCAGACAATGCCTGGCGTCCAGGAGGGTGGCACCTCTGCCACCGGCCGGAGGACAGAGCCCGAGCCCATTGTTCCTGGGCCTCGCTTCCTTCTGTTTACGCCGCTCCGTAAACCAATGAGTCACACTCCGCTTCTCAGGCCAGGCTACTTCCCTCCGGTGAGGAGCACCCCCCTTCTGAGCAGGGTCCGGGGCAGGAGTGTTGTCCTGGGGGGGGCGCTTTGTCCTCTCCGCTTTCCAGGGGTCCCTGGGCTTCCACGGAGCGTGCTTGCCTGGGCTCCCGCCCCTCCCGGGCTTAGCTGCAGGGCGCGCTGAGCAGACTCCCCTCTGGAACGCGGCCCGAGCCTGTCTGGGTTGGGTGCGGGCTGTAAACCGTCAGAGAGGAGCTGCTCTCCCAGAAGCTTCCGGGCGAGAGTCCTAGCACCCTGGCTGCTTCCTTCTCCCGGTGCCCCCCAGGCCAGACACCGCAGGTCGGAACAAAGGCCAGGCCGCCGACTCCAGAGTTCCTAAAGGCAGCGTGGCTGGTCCACCTCCTGTGACCCCTCAGTGCCCCAGGCCCCACCACCTCCTGGCCCAACCGGCAGGACCGGGCTTCCCCCCCGGCACAGGTCTCTGCTGGCCGGAGGGCTGAGAGCGGCCGAGAGGTGACTCAGGCTGCCTCCAGAAAAGCTCATGGATGGCTTTGTTTTTTTGCGGGTACAAAGGACTTTATCGGGGTTTGCAGGAACCCACCGGAAGGGAACAAAGATTGTTAGTGACCTTGTCTCCCGCAGACTCGGGTCCGAGAGTCCGTTCAGCAGCTGGTTCTGATTTGGGTCCTTCCACCCCAACACTCACTTCCTTTCTTCGCATCCTTAACCTGCTTCCTGCTCGCTCCTGCCAGCACCCAAGGCTTGCTGAGCACTGAGAAGGAGCAATGCTCGCCGTTCAGTTCTCTGTGAATGTGAGGGAAGTCACCATGCACCTGTCGAGGACCCAGGCGAGGGGAAATTGGGCTGGACGGGTGGTGGGCAGTCAGGGAGTGGGCAGGGCTGTGGGGTGTGAGTCCAGAGCTGGACCTGCAGCATTCTGGGTGTTGCTAGCTGACGCGGGGACCCATGCAGAGGGAGACTTTTCATTGACGAGGCTGAGGCTTTGGAAGTAATAGTAGTTGATCTTGACATAATGAACAACTTCACATCCATGGTTTAATTGATTACCACAGGGGAGATATCAAAGAAATGTTACTCCCGTTTTTACTGCCAAATTAGAAAATTGTAAAGTGCATCCATTGCCATTCTGGGTTGGAAATGTGTCTTCCTTAGTCTTCAGATCACCTCCAGAGTTACTACGAGAAGTCGGAGCATAACGAGACCGTGCCTCAGACCAGAAGTGGCTTCAGATCTGTGAAGCAATGTGGGAAATTGCCAGTTTTGTCAAGGAAATCAAAATAAGGTGATTATATCTTAGTAAGTCTGGAATCTCTCTTGTCAAGTTTGGTGAGGACAGAAGAAAAGAAGTAACAGGAGCATAAGTTCAAAAAGTAAAATCTGAGGATGACATGATCTTCAGTGTTTGATATGGTTGGAACTGGAATGTTGGGGAAAGTGGAAAACTGTTTCTGCCACTTAGTGTGGGAAAGCTGGTTGATCCTGTATTCTCATTAATTCTCTATGCCCCGGATACTGGCTAGAAATTAATACACTTCTTTGGTGACCTTTATATTTGATACATAACAAATTACTTTTGTCAATTAATAAAACAAAGTTGACATATGCATTAGTCCCATATCTAATTTATCATGGTGCTGGCAATAGTAATTTGTCCATGTAATTACTTATTAAGAAGGCACAGGAAACTCCGTAGATAAGTCTTTTATTTTTCCAGCATATCCATACTCAGAAATAGCATGGAGAACTAAGTCATCTGTCTAATTTTGAGTCCTTAGGCACCGAGTTCTTCAGAAGACCACACCTTGGCAGAGAGTGCGTGCAGGGTGTCATCTGCCCACAGTGAGCACTGGAACTCATGTCTTTGAGGCTAACCGTGTCCCTAAACCCAGCGGACTGGTCTTCCTGCTCTTGATCCTATGACTGTTCTCTTCTTCGAGACTCTTCCTCTCATCTCTCTGTGGATCTTCATCTCCACTCAGACTTTCCCCCACCTACCCTCCTGGTATCTCGATGCTTCCTAGATCCTCACCTTGGTCTTTTTCTCTCCTCATTCTACATGCCTCCACTTTCACTTTCAGCAGGTACATCCCAACTCTTGATTTCCTGCTGAGATTTCTCTTCTGGTCCCAGATGCCAATGGTGCATCCACACTCTTTAGCACCCTCAGTTCAAAAGACCAGACTGAAGTAGTCTCCGGTTCATCTAACACTTACGGCGTTAGGATCCACTCATTTTCCAAGTAGAGATTGGGAGATCCTTCTCTAGCTCTCCGTTAGCAGACGTTGGAGGGTCCTTTCCGTTAGCAGACGTTGGAGGGTCTTCTCCATCTCTCCACTGGAAGACAACGGAAGGTCCTTCTCCGTCTCTCCAGCATCCATCACAGCCATCCTTGCCATCTCCAGAGAGCAAGTCTACTTTTAATCTCCTTAAAAAGCTCTAAATTAGAAAGCCCAGAAAGAGAAGTTGAGAAACATCGAAAGAACTAATCCCTAGGGGAACTGAGTATGTCATTCCCACGCCCCCAAGGACTAAATCCTGGTGTACACTTCTTGAGTGAAACAAGGCATTTCCCTGCATACATCTTACCTTTCCCCTCATCCTGACCTTCTGACACGCACCTGCAGTCTCATCACGCTCCTGAAAGTGCTGTCTGTGAAGCACGTGGGTGATCTCATCCCCCAGTGCAGCCTCCTGTGGGCTGAGCAGGTAGAATACGTGCCCTGCATGAGGCCAGCGGGGCTCAGTCCCTAACTCTGCACAGGGACCCCTGGGCCCCACCGGGAGCGATCCCTGAGCGGAGAGCCAGGACTAAGTCCTGAGATCACCAGGTATGGCTCAAATATCAAAAAGGAAAAAAAGAAGAAAAAACACCAAAGTCCTACTGTTTTCAGGAAATACAAACCTGTCTGAGGACACCCACGGCCTGCCTGACCCTGCTACCCTCCGCGGTCCCACCTCTGGCGCTCAGATTCTTCCTGCCCACGCGTGGGGTCAGCCAGGCCCTTAGTTCTGGTCCTCTGAGGTCTCTGCTCCTTTGACAGGCACCCCCCTCCGCTCTGTGGCACCAATAATTTCTGCTTATCCTTTAAAATTCATCCTGGGGAGGCACTTCGTGGTTTTCCTGCCTTGAGCTAGTGCGCCTGTCCCTGGGTTACGCTCTCCCAGCCTGCTCTCCGCTGTGCTCAATGAGCAGAGTCTGTTTAGTTCTCAGGCTTTTCAACGCAGGAGCCCCTTGAGTTAATCTCTGTATCTGTAGCACCAAAAGACCATCAGGCCCCTCCAGCTGTGTCGAGGGAATGTTGACAGAACCCCCAGGCCTTTGCACCTACCATATATGCAAACAGTGAGTGGAGAGAACTGAGAAAATGAGCCCAACTCTCTCTTCGGCAGCAGTGACGGTTTTTCCCCCTTATCTATCTATCTATCTATCTATCTATCTATCTATCTATCTATCTATCTATCTATCTATCTATTTGCTTTTTGGGTCACACCCAGCGATGCTCAGGGGTTACTCCTGGCTCTGCACTCAGGAATTACTCCTGGCCGTGCTTGGTAGACCATATGGCATGCCGGGGATCAAACTCGAGTTGGCTGCGTGCAAGGCAAAAAAATGCCCTACGCGCTGTACTATCGCTCCAGCCCGGATTTTTTTTTTTTCTTAACTAGAGAATGAATCTGGTTTGGTCTCCAGCAAGCCTCTACTCACTGGTCTATCTCTTAGGACCCCAACAGACACTAAAGAGGGCCTCCCTGTTCTGTGTGGCAAAAGCCCTTGCAAACTTCCTCAGGGTCCTGCCACACTGATGGGTGGTCCTGAGTATTCCACCCTGTCCCTCCTGTGGGGCAGACTGAGGTGCCATCTCTGGGCTCCTTGGCGGCAGCTGTGTGCTGAATCCTGTTTCTCAGAGCTGTCCGTCAGCGGAGCGAAAGACAAGTCCCGCTCATGGGCAGAGTCGGTGACATCCAACCTACTCACTTCCTCCGAGACTCCGGTGACCAGGCCAGCACTGGGCTCAGGAATGCCGGGATCTATTCAACTGTCACTCTCTCCGAGGTCCATCTGGGTTCAGATCTAGGGTGTGTGTGTTTACGGAGAGAGAGGGAAGGGAGAGACAGAGGTGAGGAGGAGGAGGGGCACAGACAGTTTCCTGGGACTGCATCCTCTTTGTCCCCCTTCCTCAGTGACAGCCAACGCCACGCACTCTGCCGGGTCCCTTGGCTAGACACTGTTTAATCACACGTATCACACTAAGTCTCAGACAAGTTTCAGACAAAGTTTTCAAGTCCTGAAATACTTTGTCCCGCTCTCCAGTCAGTGGTTTGCAGAGCTGCACCGGGACCCATGTCCTGCCACCTCTAAGCAAATCCTCCCGACCCGTGGGAGCTCTAAGACGAAATCCTTAGTAGAAAGCCGATTTGAAAGTAATTGCCTTAGGACTGCTGTTTTTTCTTCTTTCCCCTGTTTACCTCTGACCTGGAAGTGGATCCTGCCTCCCCTAATCTGTGGGCTCCACATCAGGAAGCTCTGTAGCCTTAGGCCCCAAGCGGTGAATATTTAGGTATTCAGGCCCCTGGTTCGAGGGAAACGTGGTGTTAGGCTATTGTACCCTCAGGTGGAGAGAAACGCTGGGCCTAAAAGATGTTGTGAGTGAGGGGGAGGAAACAGGAGCCTCCTCCAGGCAAACGTGTTTTGGTTTCTTTTGACTTCTGGGTGACTGGAATCTCTTACAGGGAACCTATTTTGTTATGCAAATATATCATTGCTTTCCCCCCCCCCCCCACACACACCTCCCCACCTTCCTCCTGCCTGTCTGATTCTCTTGCAAATTCCTGCCGGGAGAGCAGGTAAACAGTAGTTAGTAAAAGCCCGGAGCAGGGATCTGGATTGTTCTGGTCCTGAGGGTTGTTGTTGTCGTTTTGGAGTCAAACCAGCATTTTAGTGCATATTTGAGAAAATGCCCTTTGGCTTGGGGATGGCCTGTCGGGACTGACCCTTGGGGGGGGGCGGGGTCCGACTGCCCTAGCAGTCCTCCGAGGCCTTGAGCCCTAGGACTTGGCAGGGTCACCACACTGCCTGCCCCCTGCTAGCCTGGGCCAGTCGGAGGGGCTCTGTGCCCCGGCACCCCAAGGTGTGCAGTGTCCCGAGGCAGAAGGACAAATGGCGTGCATGGCAGAAAGGAATCACTGCGCTAAGTACCCAGCAGGGCTCAGACAAGTGGCCATAGGGCCCCGAGGGGCCACAAGACTCGAGAGAATTTGCAGACCCAGCTCTTGAAGGAAAAAAAAGAGAATGCAATCAAGCTGGCAAATGCAGCCGGCATACCCAAACTCTAGATGCAGGGATACCGCAAGTGAACCGTGCTGTGAAGGAGCCCAGTCACCATCTGGGACCCGGACCACCCCGTCTGCACAAGAAGACCCACATTTCCAATGGAGTAACATGCAACTGTATCCAATCAGTAAAATGCAAATGAGGTGCGTGGTTGCCGAAGGAACCCGGAGTGAAGGGCCTACCCAAGTGCCTAAGGGGAAGACGTCACCAGCACAGAACGACAGAGTGGGTGCCTCTTTTTTGTCCCTAATATTGGAGAGTGCAGACTCTAACTCAGTGGAAAATGAATATTTTCTTATGTTCACGCGGATACGCCACAGCCACAGACGCAAGGAGGGCCCTGCGCGCCAGGGAACGCAGGAAGTCGCGCCGCGTGACCTCCTGTGCAGAATAGGGCAGGATTTGCACTGAGCTTTTCTTTCTTCCATTTTGCTGGCTGCAGATGAGTCAGTCATGCCAGCCTTTAGAAGTTCAGGAGAAAAGATTTGAAGGGAGAACGGAAGCATGTTTAAGCTCCGGCGAAGCTCGCTGGATTAGCGGAGCTTGGGTGATAATACTATTCCTTACTGAGCTTTCTCAACACCTTCCATGGGCTCGAAGAACCTGAGAGTCGCTCTCTCACTAATTCTCCGCAGCATCCCGCGGAGGCGGCGGGGCCACGAGCTTTCTTTAAGTCATATTTCTGGATTCCAAGAGGGACCCAGCGACTTCTCAAAGCCCCGGTGGCTTCACTGGGGCTGTTTCCTGCTCACCCACTGCTAACGCCTCAGGCTGGGCCTGCGTACCCACTCGTGGTTCTCGGGTCAGGTCTCTGAGGCAGCAAAAAAAAAGAGGAAAAGCCTCATTTCCACAGACCAGGATGTTCTTGAGCTTCCACTTGTGGCTGGCACGAGAGTGGAATGCTGGATATCTCCGACCTTCACCTTTCGTCCCTCACCCTCGTGGGTGGGTCTCTGGGTGAGTCTTGCCTCCTGCGCGCCCTTCCCACAGCTCCTCTCCAGCCTCAGCTTCTCTCCCTCCAGGTGCTGGTTGGTGTGGGGTGCGGAAAAGATGGGGTGTCCTCCACCACAGTCGGTGCCACCCGACGCAAGAAGACAAGCCTTGTGCAGGGCAGGGCGGGCGAGGCCCGTCCCTGTTCCGGGTTGCCCCCACTTTCTGAAAGAAGAAACATTCCGACAGAAAGGTGTCAAGCGAACAAGCAATTGATTTGCATGGAAATCGTTTTCGAGCACTCCCAGATCGGAGCCAATGGTCTCAAATCATCCTGAAGCCAGGTGCAGTGAAATAAAGTGGGGCACAAGGGCTGGAGCGATAGCACAGCGGTTGGGCTTTCGCCTTTCACACGACCGACCCGTGTTCGATTCCTCCGCCCCTCTCGGAGAGCCCGGCAAGCTACTGAGAGTATGGAGCCCGCGCGGCAGAGCCTGGCAAGCTCCCCGTGCATATTGGATATGCCAAAAACAGTAACAATAAGTCTCTCAATGAGAGACGTTACTGGTGCCCGCTCGAACAAATCGATGAGCAGCGGGATGACAGTGACAAGGGTGCAATCTGCTCGTGGGCACCAGCTCCCTGTTTGTCTTTGCTTTGGTGAGAACCAAGAGGTCTGAGCCCCAGAATAGCCGCAGCTGATCCCAGACTGGGAGGTGACTCAGCCGGGGGGTGGGGGGCTGAGGGGGGCGCGTGTCCTGTCTCAGTGCTCCTGCAGCAGCCAGGGAGAGGGGCAAGTCTGCTCCATGACAGGACTTACAGAGGGGGGGGGGCACTGGTCCTGGGGATCCCCTGGAACTTTGGCCCGGGGGTCCCCTCCTTCCCTGTTTACCTGAGACCTGGGACAGTCCATTCATTCTCTGGGTCAGTGGCTTTGCTGAGTGATCAGATCATTGAAACCCAACTAGAAGTCCTTAGGAAGGACTACTTTGACCCCCGAGGAACCGCAGCTTTCTGGAGCCCACGCCGCCCCACTGCCAGCTGCCCTTTGTCTGCGGGCAGCGAGTTCCAGACCCAGGTTCTGAGGGGTTGGCTGGTTCCAGCCTGTCCTCCAGGAAACACAGTTAAATGGCAACGTTTGTTTTTTCCCTCTTCCTCCTGCTTTGTAGGCGGTTTTATTTGTGGATGCGTGGAAAGGGACGGACCCTCTGGAGATGTGGGGCCAGGGAAAGCACTGTGCTGCGTTTGCCGTGAAGTTTGCCTTTGTTCGCTTCGAGGACGGTGACACTCCGAATGGGGAAGTCACCTTCCTCCTTTCTGGTGTATTTGTCACCGGTTTAGTTTCACTTTGGAGTCTACCTTCAGGGTCGCGCTGTCTCCCTTGGTTACCTGCGGTTTTCACTTGCTTTGTGGCTGGGATGTCACTCAGGTCACCTTGGCAATGCGCAGTATTTGCACCAAATAAAGCAACTCTCTTACTTTGCTTTGCACCTTCTTGGAAAAATATTGATTGTCTCTACCTGTCAAAACTGGAACGCTGCTCCCTCCTGGCCTGTGAGGATGGGTTTCCGCCTTGCTCCCGCAAAACAAGAGCTGGGGCTTAGCTTGTGGCTGTGAGCTCACTGGAGCCCACGGGGGAGCCCCTTCCCCACCCCCTTCTAGCCCCGCCCCAGCCCCCCAAGCCTGGACTTTCCCCCACGCTCAGCAGGCTTGAGTGCCCCTAGTCCATGGGGCCGTCCACGGCGACCTTCTCCAGGAGAATGACCTGCACTCTGATCCTGCACCTGTCCAGTGTGAGTACAGCCCGTGCTTGCTGTCTGAACCTCTGTTTTCCTTCTGTAAAGTGGGTATGTAGCACTTCTAGTGCTAACATTGATCTAGGTCATGGGAGACCTAGGCTTTAGGCCAATGTCTGAAAGAAAGGACTCAGACAGAGTAATGAGGTGTCATTGTCGCTCTGGTTAGACCTATGAATCACGCCATTAAATACAGTCTCATACAGAAAACCTTGGGGCCAGAGAACAGCTGTGTGGCTTGCCCTATGCTGGGCAGACCAGGTTCAATCCTTGGCATCTGATGGGTCCGTGCCCCTCTAGAGTAACCCCAGCGTAGAGCAAGGCAGAGCCCTGAATGGCCCGCGCTGGCATCTGGCTGAGGCGGGACACGGTGTCTGTTGCATTTGAGTGGTTTTCCCGTTGTCAAGGCTCTGAGAGGAATTTAGGGTCATACTAGGCGGAGCTCAGGGCTTGCTCCTGACCCCGTGCTGGTCAGGGATCTCTCCGGTGCCTGAGATCAAAGCGAGCACCTTACCTGCTGTACCGTTGCTGTGGCCCCAACGCACCTATTTGTTTTATTTGATGCGCTATTTTCTAAATTATTTCTGAGGAAACCTCTTTTGTCATCATTAATGTTCCCAGATCCCACACGGGGAATTGCCGAATGGCCGATTTCTAAGCCTCTCCCTCCGAATAATCAGAGAAGTTTGCATTAATGCTCTGTGCATTGGCTTCCCCAGCATGCGAGAGAGGAATTCCACATGGCACAGGGCAGACGCCAGCAAGAGGCTCGGGAGACGGGGCTGAGGCAGCTGTGAGTAGGATGTGCTGCTCCCAGCTTTTGAAAATCGTCGTCCACACCCCCAGTCTCTCCACACCGGCTGGGAACTCCGGGGCAGCCTCGGGAGGGGAGTGGGCCGAGGCCCTGCCTCGCTGCAGCCCCGCGGCCGCGTCACAGACCACAGCCGATGCTGGCCAGGGCCCAGCTCTGCGCTGTCTGCAGAGGCCCGAGCCGTGAGCATTCCAGGCACTCGGCGGCTGGCCGAGGGCTCTGGGCTCTCGGAGCAAGGAAGGCGAGTTTATCCCCAACCCCGTAGGTATAGAAGCCCTATCAGCCATGCCCCCGCCGTCCCCCCCACACCCCCCTCCCACCAGCCGCCTCCACATCCAGTTCTAGGGATGCGGAGGTTTCGGGACTGCAGAGCACACCGGGGTGGGGAGACAGCAGCGCAGGGGCCAACCCAACTCAACAAACAGAACCAGCACGTGGGCTGAAGACAGCACCGTGGGTAGGGTGCTCACCCACACTCAGCTGACTGAGTCCAATCCCCGGCATCCCATACGGTTCCCCGAGCACTGCTAGGAGCGATCCCTGAGTGCAAAGTCAGAAGTGACCCCTGAGCATCACCGGGTGTGGCCCCAAACGCCTCAAGATACCCACAAAAAACCAACAAAACAAAACAAAACCTCTCCCAAGCCCCAAAACCACGGAGACTCAACTGCCAGTGAACAGCTTAGGAAATCCTCAGACGAGGGTTTAACAACCTCCTGGTAAGGCAGAACAGTTTTTCACAGTTTTTTTTTTTTTTTTAGCTGAAGTATTTTTGATAGTTCCCTAGCTGTTTGGTGTAACAAGCAATGTAAAACAGAGTACATGCTGTGCCTGCTAAGGGGACAGGCTTTGGGGGCCTTTGGGAAACTGGGAAGAGTGGTGGAGGGCTGGTCACTCAGGGGGTCAGTGGTGAAGGGCTGGTCACTCAGGTGGTCAGTGGTGGAGGGCTGGTCACTCAGGTGGTCAGTGGTGGAGGGCTGGTCACTCAGGTGGTCAGTGGTGGAGGGCTGGTCACTCAGGTGGTCAGTGGTGGATAGGTGGTCACCCAGGTGGTCAGTGGTGGAGGGCTGGTCACTCAGGTGGCCAGTGGTGGAGGGCTGGTCACTCAGGTGGTCAGTGGTGGAGGGCTGGTCACTCAGGTGGTCAGTGGTGGAGGGCTGGTCACTCAGGTGGTCAGTGGTGGAGGGCTGGTCACTCAGGTGGTCAGTGGTGGAGGGGCAGTCACCCAGGTGGTCAGTGGTGGATAGGTGGTCACCCAGGTGGTCAGTGGTGGAGGGGCGGTCACCCAGGATGGTCATTAGTATTGGAACACCAAAGGCCGCAGCAGCTATGATATACAGCTTTGTAAACCATGGTGTTTAAATAAGCTATTTAAACAAAGAAAACCCCAAAACAAGAAAAGTAGCCGCTCATTAGTTGTATTTATAGACGTATATACTGACAGTATAAATATCACCTATAAGATCAAAATGTTTTACCCCATTTTACTTTCTTCTTCCTTGTAAAATAACCAGCTTATTTTTTTCTTTGCTATTTTGAGGGTAACAAATAGTTATACACTCCAAGGTGGGTAGGGGCTACTCCTGTCTCAGTGCTCAAGGGTCTTTGCCAGTGGTCCCTGGGGGAGCCACTGGGCATTGGGTATTTAACTGGGGCTCCCGCATGCAAGGCATGTGCTCTAACCCTTTGAGTTCCCTCCCCAGCGAAGGACAGAGGCCTCCTGGGAAAGTCTTCGTCTTTGGGAACGGCACTGGGTGGTCCAGAGCCGGCCTGGTTCCTTTGTTTTGTTTTGGTTTTTGGGTCACACCCAGCGATTCTCAGTGGTTACTCCTGGCCCTGCACCCAGTAATTACTGCTGGCAGTGCTCAGGGGACCATACGGAATGCCAGGAATTGAACCCAGGTCGGGCGCCTGCAAGACAAACATCTTCCCCGCTGTGCTATCACTCTGGCGTGGGGATCCAGCCCTCCCGAGTCTGACCGTTCCGGACTCCTCCTCCGACTCTCTGCTCTATGTTGGGCTGCTGCCCCCATCTACAGTCCAGTGCCCACGCACCCGGGCAAGGCATCAGTATCTAGCCAGCAGCTCGCCACACAGGCAGGGGTTCTGCTCTCAGCACCGTGCTGGCGAGTTGGGTGCCGGGCGCTGGAGCACCCACAAACCAGCTCCAGAGTGAGGATGACGTCGCCTTTCTTAGCCCGTGGGTGGCTGTCCATGTAGGAAAGGGGACTGTGTGTTCTCCCGCCCTCGCTGGCCTCAGTGGCTCCCAAGAAGGGCACCTCACTCTGCGGCTCATATTTAATTTCCAGACTGCAGGACTGTGCAGTGGGAGTCTCAATGTGCCAAAATTAGGTAGAAAATGGGTAAATGGGTGTTTCCTTTGACTTATCAGGTTGAAGACAGATTGAGTAAGAGAGCTAGAAGATGACCCCAAAGCAAGCGTAGGCCCAACAGGTGACCTTGGATTTGTGGCACTATCTGATGGCATATAGTGTGTTCCACTATCTTCACTGAAAATGTTTGTTTGAAGGTTTTGCTTTTTGAGCTACACCTGATGGTGTTTAGGGCTTACTCCCGACAATGTGCTCACTCCTAGCAGCACACAGGAGACCATACATGGTGCCGGAGATTGGACCTGGGTTCATCACGTGCAGAACAAGTACCATAACCTGGTTCCTTAACATTTTTTATTGGAGCCACAGCCGGTGGGGCTTGGTAGAACTGGGGCTGGAACTCAGGGCTTCCGACACGTCTGCTCAGGGCCTGTTAACTTTATCTGCTCTCCGGGGTATGTTAGAATCACACATGGGTCTCAGAGTCCCTCCCAGGCCAGGCCAGCGCCCACCTGCCCGGTGTCCCGGCGCGTGTTTCTCCCCCAAGCTCCAGCGTGACTGCTGGTCACATGAGGACTTGGGATTCCTCGTTTCTAAGGTGTCCTCCAAACCAAGCCAGCTTGATGCATAGCCCAGATTAGTCCCCCCGTGTGTCTGGTGTGCACACACGCCTTTCTCTAAGGTGAGATTTACCTTCATGAACAGCATGCAAAATCTGGAGCTCGCTACCCCCTGCAGACCTAGATCCTGGCTGCCACAGCGTGGGGCGACTTCAGGCACCCCGAGTCAGGGCTGCTGCTAGTCCTTGTCCTTTGTTTGATCCGTTGCACAGCTGGCAGTGGAGACGCCTAGCAGGGCCGAGGCTGCCAGGTGCCAGGTGCTTCTTCCAAACCGTCTTACGGGCGACCCAGCCAAGGGCTCTCAGCTTAGATCTTCCAAGTTCAGATCAGACCCCAGTCTTGTGTTAGGGCAAGGAGACCAGGAAACAGGGACCATGGTCAGAATGGATGGCTGTGAAGGAGGCAGGGGAGTGTCATTGCCCTCTTTCCCCAGCCCTTCATCTCTGTGGGTCCGAAGACCTTGAGCCTTCAAGGGGGCAAGCAGGGCAGCTAGAGCCTTGGAGGGCCTGAGAGTGCCCAGGCACCAAGATGTCCCTGCTAAAGGGACTGTGATTGGGTGAAATAGTCCATTTCTTAGGGACCACAGTTCCCAGGAGAGACCGCTACTAAGGGCTGGGACCCCGTCCCGCAAGATGAGCGAATGAATGATATTATGTTAAGGAGCTCATTTCTTGGGCTATGTAATGGGCCACCCTGACTCTTTAGTATTTGAATTAAATTTTAAAATTAAATCATTGTGAGCTCCATTCAATAGGCCTTCCTTGACGGGGTTTGGAGGGGGCCCCCAAGTGGCGATCATGGGGCCTGGTGCCCCTCCTAGTGGTGGTTCTTAGCCCACTGAGCTGCAAATCATTGAGATGCTGGGGATTACTTGGGCCACTTGAGCTTGCTGGTGGTGAGGGGCTCCAGGGACAGGCTGGTGGTGCTCAGGGGACCCTGTGGGACAGAGGATCAAGCCAGGGTCAGCTATATACCAGAAAGAATCTTAACCCACACAGAACCACTTTGTCCCCAATCTACTTATTTTATTGCATCCACCAAGTGAAGAATAACTCCCCTGGGCTACATGAAACCCGCTAGGTTTCAGCCTGTAACACTGAGTTCTTTCCGTCTGTGGGCACAGGAAGGAAGTGCTCTGGGTGATGGAGTCGCAGAGACCCCCAGGACAGCCGTAGTTCACAATACGTGTGAAAGCCCCGTAGGGCCCTTCGCTTCCACACAGACCCGGATGCCTGTGAGTGACTGGACTCTCCTTCAGGTCGCTTGTGACCCAGACACAGCCAGGAGGAGAGCAGCAGGCTGGGAGGGAGGCGGCAGAGTGTAGCCATTGGCCGAGAGCAAGGTGAGAAAGGCACACTGGGAAGTGACAGCATGATCGCAGGATGTGAGAGCAAAGGAAGAGCCCAGGGGCCGGTGAGAAAAGAAATGACATGGAGGGAGAGGAAGAGAAAGACACGAGAGGTTCCTTGGGCCGGAAGGGCTGGAGCGGAGTCTGAGAAGTAAAGACACAGCAAGACTTAAAGGTGGGGAAGGTTTCCGAGATGCTTCTCCCACCCGGATTGTGTTCGAGACTCTGGGATGGAAGAGGGAGGAAGGAAAGGAAGCGATTCCCTTGTGGGAGCTTCCCTCGCTGGCTCCTGTTTCATTTTCTTCATGGTGCCATTCTACTGAAATGATTTCTTACTTGTTATCCATGGACCCCTGGGGAGCAGCGGCCTCTCTCTCAAGGGGCTGGAGGTCGGATAGCCCTCAGTTTTCTAATCTCTCCAACGGACTTGAAGTAGGTGGCTGAGTGGGCCCGTCCCTGGCTGTGAAGAGGGAGATGCACGGGGGCAGCCCATGATGGGCTTCTCTCTGTCAGCTGAGCCCAGAGGAGCCCTGAAGTGTGAAGGCCTGGGCCAGACTTCTGCCATGATGGCGGTCAGTGGGTTCTGAAGTGTCGCTGAAAGAACCCTTTTGTTGGGCACGGTAACTATATCTGCTTTCTTACATCTCTGCTTGACACCGGGCTGACCTCTGCTTACCTCATCCTCACCAAAGAGAAACATATCTCATACCATCCACCTCCACGATAAGAACAAGAGAAAACAAACAGTGGAAAGACCCTTGTGAGCGGAGTGACCTCCTCGGGTGAGAATGAAGGCTGAGGGTGGGCGCCTCAGGTCCCGGGGAAGGGGGAGGCTTGATAGAATCTGGACTCGCATGTTTAGGGTTCTTATGGGAGCTGGATCCTAGGCTTGTCCTGGCAATGGCCAGCTGTGTGTGTGTGTGTGTGTGCGTGTGTGTGTGTGTGTGTGTGTGTGTGTGTGTTGAATGAAGTGACATGAAATCTAAGTGATAAACCTGGGCTTCTCTGTCTAGTTCTAGTTCCGTGCCCTCATTCACCTTCATATCTGTCCCATCTTCCTTCCCTAGTACAGACCAAGGTCACCCAGCTCCACTGGCTTGGGTCAGAGGTACATTTTGGACCACCCTATGAGGTGATGTCAAAGTACAAACTGGGCCGGTCCAAAAAGAAGCTCCAGGATATTGTGTGTGTGTGTGTGTGTGTGTGTGTGTGTGTGTCTGTGTGTGTGAAAGCATTATTTTTGGTCAGGAAGACAGTGGGATTAAAACATTATGTCGAGTTGAGGAAATGAAACCTCCATGGCGTCTGCGGCTCTATTATTGCTACCAACTTCTCCTCTGGGTATCTATGGCTTCAAGTTTCACACTGAGAGGCCAAGTGCAGGACCAGAGGCTCTTGTCTGAGATCATGAGCCTCTCGCTGTCCCCTCACTTCCACCATCCCCTCTCCCTTCCACGTCCTCCAGCACCTCCCTCATTCTTGATGCCACTCACGTCAGCTCTCGAAACTGGTCTCGCTGGCTCCTGTTTCATTTTCTTCATGGTGCCATTCTACTGAAATGATTTCTTACTTGTTATCATCAACCCTAGAAGTTTCACAAGGCAGGCATCTGTGTGTCCTGGTACCTTGTAGAGGGGCTTAGACATTCAATAGGTTACTTGTTGAATGAATAAATACATTAAGTCAACCCTCTGCCCTCTTCAAGACCACAAGCAAACAATGCTCAAGTTCAACTCATAAGAGGTTTTTCATTTTTTACTAAGTGCAGAAGATTTCATTATCAAAATACCCAGTGCTTTCCTTTTCACTTGTGGGCCTAGAGCTTGTCAAGAAGAAGAAAAAATGGGAGTGAGCAAGTCTCATATTCTTTTTTTTTCACTCTCCCCTCTTTTGTTTTTAAAGATTTCACTGTTAAATAAAAAAAAATCTATCAGCTGTGGCAAGCACATTTCTAGCTCTTGTCATTAAAAAGGGAACCTGGATAATTATAGGATTAAAGAGTTCATCAAAGTCATGTTCAACCAGGTTTTTTTTTCTTTGAGATTCTACGAGATAAAAAACTTCATAATCACAGAAATTTCAGTCATGGTTTGTACAGGACTCCACAGCCATCTGTGACCTCAAGTGGATGGAAACATGCTCAGTGTCAGTCCAGGAAGAGACCCAGGAATCAGAATCCCAACGTGTGTCCTGGAGATTGGGAAGACGTCTGCACGCAGGGATTCTCTCTGCATATCCCGTCTCTGACCCTGCCAGGCTGCTGCGGCCCCACGCCCACGTGTGACCGGAGCTGCTCAGTGGGGGAGACTGTCCAAGGAAGCTCCTGCCAGACCGTCCACCCCGTCCCTGAGCCAGACAGTTGAGGGTCACGGGTCCTCCCCAGTCCAGGGGGTAGAATTGGTCTTGAAGCCTTGGATTTTCCTCCTCTGCGGCCGGCAGGGCCCCACTGCCCAGAAGCTGTGACCCCTGACAGTTGATAGAAACAACGTTCTGTCTGTGAGGAAGACAGGGTGGGAGGAAGTGGCCGTGGTCATCAGAGCATTTTTCACACCACTCTCATCTCTTTAGAGAGGAGGTGTTTGTGGTCACTGCCAAGCGCTGGGAGAGGCCACAGAGAGACCCAAGGACGGGCCACTGGGGCATGTGGACGCTCGTGCAGGAACCGGCTGTGTGTTCTCATGGCAACGTGCCGGTGCCCCCAAGTGCTTATCAAGCACACAACTCCCAATATTGGGGAAACAGGCGAATCACTTCTCTCTTTTTGGTTTTTGGTGGGTTGGTGTGTTAGTCAAAACTGTTTTCCACGTGAATTTGACTGGAGAGATGGAAATAAGGTTCCAATCTAAAGTAGGAGAAGTAAAGGGATCTCAATAACAGGAACTAAGAAGGAAGTTGGTGTGTAGGGAATACATACCTTAGAGAACTCAGAAGAGAGGATTTAAAAGATTTTTTTTTTTCAGAGTAAGTAGAGAGAAAGAAACAGGAAGAACAGATTCTTTCAAGATGTTTCCTCCTCTTGGTGTCAATTTTATTTACTTCTAATGGTAGCCTCTTCATCTTTTACATTACTTCATTATGTATCTGAAGAATGGTGAGTGTTTGATTCGTTTGATGTTTTTAATGGTGTCTTAATCATTGTATACGATCATGCCCCAAGCACATTGGCTGGAAAATGGTTTATAAATAAAATTATTGTTATTATTGTTATCTCTATCTCTTGTAACAATACTCATTATATTAAGATTATATCTAGGCTAGAAATAGTTCAACATATGTGATTATATGTAATCAGTATTTTTGCCCCTGCTTTTTCTAAAGGACATTGCTCACACTCTGTTCTTATCGCTAAACAAACTATTGCTTATAAGTTGTAAGTGACTGTGATTTGCTTTGAAGAGTAACTGCTTACAAGTGTCGACAAGAACTTGCTCCTGGTCAGACTGGGATCCCAAGAAACTCCTTGTTCCCAGTGGGTTCAGAGCAAGAGCAGGTGTATGTAGCTGTACCTGGAGATGGATTTTGCCAGAACTTCCACCTGAAGCCCAGAACCCAAGGCACTTCCAGAGGCCCAAACTGGTTTTAAGAGGAAGCAGGACACAGAAAACCTCTTTGAGCTGGATACAGGAGACGGGATAAAGATCAGGCCTGCTGTGTGTAGGCTGGCTGGGAGTTCTCATTGTCCCAGCAGACACGAGACCACTTGTGGGAGATGTTGTGAAGCGAATTCACAGGCTCTGGGGAGTCTGGTCACCAGTGACCTCTCCAGCTGCTGGGCTTGCTAACACACTCTGTGTCCTGCTCTATGGAAGCACCTTACTTGTCTCCATGCCGTCTGGGACTCTTCACTGATGTTCTTTCAGGACAAAATGCGGTATATTTTCTGGTATCACCTTTACAAAAGTTCCAAGGGGTGTCAAGCAGTTTATGGTTCAGCAAGGGGTGGAGCGTGTAGCATGGAGACTGTAGCTGGTCAGCTGCAGGGTTCGGGGTTCAGCCTCCAGAGAGTGGGGTTTACAGACTAGGTTCTTCACTGTGGACCAAAGAAGCTCCCTCCTTGCGCCTAATAACTGATCTTTGTGATATAAAATCTTGTTAATAGAAAGTTATAACTGCTAATGGCATCAATGTAAAGGCCACGGCACAGCCTCTTTCTACCTGATGGTGATTTTGCAGCAGCCTGATGCTGTGGGTATCAGAGAGCAGTATCAGTAGTGAAATGAATCTGCACAACCAAACCGAACTAACAGACAAACCCACCCCAAACCAAATCCAGGCAGAAAAGCCACCCAGGGTAGTCTATAGGGAGGTATTGGCATACTGAGCGATGTGGTACTTTGCCAAATTCTGTCAAAGTTCAGAAATACTGATGACTTTTAAGATAACCATAGTCAATGAAAAAAACAACCTGAAAAGCATGCTTTTGTTATTACTTTGGTTTGTCGTAGGGATTGAACCAGGGCCACACCCATTCAGGCAAGGGTTCATATCCCTGGCTGAGTTGTGTGCTTCCCCCGGGGCCCCAACTCTCAGTCAAGTTTTAAAACTTGGTTGGGTCTAGCTTTTCCCATGAACTCTTCCTAGACCCTATCCTCACAAAGTTAAACTCTATTCTGAGTTCCAGATAGTTAGGGCTATCCATTTAATCAGGAAGTATTTATTTATTATATTGAATAATATAATAAATTTGGTGTCTTTGAAGTCAATTGTCTCTAATAAAAGCGTAATTTTTGGCAGTTTGTTCTTTTGCAACATCTTCAAATGAAGAAAAGATTTACTTATAAATGTATTTATTTGTTTTAATGTCCAAGTAAAATGCTTTTTAGCTAGTTCTCTATATATGATTTTATTTTCCTTCTTCTTTATAAGCCAGGCCTGTGATCAGTTAAGCCTCCGCCACCCAGCCACCGCCACACTCCAGGCCGCTTTCTAGACACTCCGGCAGAACCTCACACATGAGGGAAGTCCCACAGAACCAGGTAAAGCAGAACTTTGTGACCTTGGACTCCAGGCTCAATGAGACCCGGAAACAAGATCCTCTGTGTGCCTCCCCCAATCTCTGGTGCCCCAGGGATCACACCCAGATGGCCCACCCTACGGGCGCCCAATAAACACCTCATTTGTAGGGAGCCAGAGCACATGGAGCAAAGATGGCGCCGACATCCGGCTGCCCTAGGTGGTAAACAACCTCCAGAGCGCGGGCCCCGGCATCGCCCCACATGGGGTGATTGGAGGACAGCCAACTGGCGAGCAACACGTCAGAAGTGAGGGGTCTGGGGCTGGAGAGATAGCACAGCGGGTAGGGCGTTTGCCTTGCACCCGGCCGACCCGGGTTCAAATCCCAGCATCCCATATGGTCCCCTGAGCACGGCCAGGGGTAATTCCTGAGTGCAGAGCCAGGAGTAACCCCTGTGCATCGCCAGGTGTGACCCAAAAAAAAGAAAAAAAAAAAAAAGAGAGGAAAAAAAAAAAAAGAAGTGAGGGGTCTTCTCTATAAGAAGGATATCGCTCTGAGGGTCGGGGCCTTCCTCCCCCCACTCGTGTACTTGTGGAGATCTCCAATAAACTTGCTGCAGAAGGACTCTCAACCGGTGTCGTCTCTCTTTGCTGGCGAAGGGAAACTGCGACAACGCGATTTACACTCATTGGCCGACCTCCACTACCTCCACTACCCAGCCACTGACGTGCTCCAGGCCACTTTTAGAACTGCGTGGCCACTTTGTGACCGCACAACACATCATTAGACACTTAATACCCATTTCCCATAATTACTGCACCATATTTGATGGGGTTCAAATATGGTGTGAACCATGGGAACACCTGTGAGGGCTATTAGAGACCATCCTAAAAGCCTCCATCCCTCTCAGAGAACCTGGTAAGCTACCGAGAGTACCCTGCCTGCACGGCAGAGTCTGGCAAGCTACCCGTGGCATATTCAATATGCCAAAAATAGTAACAACAATAGACCTCATTCACCTGACACTGAAAGAGCCCCCAGTATGGCAGTTTTAAGAAGGATGATCAAGGAGAGGCTGATAAAATCTCAGGGACAAACTAGACTGCCAAAATGAAGAAGGACTAAGATGTCTGTACTTTCAGTGCATGTACGCTGGCATCGGAAGCATCCATCGAGGACCTAATGTGCAAGTGCAGAAGATCAAGTACAACATCATTGGTCTAACCAAAATGAAAAGGCATTGATCACATCATGCCATTTACAACACTGAGAAGAACTTGGAACATGCGACAATAGAGGCATCGGTGGTGTCAGTGTCCTTGTCAACATGAACTTGGCCATGAGCACTGATTCATTCGAATGCCTAACAACCAGAATCAAACAATTATGCTTGAATAGATGTGGCTCACTGCCGGCAGTTTCTATCTTCATCGTCTATGCACCAACATCCAACTATGATGAAGAAAAGTTCTACATGGAGCTGAAGAAGTTCTATAAAGAAGACCACACTTTCTACAAGATCATTGTTGGTGATTTTAATGCCAACATAGGACCGAGAAGGTCGCCCGAAGAACTCCACATTGGGACCCATGGCCTAGAATGGAACGAACAAGGTGAGAGACTTTCTGAGTTCATCATGTCGACCAAGACCACCCATGGTAACTCACAGTTCCAGAAGGCCGAATCTAAACGTTGGACATGGGAGTCTCCTGGTGGACAGTTCCACAATGAAACTGACCACATCATATTCAATCTACAGTTTTGCCTGACTGATGCTGCTGTTGTCTCAAAATTCCAAACAAGATCAGACCACTGTCTCCTTTGTGTAAAATTCTACTTCAGAGTGGGGAGAAAGGACTGCAAAGTTTAAGTTTAAGAAGAGAACTCCCAAAATGACCAGCAACTGGGAGCTCTTTAGCACTATTGTGGCAACGTGGGAAGATGCTGTTGTTGACAACATCGATGAGGAATATGATCGACTGGTTCAGCACCTCCATGACTGCGCGAGGAATGCCGAGAGTGGAAAAGCCACAAACAGACACCTGTCTTCAGAACTTCTTGAGCTCATTCGCCAATGTGGTTTGGCACGAGCCTCAGGCAATCACAAGGTAACGTCCGAGCTCACAAAGCTGTGCAGAGAAGCGATAAAGGAAGACCTCAAAGAGAGAAGAGCAGCAGTGCTGGCCGATGCAGCAGAAGCCGGGAAAAGTATTTGCAACACTCACCTACAAGACCAAGATGACTGCCCTCCAATGGGTATCTTATGGAAGATCTATCACATCTTCCAGAAGGGCAATGGAGAAGGTTATCCACAACTTCTACTCGGATCTCTTTGATAGCCACATGCAACTGCCCACATACCAAATTCCGCAGGATGGATATGTCATTCCCAACGTTCTCCCTTCCAAAATCCGACACGCCATTTCATTGGTAAAGATGTGTACGGCAACCGGTCCAGACAGGGTAGACCCGAACACCTGAAGAATCTGCCTCTAGTACTCGCCAATACGCTGGCACTGCTCTTCACATGCTACTTGTTCAAATGCAAGGTTCCATCCCAATGGAAAACAAGCAGGACCGTTCTGTTGTACAAGAAGGGAGACATCCATGACATTGGCAACTATCGCCTTATCTGCCTGTTGTCCGTCATCTACAAGTTGTTCACTCGAATCATCCTGAATAGAATAGGTAGAACACTAGATGAAGGACAACCATGCGAGCAAGCCGGGTTCCGAAAAGAATTCAGCACAATCGACCATATCCACATGGTGACCAAGCTCATTGATTGTTTCGAGAGAGTTCAAGACGCCGCCTAACATTCATCGATTTAAAGAAGGCCTTTGATTTTGTTGAGATGGAAGTGGTCATGGAAGCCCTAGCCAAACAGGGCGTTCAAACTCAGTACTTCAGGATCCTCCACGAGCTGTATTATAGATTCACCACCAGGATCTCACCATTTACAAGGAGGTAACCATCAACATAAAGAGAGGGGTTCAGCAGAGTGATACCATTTCACCGAAACTCTTCAGTGCCACCCTCGAGAACATCATGTGAAGACTGGAATAGGAAGAAATGGGAGTGAAGATAGTCAGTTGGCAACCACACCACCTCCACTTCACTGATGACATCGTTCTAATAACATCAAACATTAGCCAAGGGGCACAAATGCTGGCCGACTTCGACAGTGAGTGTGGAAAGGTCGGACTGATGCTGAATCTCAAGAAGACAATGTTCATAATAAATGAACTAGTCCCTGACGTTCCATTTGCTCTCAATGGAACGAACATCTCCGAATGCAGCAGCTATGTGTACCTGGGTCAAGAACTCAGCATGAGGAATGACTTGGCATCAGAACTACGCAGGAGGAAGAGAGCAGTGTGGAATGCCTTCAAGAGTGTCGAAGAAGTTGTTAAGAGGATGAAGAAGCTCCGGCTCCGGGCACATCTTTTCGACTCCACCATTCTTCCTGCACTAACATATGCCTCAGAGACCTGGGCCCTATGAAAACAGGATGAGAGCACTGTTTGGGTATCCCAAAGAGGAATCGAAAGAGCTATGCTTGGAATATCACATTTCACTCAAGTGAGAGAAGGAATCCAGAGTTCTGACCTCTGTCGATGATCAAGAATCAGAAATGCTGTCTCATTTGCCAAGGCATCGAAAATTAGATGGGCCCAGACACATAACGTGATTTAGAGATGACGGCTGGACTAGAGCTGTTACCGACTGGATCCCTCAGGACATCAAAAGACTGTGTGGCCGCCTACCAATGAGATGGTCAGACTTCCTCGTCAAAACCCTGAATGAATGGTTTGAGGCTCTTTGTGTTCCTGGAACAAGCAGATGCCATTGGGCTACACGAGTACGCGACAGGGATGAATGGAGGCATTAGTGGTGCCCGCTTGGGCAAATCGAAAATCAATGGGATGATAAGTGATACAAGTGATATAAGCCAGGCCTAGTCCGCTTGAAAGCACTAACGCCAGTGAACTGTGGTGTATGAAGCTGGCCAGTACTGAGTCCTCATCTGCAGAGCAGCGGCAATTGTCTTACCCAGTCAGGTCTCTGGGATACCAGACGTCTGTTTGCTCTGAGGCTCTTCACTTGGAAGGTGTAGATGGCAGTTGCTAAGTACTGCCCTCTGCGTTTGGCATCACACAGTCCTATTGTGCTTGGTTTCAAGTTGAGGATGAGTGTGCTCATTGCAGTAACCCTGGGGCTGAAGAGACAGTACAGAAGCTAGGTTCCATGTCTTGCATGTGGCCAACCCCTGTTCCATCCCTGGGACCGCACGGTCCTCCAGGCATCACTGGAGGCCCTCAAGCATGGCGGGGATGGCTCGGGTCATCGGTGGGCGGCCTCCTTGGGCCCATATATTGTACTGCGGCTTGGGTTGGCTGAGAATGTACGTGAAGGATTCTGGGTCACCTGAGCACTGTTTGGAGGCCACTCCCCAACCAAAAAGAAAGAAAGAAAAGAAGAGTCAGGGAGCCGGAGATGTGGTGTACACCTCGGTGTCCAGGCTGGCAGGGGAATCGTCTGGAAAGCTGAGGGCCCCTGCTGGAATGGACGGCAGGTGAGTCTCACGGCAGACCTTGGGCACAAGCACCAGCTTCTTCCTCATCTTCCTCTTCTTCCTGACAGAGGGGGAAGCTTACGTGGTGGCCCAAATGGTCTGAGGACGGCTCAAGGTCAGAATTTTAGAAGTTCTTGGGACCCAGCCTTTCCTGGGGTATCCAGAATCAGCACCTGGGGGGTAGCTTGCAGGCTGCCTCTCATTTTGACGCTGCTGCCCCAAGGCCTGACTTCCAGACCCTTCTGCAGTTTCACTGGGCTGCAAGAAGCCCACCTGGGCCCCAGAAGCAAGGTCAGCCCAGCACGAGCCTCACTTGGTCCCAGGCAAGTCTCGATGCAAAAGGGGTTTTCTTGTGTTTTTCCCCTGGTCAGCTTGGAGTTCTCAGCCACTTTCTAAGTTGTGATGATGTAATATTTGCTGGCCGGCTTTGACAAAACTCAATTACAAGGCAGGTTTATGAGTTCCCCTTGAAAGGCAGCTTTTGTCACCTAACGTTCTAGCTCCTAATACAACGACAGCTCTCTGTTTGGCGCCAGTGGGGCCTAAGTTTGATATTTTCCTCTGTTCTCCCTGAGTGTTAGCCTGGGCTGACCTCTTTGTTCTTAGCAAACGCTGAGCTGTACCAAGTCTTTCAGGGGCTTTTCCAGACACTGAAGGAAGAGTGAGGTTTACTGAATTTGAAAGCTAAAAATAATGCTGGCAGGCACTGACAGGCAAACCCTCTCACCCTCCCTGAAAGAAAACCCGTCTGAAAAAAGTTGTTCTGAAACTTTTACTGAAAAGCATTAACTTCCGTAAAACTCCTTCCAACGACACGTTTACATATGACATAAAGGCTGCCTGCTACTTCCATATTTGGTTAAATGTGCTTTTTCAATTCCTCACTAACAGCTTCCCTTTTGAATTCCAGTTTCCCGTGGTGTGTGTGTGTGTGTGTGTGTGTGTGTGTGTGTGTGTGTGTGTCCGAGTCTCTCTCTTCCTTCCCACCCAGGGGGATGGGCCACGGCAGGGACCAGCTCACAGGCCAGGGCTCCCGGGTGTCACGGACCCAGCGGAGCTGTTCGGGCAGTCGCAGGGTTGGGGGACAGCGGCACAGGACATTAGACTTGGGGACACCCCCCCAGTCATGGGAAACACACAAATCTTGATTTTTTTTTAATCTTGGGGAAAATGTACAAAACTTGATTTTTATCATATTTTGGTTTTTATCCCAAAGTTTGGGGCCAGAGTGCGCAGGGTGGGGTCTTGCGTAATCAGCCTGTCTGAGAGCCCTGCCAGCGCCCGGCCGGCCGGGGGTCCCCTGCACAAAGGGCTGCTGGAGCCCAGCACAGGTGACTGAGTTGGGTTAAGTCTTCCAGGCCTCGGAAGAAACCACCTTTTTTTTTTTTTTTTTTTTAGTTTATTTTTAATTAGAGAGTCATCGTGAGGGTACAGTTACAGATCCATACATCTTTGTGTTCATGTTTCCCCCATACAAAGTTCAAGAACCCATCCCTTCACCAGTGCCCATTCTCCACCACCAGTAAACCCAACATCCCTCCCCCCCTCCCCAGTCCCGTCTCCCCCCACCCCACCCTGCCACTATGGCAGGGAATTCCCTTTTGTTCTCTCTCTCTGATTAGGTGTTGTGGTTTGCAATAAAGGTGTTGAGTGGCCACTGTGTTCAGTCTCTAGTCTGTATTCGGCCCGCATCACCCTTCCCCCACGTGACCTCCAACCACATTTTACTTGGTGGTCCCTTCCCTGAGTTACCCAGAATGAGAGACCAGCCTCCAAGCCATGGAGACAACCTCCTGGTACTTATTTCTACTATTCTTGGGCGTTAGTCTTATAGTCTATTATTCTATATTCCACAGATGAGTGCGATCTTTCTATGTCTGTCTCTCTCTTTCTGACTCATTTCACTTAGCATGATACTTTCCATGCTGATCCACTTATATGCAAACGCCATGACCTCATTTTTTCTAACAGCTGCATAGTATTCCATTGTATAGATGTACCAGAGTTTCTTCAACCAGTCATCTGTTCTAGGGCACTCGGGTTTTTTCCAGATTCTGGCTATTGTAAACAGTGCTGCGGTGAACATATAAGTGCATATGTCACTTCGACTATACTTTTTGGCTTTTCTGGGATATATTCCCAGCAAGAAACCACCTTTTTTTTTAAAAAAAAAAAATGGGGGTCACACCTAGCAATGCTCAGGGTTTCCTCCTGGCTCTGCAATAAGGAACTACTCTTGGCAGTGCTTGGGGGACCCTGTGGGATGCTGGGGATTGGACCCAGGTCGGCTGTGTGCAAGGCAAACGCCCTCTCTGCTGTGCTATGGCTCAGCCCCAGAAACCAGCATTTCCACCGCAGCCTGGATCCTAGCAGGGAGCAGGATCAACACAGCCAATGGCGTCTGTCTCTGGGAGACCGGTGAGGACTCGGACCCGAGCCCTGACACGGCCTTCCTGGAAAGACAAGGGGGGATTGTCTGTGCGGGAGGGAGCACTTCCCCACTCTTCTCAGAGCCCTGCCCTGGGCCGTGCTTATTTTACCGTCCTTTCTTGTGCTTTGTTTTACTTACCTGGTTTGGTCTCGTTGCCTTGGTTCTGAGCTTCGTTCTCCTCCCCACGCGCTGTCGGGGCCTCCCGGGTGACGGCCTGGCTCTCACTAGCTCTGCTGCTCTCCACCTGGCCCCTCCTTCTCCCTCTGCCCCCCAAGTAGGGGCTTCTCCCTGGGGGTGGGAATGACACCTCCCTCCTAGGACGCTGGACCAGACCATTTCCTGGGGTGATCGAGTCCGAGGAGCCCCCCGTCAGGTAGAGGAGGAAGCACCCAGGGGGCTGCTGAGATTCTGGAGAGCAGCCAGTCCGGAGGAGATTCTGGAAGCTTCCACTGACCCAGGTGCTCTGTGGTCTCCAAGCCTTATCTTCTCAGACAATGTTGACGAACAGCCTGTCTTTTATTCTCCATTCTGTCTTAGAAGAACAGCAAATAAGCTTAATTCTTTCCCAAATCTTCAGCAAATGCCTTTTAATCCAACACAATGGTAGTTATTTTAAGAGGGTTGGCAGAGGCAGTTTCCCAGCTCCCGCTCGGGGTTTTCCCTCCTGCAGAGGCAATCACAGTCCTCTTGGCTCGCTCCAACCAAGCCGCATGAACCTTGTTTGCACAGAACGACCTGATGGCCCTGAGCTCTTGTACCCTCTTTTTCACCTCGACGTGAGCCTTACAACTTAAACAACAGATTAACACACCCGCACGCATGCAGAAGAGACGCTTAGATACCGCGGATCTTTGCTGACTGCAACTCTGGGGGCTTGATCCCACACCCAAGCTGTGCGTGTGCCACAGAGCCGGAGACGAAAGAGAAGGACTCAGGGCACTTGCTGACGCTGCCTGACGGAGTCACAGAGAGGACCCTGGCAGTCTTCCCTCCCCGGCAAAGGCATGGCGGGGGGCGGGCTCTGTCCACTAGGCCCAAGAACATTCTTGAAATGGCTTGTCTGGGCTCCTGCTTGGGTAAGCTTCCTCGAGTTATCATCTTGCACTTGAGGCCACACGTTCCGATCTCTTGGTCTGTGCTCGGGAGTCTCCCCACATTCGCTTGGCTCCCCGCTGTACTCTCTTCCTCTGTCAACTCTAGTTGAAGGAGCCAGTTGGAATTCTGGGTCAGTAGTTCTGGGGGCTGCTGTGACTTTGAGCCCCACTCTGCTCAGGGATGCTCTTTCCTTGCCACTCTAGGGGGAGTCACAGAATTTCCTGCTGGCTCCCAGGAGCCAGACGTTGGTTGGGAGCCTGGGAGTCACCTGTTGCTTGCCTGTCCCCAACTGGACTCTGGTTGTTATTATTATCACTATTATTATTATTGTTATTACTGGACTGGAGTGATAGCACAGCAGGTAGGGCATTTGCCTTGTGTGCAGACAACCCGGGTTTGATTCCTCCGTTTCTCTCGGAGAGCCCGGCAAGCTACCAAGAGTATCCTGCCCACACAGCAGAGCCTGGCAAGCTACCCTTGGCGTATTCGATATGCCAAAAACAGTAACAACAAGTCTCAAAATGGAGACGTTACTGGTGCCCGCTCGAGCAAATCGATGAACAAAGGGACAACAGTGCTACAGTGCTACATCATCATCATTATCATTATTATTATTATTATTATTATTACTTTTCTTGCATGTTTGTTGACTTCCCATGGGAAAGAACTGTGGTGGAATTTTAGGGGCTCGACTTCACTAGAAGATTATCAACCTCCCTCTCCTACCCCCAATGGGCACCATCCCCAGATCCTCTATGTTCCTCCCCGCTCTCTCCTGGCCCTACCCACCACCACAGTTGCAACCAAGTCTAGAAGTTCTTTTTGTTGGGTTTTGCCAGTTTGCTTCAGAAATTCATATTCCACATGAGTGAGAACCATCCAGTCACCGTCCTCTACTTCCTCACCTAATTCACTGGGCAGAAACACCTGGAGTTCCATTCATCTCACCCCCAAAGGCACGACTGCATCTTCATAATGACAGCAGGGCACTCCACGGATGATTCAGAACTCGGCGGCTTCCCCCTGTCATCTGTGAGTGGGTCTTTAGGGAGCATCTGTCTTGGATGCTGTGAATGAACTGCTGTGAACAGACGGGTGTAGACACCCTTTCAAATGAGTATTTTTTATTTTTTAGATAAATACCCAGGAATGGCAGTACTGGGTCCTATGGTATTTTCAATTTTAGTGTTTTTGACTTTTATTGCTTTAATTAAAGCACTGTGACTTACAAAGTCATAGATAATTGTGTTTTAGGCATATAATATTTCAATACCCATGTCACCACCAGCGACAGCTTCCCTCCCCCACTGCCCCATTTTCCCTCCCACCCCAGCCCCTGCCCGTCCCTCTGTCACCTTGACAGGCTCATGACAAAGTTTCAGGGTTGAGCTTAGATCTCGAGTCTTCAGTGTTGCTGAGTCGGTGTTTGGGTCTGTGGCTCGACCCCGTCACGGCATGACTGAAGCCCCGATGCCTGCTCACCCGTTATTCCCGCTCTCTTCTTCCCCCTCTACCTCTTCCCTGTCCTCCTCTAAAGACCGGGGTCCAGGGAGATCCAGGCCTCCCCCTTTACTGCATTTCCTCATCCGTATTCTATACACCACAGAGCAACGATATCAACCTGTGTTTGCCTTTCTTCACTCAACATGATATATTCTAGTTCCAACCCAATTTCAACTTTCTAAAGGCCTCTCCAGACAGTTTTCCATACTGGCTATACCAATTTACATTCCTGCCAACAGCGTAGCAGGGGCCCTTTCTCCCCCACATCATCCACCATACTTGTTTCCAGTTGTCCTGACATAGGCTGCTCTCACCGGTGCGAGGGCTCATTGCGATTTGGACTTGGTCTCCTTGTAATAAGCCACACCGAGCATATTTTCATATGCCTGCAATGTCTTCTTTGGAAAAACATCTCTCTAGGTTTTTTGACCTGCTTTTGGATTGTTGCCTGTTTCTATGTTGTTGAGTTGTATGTGCTCTTTATATATGTGAGTAAATTCCTTGTCAGTTGTATGGCATGTAAATATCTCCTCTCAGTCTCTAGGCTATCTTTGTGGTTTTGTTTTTGGGAGGGATCTTCTCCCGTGTGGAAGCCATTTAGTTCTTGCTTCTTGCTTCCTTGCTTCCCCACTTAGGGGAGTTCAATCTCCGCATCCCGCCCCCTACTCCAACCCCCTAATTTTATGGTTTGGGGTTCTTTGTAAGAAATAAAATTGTTTCCACATTTATTCTCAGGCGGGCTCAGAGCGATGTACAAGCGATGCCTTCTTAGATGACAGGGACCCCAGGACCGGCCACACCCCAAGCCGCCTCTGCTTCCAGTCCGACATGACAGAAATGGTGCAACCTACACATCTCAGCCTTTTCCTCAGTGTGACCCCTGCTGGCTCACTGAAGGTTGGTTCCTATAGATCAAACTCTCGGCGCTAAGAATCGCAAGTGGTCGGGGGTGGGACAGAGAGCGGGGCTTTCCATCAAGTGGTCCCAGAGATGTGTCAGAGAAAGTGGCATGAGGCGGGCAAGGCTTTTGCTCGTGTTTGGAACCCTGACTAATGGCTTCATCAAGACCCACTGAAGGCTGAAGAACCAAGTTATTCTACCGGGCGGTAGGTATATTTTACCAGCAAAGCAAAGCGATGACAAGCAATTAGAACAGATTGAGTTGGAGAGGTCTCTCTGGCAGGGCGTTCCGCTCTTTCTCTCCTTGGAGGGCGGAGACTGGAGGTCCTCGGACGAGGACGTGGAGGGGCTGCACACCGTGTCAGAGCGCTCCTCGAGCCAGGAGACAGGCTTGTGGGAGACTGGCTAGGCCACACCCAGTACCCAGAGCTGCTTGCCAGGAGGCCGTGAGGATCAAGGCTGGTCCCCTACCCTGCTCCTCCCCCCTCGGCCTCCTCCCTCCCCTGCCCCCCCTCCTCCCACCCTCTGAGAGACCTTATTGGATGGCGAGTCCAGGGACAATGCTCAGCAAAGTGAGATAACAGTCCTAAGGAGGAAAGGTGGAATTAGGCGTATCCGGGGGCCCAGATTTTCTGCTCACCCCGATGGCTGTTAATGACAGGGTTGTTTCTCCTAATCCCGGCAGGCAGTCGAATCAATGGAAACTGTGTGCGGCCTCTGGCCGGGCCCCAGTGCCCAGCCAGCGGGAGGCGGGTCCTCGGAGAGGGCGCCCAGGGAGGAGCACTGCGGGCCTCTGCGGGCACTCCAGGGACAAGGGAGCGTGCAGCTGCCAGGCCACAGGGTCCTCGCAGAAGCCCACGCCGCAGTGCTCGCTGAGCCTGACTCGGGGCCGGCCCGGCTCGGGGCTCAGGGTCTCTTACGGCCACGGACGGTTTAGTTTCGGAAGGGAAAAGGTTAAGCCCAGAGGAGCAAGACTGGTCCTTAGCGGGGCCTCGCGTCCTCTCCCCTCTCCCGCTTCCATGTCTGTGCGGCCCACAGAGGGGCCCACGCGTGGGTGCTCCCCCAGCTCTTCCCCAGGCTGCTCTGAGCTTCTGAGTCTGTCTCGCGGGGGGCTGGCGGGAGGCACCTGCGCGCACAGGGACGGCGCCGGCCTTCCCACCTGGGCCCCTGGCGCTCTGCTCCCTCCGAGTCTGGATACCGGAGCTACTGGTTAGCCCGGGAGCGAACGCGGTGTCGTAACACGGATGAGCACTCACGTCTCGGCTTGCAGGTGGTGGGGAGTGAGGTTGCTTCACACGGGCCGCAGCTCAAAGCTCAGGGCTCAGCCCCAGAGCAGACCCGGGAGCCCCGGCCCGCGCAGGAGCAGAGCGCCACGCGGGCAGGGCGGAGGGGCGGGAAGGGAGCAGAGCCAGCGGCGCCCGCCGAGGCACCCGCATCCGTGTGCTCATCAGAGCTCAGGCTCTTGGGCAACTGACTCGGGTTATTGCAAAGCAGAAAGGCATGAGCCCGGGGCGTTGGCGGCCCCGCGGGAGCCTCCCGCCGGGGAAGCAGCTTCTGCCAATGCCATTTTCCCCTCCAGGTGTTCAGTTGTGGGGTTTTGCGGGCCAAGACTGTCTTTCTGGAAAAAAGCAACACTCACCTCGCTGGTATGTCTGCTGAACGAGATGGAGGCGGCACGCTCGTCCATACCCGTGCTCCCGAGGGTGGCACAGTCCCCACTCACTCCCCGCCAGCCTGCGGGGCTGTTGAGGGTCTGGAGATGCAGCCAGAGAGGACCCCTCTTTGCGGCCCCCACCGTTCCCACTGGCTTCCCCCTGGCCCCCGAGCCTTTCTCTGACCTCCTGGATCAATCTCTGGCTTGGGGGATGGTGGGCACAAAAGCCCCGCAAGGAGGTAGGGACAGAGAGCACTCACTGTCTACTCATTCATTAAAAACCCTCTTCAATGTCCTTTCGAAACACTGTTTCTGAAAAGTTTCTGCTACGCGCATTGTTGCACGAGTCGCCATAGCCCAAGTCTGGAGAGAACCCACGTGACCAAGAACAGGATAAAGGAAATGGGGTGTGTGTACACCGTGGATGCTGTTGGGCTCAAAGAGAAGATGGAGCCACGTGCCCTGTGCCCTGTGGATGGACCCAGAGAGTGTGAGGCTAAGCCAGGTCGGCCATGAGAGGGACAGGCCCAGGATGACCGGCCGCGCCTGTGGGACAGAAAGGAGCGTAGCAGGGGGTAAGAATGGCCAAAGGCAACAGAACCTGAGAGCTGGCTACGGGGCTGAGCTCGTCAGGGCAGTGGAGGGGGCGGGGTGGGAGGGGGCCCTGGGGTAAGGGGGGAGGGAAACACACTCTCTGGCATAACCCGAATAGGAACTGAATTGAAAATCACTGCGTCTCAAAATAAAAAAATGCATAACCCCCCCTCCAAAAAAGCCCTCCTTAAGCCTCAGAAAGTACGAGGCAGGCAGGTGAAGGCGGGGACCGCTACTGGGAAAGTTCCCGGACATCAAGCTCCTGGGGCACAGAAGTCACCTTCAGGCGCCATCTCCAGGCGGAGGCCCCTGGGAAGATCTGGCTTCACTGTGGAGCGGATGAAGACGCCCGAACCTGGGCCCACAGGCTGGGCACCAGCAGAGCCCACGTGGGCAGCCCTGACCTCTCCTCTCCCTGCCGCCCAGGGGTGAAGCAGGGGTCGCTCCACTTGTGGGTAAAGGGACAGAGCCCCGGGATGGGGCAGCCCAAGGTCTACAGGAGAAGAAGCACGTGAGGACGCCCAGTCCAATGGCTGAAAGCACCCCACCCTGGCCCCGGGGGTGCAGGGTCCTGATCCCACTTTTGATGGTGGTAGGCCCTGGAGACCGAGTGTGGCAGAAACGTGGATGCCCACGTTGTTTGGCAAACACAGTCTGTCGTGTGAGTTCTGCTCCTGGAAAGTCGCCTGGCGCCTGGGTCTCTGTTCTCTGCTCAGCGGAGAGGATGAGTTTGAGCAGAGGAGCTAGAAGACCCCGCGGAGGCCCCACGCCCACTGACCTTCTAGGTGAATCACCCCAGCTGTAATGCCCGACAGCCTCAGATTGCTGCTTCCGGCCAGTTTTCCAGAAACCACCTTCTCTAGAGAGGTCACTACACGTCGCCTTGCTCAGGCACCTTTGATGCACTGTCTCTAAGTGCTGCTTGAGGGGCTGTCCCTGGAGGCCCCCTATCTGCATGTTGCTCAGGACGGGGCATTGGTTCCCACCAGTTCCTTTAGGAAGATCCTATCATACAAATCTCATCCAACTGCCCTTTGTGATAAGAAGATGGCGTTTCGTACGAGAATGCACAGATGGCACAGTGGAGCGGAGCTTGGACAGCAGTGCGCTCAGAAAGAGGCAATTAAGATGGCAAGTTGGTCTTAAAAGCCTTGTCAGATGAGAGGTGGTTAAATGCATTTTAGCATAGGAAAAGAAGTCGTGGATGTTATCCTGGAGTATTAGAAAGCTTCATAGGGAAACACAAGATGAAATTTAGAGATAGAAAAGAGGCTCCAAAGGCACACCTGAATTCTGGGCCATATATAGAGCTCCACTTTAATTTTCAGTGATTCTGTGTTTTGAGTATATAGTCAAAGGTTTTAGTCATGTGAGTTATATACTTCTGAATATGGAAATGGGGTGTGAAAAGATCTCATCTCCATTTGAAATCTTTTTATCTAGCACCAAGCAATAGCCTGGGCATAGAACACATGCTTAGTAAGTACTGCTTCATTGGTATCTACTGATGGAGTGGTTATTGATGGATGCCGATAGTTGATGCCCTATTATTGTCTTGGCCACACGAGTGTGCCGGAGTGGGTAAGAGTGGTTTCAGGCCATCTACTTCTCTCATTTGAAGCACAATTTTTGTAGGTAAATACAAAAATCTCCTTGTTGCCTCTTCCACCAGGCAGCCTCCCACCCCCGCCCGGCCCCCCTCAGAGGCCATGTTCTGCCATTTCCAGTTCCCACCCAGGCCAGGCGTCTTGGTGTTCTGTTAGTTCAGTTCCCTGGTCTGTGGGGGCTGAGAGGCCGCAGGAGAGGCTGCCAGGGAGGCCTGCCCCCAAGGCAGCAGCGCCTGGGGGGGTCACACATTCGGGCATGACGCCCCCCCCACACACACCCTGTTCTCCTTGGGCTGCAGCATGGCTCCTGCCGGGGAGGACCGAGTGCCGGCTCTCCCTTGGACCAGCCTGGCGCGGGGTGAGTGATGGGGCGTGCAGCTGTGGGACAGAGCGGAGGAGAGTGTGGCTGCCGGATCCCCTTTCCTGGGGCAGGAGGAGACCTGGACGCAGCGAGGAATCACCCGGACGTGCCTCCAGCAGGGAGCTAGAAGCTTCCGCCCCGTCTCCCGGCCAGCCCTGCTCGGGGACTCGGTGGCAGACAGAAGCCCGGGACTCTCGAACTGGCCTTCTCTCCTCTCAGGAGCAGCAAACCCAGGTGGCAGGACCCTGGGGGAGGGGGGCCCAAGTCTGAGGACAAAGGGACAAAGATCTGTCCTTGGTCCCCAAACAGTCGTTTTAGTAAGTGGATTCACCACTGCTCTTTTGACAACCGAGTGACACTGGGCTGTTACTCGGCTGCTGACCGCCTACTTGACTGTACCCTGTGTGCATCCGTCCAGGAGACGCCAAGCAAAATCTGTTATACCTGCGAGAGGGTGAGGGGTGTAGCCATGTACCCAAACAGAGATCTAAGCGGCAACCACTGGAACTTTGTGATGAGCGCGTCAGGCTGACAGGTGGGAATGGGGCGGGGCTGGGGGAGGGGACGAGGGACATCGGGGAGGGGCACTGATGCCATGGTGGGATGGTCTGCAATATTATATACCTAAAATGCAACTATCAATGGCTTTGTAAATCATAGTTCTTTCATTAAAACAAACAAACATCACACCCGGCGATGCACAGGGGTTACTCCTGGCTCTGCACTCAGGAACTACTCCTGGCGGTGCTCAGGGGACCCTATGGGATGCTGGGAATCGAACCCGGGTCTGCTGCATGCAAGGCAAATGCCCTACCCGCTGTGCTATTGCTCCAGCCCCAAGAAATCACTTCTTATGGCATTTGCGTTTGCTCGAGTTGGAACGCCAAGTGTCTGGCTCCTGTCACGTCTTCCGTACGTCCTGGGAATTCCTCCCACCGTCTTCGCTAGCCTTGGGGACACTTAGGCGCTATGGCAGGAGGGAAGGGGACTTGGGCCGCGGTCAGCGCTGTTTATGGGATGAGTCTAGCGAGACTGGACAGGTCTTTCGGCCTCAGGATCCCGGGATTCAGGTCGTGTTTCTCTCAGATCTCTGGATACGTACCTGTTTGTGTGCACTCAGTACTTTTCCTCCTCAAACAGCAGGTGACGCAACTGCTGAGACAGCCGAGAATGAGGTTATCCCGGGTTTCAGCCCAAACTCTCCCCAGTTTGAGGGGAAAACACTGAGGAAGTGACCAGCGAGACGCAGAGCAGAGAAGGGCTGTTTCTCCCACCTGGTGAGGCTGCACTGCAAAGACCCCCAGGAGCTGAGCTGGGCCTGTCGCAGGGAGAGGCCACACGCGCAGCCACTCCGACCCTTCCCTCCCCCGAATGCTCCTTGAGCTCAGGGCAGCAGTTTCCTGCAGGGCTGGTGCCCTCAGCCACACCTGTCCAGCGGCGGGAAGCCAGAGGACCTCCAGCGCCCGGCCTGGCCCTGCCCAGCTCCGCCTTCTCTGTCTCTGTCTCTGCCTTCTCTGTCTCTGCCTTCTCTGTCTCTGCTTGTCTCTGGCTCTGCCTGTCTCTGGCTCTGCCTTCTCTGTCTCTGTCTCTGCCTTCTCCGTCTCTGCCTGTCTCTAGGTCTGCCTGTCTCTGGCTCTGCCTGTCTCTGTCTCTGCCTTCTCTGTCTCTGTCTCTGTCTCTGCCTTCTCTGTCTCTGCCTATCTCTAGCTCTGCCTGTTTCTGGCTTGATTTGCCTCTCTCTTCCTTTGTCTCTTCCTTTGTCTCTTCCTTTGTCTCTTCCTTTGTCTCTTCCTTTGTCTCTTCCTTTGTCTCTTCCTTTGTCTCTTCCTTTCTCTCTTCCTTTGTCTCTTCCTTTCTCTCTTCCTTTGTCTCTTCCTTTGTCTCTTTCTTTGTCTCCATCTTTGTCTCTGTTTCTCTCCCTCTCCCTCTGTCTCTCCCTGTCCCTGCCCTATCTCTGTCTCTCTGTCTCTATCTCTGTTTGTCTCGGCTCCTGTCCTTCCGTGTCTCTCTTGCCTGCTGTAGCGTTTTCTTCTCCCTGCTAACACAAATACATCCTCCGTTGCCTCTGAGTTGGGGGTTCTGCTCTTGGCCCCCACCCCCACTCTCTCTCTGGGCTCCCTCAGCCGACCATGCCCATGGGCGCGTCGCTCGTGCCACAGTGCCCCTTCGGTCCCGCTCTCTGTCTTGCTCTCGCACACGACCTGCTCCCTGGCTTCCGTCTTTCCTCCCGAGGCCCCAAGTCTGGGGAGCAAACGCAGCTCTGGAGCCACCCACCGTCTCCAGCCCGGGGGCGCCCGTTGTCCCCACCACCCGTCTGGTGGGCCTCGTTCTGGCGAGTTCAGGAAGGGAAATGCCGGAAGAGGGAGGCTGTGGCCGTTTCTCGTGCTGCGAGGAACCGACACTCTCAGCAAGACCTTCCCTCGGAGCAGCCTCTGGGGGGAACGGAGAGAGAGTGCAGAGAGAAGGCCCGGCCCTGCCTGCCGCCGGCGCCCTCAGCACCACCCAGGGTCACTCTGAGCAGGAGCAGCCCCTTCGTCAGCGGGTGGACCCCGAGCAAACACTGCCGGGAACGTCAGGCCTCGCGGAGGGAGGAGCGGGCCCCTGGCCTTTCGGGAGGGAGGGGCGGGCCTCTACGACGGGGAGGCCGGGGCCGGGCGCTGGCCTGAGCCTAGCTCTGCACCCCTCCCCCAGCCCGTCTATGTTGGTGCCCCTGGACCCAGGTCCTTAAGCAGTGGGTGACGCCCACTCATGCCAGTCACCGCGGGGCGACCTCCTCGGTGTGGAGTCCAGGGTCAGTGCCCCCAGCACTCGCCCTGGCCTGTTCCTTCCCTCCCCCACCCCCCTGGCTCTTGCCCCCAGTGGCCTGGACTCTGGGACCTGCAGGGTTTTGCACTGGGGGGTCCTTGCTGACACCCCTGTTCCCTGCAGGCTAACCCCGCCCGCCCTCCCCACCCTCCGGGACGGCCACGCAAGGTGCCTGGATTCCCCTGGTTCCCATGTCCGGTTCCTCCGCAGGAGCTGACTGTCCCAGCACCGGCTGCCCCACCCAGCAGGCAGGCCCGAGCTTGGGCTGTGGGAGCCGAGGTGCTCCCGTCCGCCTCCTCTCCTTCCTAGGAAACGCTCGCCCAGCTCTGCGTCCCTCGGCTAGTCCCTCGGGCCAAGGCTTCCTTCGCACTTAGAGGATTCTCCCTTGTCTTAGCTCCCTGCCAGTCCCTCCAAAGAGATTGCGTGTTCTGAAGGGTGGACTTTGTCTTAAACGCTGTGTCTCGGCCAAGAAGCTCGAATCTGTGGACACCAGCAAGTGCAGGACGCCGTCAGCCCCTCTCAGAGTCCTGAGCTCTGTGGGCTCGTGAGCACCTGAACTCCCAGCATCCCGGAGCCCAGTGTCCACGGCTGGGCTCTGGCCGGGGTCACGGTGCTGTCGCAGCCCTGGCCACTCGGAGTCAGGCGCTCACTGCACACGGCCGCGCTCGGCCCCCTGGAGCCAAAGATGGAGAAAGGAAGGGAGCGGGGGTCGGTAGCCATGGTCCGGGGTTGGGAAGGTGGATTCCGGAGTAAAAGTGAGATAAAGGGAAATTGTTTCTTTTAAATTTTTTTCTTTGTAAATTGAGGTCCCGGGATTTGCGTCACTATTGCCCACACTCCTCGTGCGTCCATCACCCCAACACCACACCGTACCAGAGATCCCGCTTCCGTCCCCCGGGGTCCCCGGGACCCTGCACCCACGTAAGCGCAGTTCAAAATCTTCAGTCCCGACGACTTCGATTTTGTCCACAGAGGGAACTGTTTCGACCAAAGTGATCGCCGGTGCAGAAGTGATTGAGTCCTGTGGAACCTCCAGAGCACTCAGGACAGAGTCCGCGAGGTCCGTTGCAGAAAGAGGAGGCCTTGCCCAAAGGCTAGACGGCTTCAGCTCTTTGGACAACTCCCCTGCTTCCCCAGCTCCTCCCTGTCTTTAATTCGCTTGTCTGACTCCAGAGCTCGGGCACCTCAGAAACTCTTTAAAACAGATTCTTGGACACTCGGAATCCAGTGCTCCACGCTCGCCCTGGCTAAGAGCCCGTCTGCGTCTGTGCCTGGAGTGCCCGGCCTCTCTCTTCTCAAATGCCGCCACCGCATTGTACATCTAGTGCCAGAACACTCAACCTAGTCTCCTTCCTTTGACCGCAGTAAAGCCCCAGCTGAGCTCAGACAAACTCAGAGCACAGTTTCTCAGTGGAGCCCCAGACTCCGTCACGTGACCCTTTCAGTTCTCTCCACCAGCCCCTCCCCTGGCGGGGGAACGCGTGTCCCTTTGCTTCTGCCCCCAAAGTCTCACCAAGCAGGGCCCGTGCCGCTGCCAAGGTCCACAGGGTCGGTCCTGAGCTGGTCTCGCGCTGATGGTTCCGTCCTGAGCACTTTCCTCTCAGATTTCTCCAAGTTTCTGAAAGGTTCAGAGCAATACCCCAACACTGTACTGGGCAGTGGGCACTGGTGGGGGGGGGGTGTCGGGATACTACGTGAGCGAAATCCAACCATGAACAACTTTGTAAGGGTCCATCTCACAGTGATTCAGTAAAAAAAAGTCTTGAAAAGAATAAATGTATATAAAAACTAAATTGTGACCTCAGAGATAAATGTCAAAAACAACTTCAGTGAAAAAAAAGAAAACAAGAACAACATCCTGTCTTCTCTCACGGCCACCTGCCCCCAGGTCTGCCCCTCTGAGACCAGCAAGTGCTCAGCCTGTTCTTTGCACTTGGCCTCAGTTTCCTGCTGCTCCTCGTCCTCAGCGTCAACATTCAGTCCTGGAGCCTTGCAGTGGGATCCACGCTTCCTCCACGGGCAGCTGCTGGCCACGCCGCTCTGGGTGTGCAGACACAGGAATGACCAGAACAGTTCCTGCCCCAAAGGGGCAAGTGCCGAGCCCCCCGCAGGGCTGAGGTGACGCCCAGTGGGAGAAGCGAGGGAGTCGGGGGAGCCGCCCCCCCCTCGGGCAGAGCAAGCAGCCTGGGAGCCGTGGGTGGAACGTGTGTCTGTGGGAAGAGGCTTCTGTCCTCTGAGCACTGTAGGGAGTGACCCGAGCAGGGGGGATACAGGCCCTGGACACCGCCAGCTTGCTGCCCGCAAGCAGAGGACCAGCCAAGCAGTGACCCTCCCGCACAAGCCCGCGCTGCAGCTCCGCTTTCCGTTTATTCACGGCTCCAGCCCTGCTCTTTAAATGTTCGTCTCCCCGGTGACAAAGGACACCAGGCCATGGATGAGCGATGGCCAGTCACGAGCACCTTGGGTTGATGCCAAGAAGCAGGTCCCCAAACTCAGCAGAACACATGTTGTTAGAATGTCAGAATTAGTAGAACTGGGAGTTCTCCTTTTCACAATTTTTTCTTTTTACGCGATAGCACAGCGGGGAGGGCATTTGCCTTGCACGGGCCTGCCTGGGTCGATTCCTCCGTCCCTCTCAGAGAGCCCGGCAAGCTCCCGAGAGCATCCCACCCGCACGGCAGAGCCTGGCAAGCTCCCCGTGGAGTATTCGAGATGCCCCAAACAGTAACAACAAGCCTCACAATGGAGACGTTACTGGTGCCCACTCGAGCAAATCTATGAACAACGGGACCGTGCGACCCTTTATTACTTTTCGTTAGCAGCATATTTTATTAGAATATTGGAATTAGTGATTTATCAGAGGTAGTAGAAACAGCCTGAGACAACCCTGAAGGATTCAGGGAGGGAATGAAACAGGCCGGAGGCGCGGCATCTCCATGGAGGGCCACTGGCCGGGCGGGGACAATGAAGGCGGCAGGGGAGGAGGTGTTCAGGCCTGGGGCTGCGGGCCTGCCCCCCCAAACCCTGTTGGAACTGGGCAGTGCCACCCATGGGGTTTTCCTTTTTGCAGACATTCGGTGTCAGTTGCCATTCTGGAAAGCTCTTCACCCTGGGAGGAACTATCCAGAAGGCTCCCGTGGCACGGTGGTGATCTGAAGACCTCCGAAGAGCCAATCTCTTCAGCCTCCCCCTAAATGTGCGCCTTGTAACGCTCCTTCCTGCTTCCGTCCCTGCTTGGGGCACCCTGGGAGGGAGGCGGACACGCCCCTCCCCCAGCGGCAGGGCGGGCACGGGCCTGGGGGACTCACGGTGACACCCGTTGTCCCTGGATATCGGCAGAGTTTTCCTCCGTGGGACGAGGCTGAGGGTGGCAGAAGGGTCTGCGTTTCCATCCTGCCGCTGTGCGTGCACGTGGGTGGTGGGGGGGGGCGGGCTCCGGGCGGGGGTGCAGAGCCAGGACTGCCGCCCGCACTGGAGACGCTCCTCGACGCTCCGAGGCGCCCGAGCTGGACAGACACAGCAGGTTTAGCCAGAGGTGGGCGGCCAGGCTCCCCGTCCTCAGGGTCTGCCCAGCCCTGCACCACCCACTCACCCTCTCCAACCTTGGAGCAGCCCCCACCCCTCGTTCCCAACACCCATTTTGTGGGCCTTAGTCTCATTCTGAATAGTTCGAGAAGAAAAAAAACCAGCACTTGTCTTAAGCTGTTCTTTTGAAACACCATTGCTTGTTTATTTTAGCCCGGAGTCTGTTGAATGTGCTCTGCTTCTGTGAACTGGTGGGTTGTTTGCTTTATCATGGCTGGGGGGGCCATGCCAGTGGTGCTTGGGGCTGTTTAAAGACCTGGGAACAATCCTTCTGAGGAGGGAATAGCCTGTGCAAATGTCCTGAGGCAGGTGTGGGTGTGCAACCCTGAGCAAACTTCTAGGAAGAAGGAGAGCAATTCAGAATGTTTCCTGGCCTGAGTCCGTATTGGGTGATGCATTGAGAACTGCAACCAATGTCCTCTCTTTACAAAGTCTAGAAAATTAGAGCTTAGGTGCTATGGTTATAATAGTGTTTGCGTGTACAGTGCTGGTGTACAAAGCTACTCACACCCCTCCGCCAAATTGCCAGTGATCCTTGACCGTTGTCCTTCTGTCCCTCTGCTCTGCTCTTTCTCTCATAGTTAAGTTTTTCTATCCAAGACCAGGCCTCGTCATTGCTCAGTTCCATCTGTTCCTTCGTTTTGTCTCTTCCACAGGCGAGTGAAGTCACCGGTGTTGGTCCTTCTCCCCCTGCTCGCTTCTCTGAGCGTGATGCCCTCTGGTCCCTCCAAGCCACATCTTCCCACAGCTCCCAAGTATCCATCGACTGTGGCTTCCCCACCCCTTCACCGTTCCTGGGGCACTCGGGGTGCGGACATTTGCTCTTCTGAGGATTAAACTTGGAGGCTGGAGGACGGCAGATGGAACTTTCTCCCAGCGCTTTTTGTGGGACACCTTTGTACGACTCCTTTCAGCGGCAGTGGGTGTGCGGGTGTGGGAGGGCCACCAGGGGCTGTCTGCTTCCCTCCGAGTGACCAGCTGACCCTGCTGACCTGGCTGTCTGCCCTCTCGCCCAGCTCCCTTCCTCCAGAAACTGGGTCCCCACGGGGAGAGAAGGGCCTCACCGACGCTCCCTAAGGGTTATTCTCGAGTCACGGCCACTTGAGGCGCCTTTTGCCCGTGTCCACCTAACGCCTATGAGCTGACCAGTCGCTGCCCGCGGATTTCTCCAGAGACCTGGCTGCTCGTCCACTGACTTTACACAGAGTCATATAGAACTCTAGAGGCAGGCATTCGAGAAGTGTTTTCTCCCCCAGTGTCTATTTTTTGGGCCACACCCTGCAGTTTCTGTGGCTGACTGACCTTTGGCTTTGCACTCAGGATTCCCTGGTGGTGCTCAGGGGACCTTACGAGGTGCTGAGACCCAAACCCAGATTGACTGTGTGCAAAAAACAAGCTCCTAACTGCTTTACTATCTCTCTGGCACGAGGTATGTCTTTTAAAAAAGTGAATTCTAGCATTTTATGGGTCTTTTGACCTGCGAAAACTTTTACTACTACTTATAAAAATAATAATTCTATATAACTATTTAGGTAGTAACAGCTAAATGTGATTAAAACAGCTTACAGTGAGTCCTATGTAGTATGTATGTATGCATATATGTGCGAGTGTTTGTTGTTATTATTCGTTGGTTTTTGGCTCATGCTCTGCAGTGCTCCTTGGATACTCCTGTGCGCTGTTTGCTCCTGGTGGTGCTTTGGGGGCCTTCAGTAGCTGGGGCTCGAACTGGGTCTCCCACAGCAAGTCACGCTCTCCAGTCCACTGAGTGATCTACCTGATTCCTGATTCTCACATTTTTAAGTGGTAGGTCAAGGGTTCACTTAGGGTTATCTTTCTTAGTCACTAATTAGGTGGGAAAAGGAAAAACCTAAATTAAAATTATGCTCTAGTATTTGGGGAAACCACAAAACAATTGCATATTTTCTGTTTATTTGTTAGAAACACACACACAGAATCTTGATGGTCAATGGCCAAAGTGAGGATCTGCTGCGTGACTTTAAGATTCAAGTCCTCAGGGTCCTGGGTCAACGGTGAGACGATGATGAGAGAGACATTTGGAAATACCTGCACACATTTTTCTCTGCTCACTGGCCAGGGAGTCCCATCACCTGAACAATGTCCCCAGGGCAGAACTTCCCTCCTGGGGAGGAAGCACCAGAGGTCTGGCGTTGTCTTATCTCCAGGAAACTCCGTCCAGCAGTGCTAGCGCCGTAATCCTCTCCCGATCCCCGATCCCCGATCCCCCCCCCTTCTCCCCACACAGACACGCCCTGAGTTAATAGGGAGAGAAAACAAGAGCATCATTCGTACTGCAGAGTAGGAGAATCCATACTTTTGGGTGTAAACAAAAAACATGCTTATCACACAACTGACTCAGGCACCAAGAAAATACGATATCGTAACAAGTTTTTGCTTTTTTTTCACAAAAACTTCCACTTTGGGGGGCTGGAGAGGTGGGACAGCAGGCAGGGTGCTCACCTCGAGTGGGCCTGGCCCCGTCTCCACCCCAGGAACTCCATACTGCCCCCGAGCCCTGCCACGACACCCAAGAATAGAGCCAGGAGTCAGCCAGAAGCTCCTCTGGGGGTGGCCTCAAGCAACAAAACCCTAAAAGCAAAAGAAGAAAAAGGACGGGGAAGAGATAGAGAAGGAGGAGGGGGTTGAGAAGGACAAGAAGGAGGAGAAGAAGGAGGAGGAAGAGGAGGAGGAGAAGGAGGAGATGAAGCAGGAAGAGGAGGAGGAGAAGAAGGAGGAGATAAAGGAGCAGGTTCATGTCTCAAAAAAAGTATCTTCTCAAACAAAATCCTCTTCAGCGTCCAGGGCAGCCTGGAAGTGAGGAACGCTGAGTTGTTAGGAGGCAGAGGTTTGGATCGAGAGGCCTGAGCTCATCGGTACCTGCCACAGATGGCTTGCTGGGCAACCCAGAGCAAATTGCTTAATGTCTCTGTTCCTCAGTTTCTCTCAAATGAAAACTTGAAGAGTCTTTTCCTCAGCTGTGCTTCAGCCAAATCATGTCCCTGGGGTGGAAGCAGCCTCTATCCGTCATCTCCCGGTGGTAGAAGAATGGAAGATAAATGAGTTGGCAAAGTCAGCGAGGAAAGCGGAGTTGGAGCAGGTGCGAGGACAAGCCACCGTGCCCGCAGACCTCTCCGGAGGGGTTGGCACCCAAACCAGCCTTCACGGAGCCCCGTGGCACGGTTCCAAACACCAGTCAGGAAAGGAAGTTGAACTCAATCCACCGGTGACATGAAACAGAAAAGTGTCAAAGCACCGATTTTCTCCCGTTGTGCAAACACTGCATTGTTGAGTGGATTTCATGAAATCATACACGGGCAGTGAAATAGTACCCGCGCGAGCATTGCGCGCACAGGGGCCCTTTGTTGTTGGGGTTATCGTTATATGTTTCCTTCCATCGGATTTCACTTACATGGCTCGTTTTATATGTGAAATACCTGTGGGTGCCACACGTTGATTGTATTATATGTTAAGGAAACGTTTGCCTTCTATTTAGAGTAAGCTGGGAGGTAGGGGCGGAGGGAGTAGCGTGAGCCTTACTCGCCCTAGCAAGAGGGCCAAGTCATGGCCGTGAGGCCCCCTGGCTCTCCCGGAGAAAGTGTTGGTGTTGTCTTAAGAGTCGAGAGCAGGAAAGTGGCCGGGTCCCGAAGGTGCAGGGAGGACGCCGCCTACCGAGCCTCGCACCCGGTTATCTCTCCATCATGAGAACTTAATGATCATAATAAACTTAATAAGACGTAACACTTTATAATCATTAATTAGCTAATCTGCCAAGCATCTTTGTGAAGTAGAAAAGGGCCATTACCCGGATTATTATTACTCATCACGCAGCAGCTGAGGCCTAAGCGTGACTCCCCAGCGTCAGTGGGCAACTTCCTTGGGTGACTCAGGAGAAAGCACCCACGTGATCACCATGGGAATTCGCCACGGGAGGTGGGGTTCTCCAAGCCCTGGCACCTTGGTGTTCTCCTGAGACACTCTTCTGGGTTCACGTTTGGTTCCTGCCATCAATACCTTCCAAGGCAAACAGCCTCCCGAGGAGGCAAAACCTCTCCTTTTGTTCTCTGGATGACTGAGCCAAACTACGAGGGATGCCCTAGCTGGATCCCAGCGGGGTGGAAAGTCGCACACTGCCAACCTCCCTTTCCTGAGGATAAAGGGGGTTTGGTTTACTTCCAAACTTCTTGACCTTTAGCCAGAATTCACGATGTCACTCTGGTTTCCTTGGCTCTGGGTTTCAGGTGGAAGCAAGGAGCTGGGTGCTGGGTGCTGGGCTACTCAGGAAGCCCAGGGCTCATCAGCTGGTCCCTTGCTTGCTTTTCAACTAACCCGTGTATCACCCCACCATGACAAAGCTGTCATCTAATTTTGCCCAACCAAGGTTTTCAGGGAAAGAAGCTCTAGACCTTTCGTGGGACAAGAATGCAGGTAGCAAAAGTAGGGTCCCTCTGGGTTTTGTGGCCCTTTTGGGGTATTGCGGCTGTTTGAGGACACGGGCTGCCATTGATCAGCTTGCTCCAGCCCCTGGGTTTGCCTTCTCGCGATGAGCTAGCTCAGATCACACACCACCAGACAGCTCATCTCCGAGTCTGCTCGCCATACCCTGAGCGGTTGCCCACACAACGCCTCCATTCTCCTCACAGACTTCTTGCTTGGCCAAGATTCCCACTGGGAATACTGACACTATTGGCCCAAGCCAAGGCAGACCTGAGATCTTACTATTAGAACGTTTCCCTCTGTCCTCCCAGGAATTAGAGGGGGAAAAAGTGCAACTCATTCATTGTTATCATTCCAGGTGTTCAGTGAAATTGAAAAGATTTTTTTCTTTTCAAAAGCTTATTGATTCCCAGGAAGTGGAATGTTTTGATTCAAATAAAGCAAATAATTGTGTAAGTTTAAGGATATGTCCTGTTCATCCTTCTGTGATTGCTGTATGGATGCCAGAACATCAATCCTGGGCACCAGATTAATACGACATCTTGATTTTGCTTTATTATCCTGCAGAACAAAATACAGATGATTCTAATCAGGTTCACTATTTTTTTTGGCTATGTAAATAATCAAAGCTGTTGTAATGTTTTCTTCTTATTTTTTTGAAGTTAAAACAATAATCCCTCTGACTAGATAAAGTATTTGTATCATGTGTAAACATGTTTTCTGGGTGGATAAGAGGAACAGACCAGCACAGAGCAAAGCGTAGGCTTGAAGCCATACTACACATTGTCTTCCCCAGCTTCTAGCTCTGTGAGCTTTGGCACGTTACTTAAGTTCTTCTTGCTTCACTTCCCTCATTTACAAAATGGGGCTAAAAAATGCTATGAGAATTTAATAAGTAATATTTATAAAGTGCTTCAAATCAACACCATGTATGATCAAAACAGTGGATGCAATTGTAAAGTTTGAATTATAATTTTCTTATTTTATATTGGATTATCAAACTCAGTATCTTCCTCTTTTACTTGTGAAGACATAAAAAGCTATTAATTTATGCATATTCTATGACTATTCATCTTAATAAGCTTTCTTTGTAATTTTTCAGTTGACTCAGGTTTTACAAATAGATAATCATTAATGTTGTTATTTCTATGTTTCCAATATTTTTACTCCTTATTTATTTTTCTTGTCTTATTGCAGAATTCAGAATTATAGGTTCATAAATGCTTTCTGCTTTGCTTTAGCCAGAATTATACTTCTCCCCTTCAGTGATGTCAAACTTAGCCATATGACTATTTTGGTCAATGAAACCTGAGACTTCTTTTGAAGGTAGTTCTAACACTTAGATGATTTGCAGAATTCTCTTCTGCCTTCTTTACACAGCGAACAGTACTCTAGACAGAAGTAACTATACTAGCCTGTAGCTGTATCTGTTACTCTATCTGACCATCCCCAGAATGGAAGCCCTCTAGGACAGTTTCCACGGAGCCACTTTGAACATGCAGCATGATTGAGAAGCAAACTTTTGATACGATAAACTTTAAGCTTGGGTATCTTTTGCAGCAAATATCTGTGACATAATTTTTATTTTTAGTAAACTTAATTGTCTTTCTTTCCCCTGTTGTCTTTTTTAAAAAATAAGATAGCATTAGTGTACATAATTTAAATTTTTTTGAACTCTTTTTTTATTGAATCACCATGAGAACAGTTACAAAGCTTTCAGGTTTGAGTCTCAGTCATACAATAATCAAACACCCATCCCTTCACCAGCGCACATGTTCCACCACCGAGAACCCAGTACACCTCCCCACCCCCCACCCTGCCTGTGTGGCAGATGATTTTCACTTGACTCTCTCTTTGCTTTGTTTACATTCAATTTTCGAAAGAAAACCCATTATTATTATTTGGAATATTCCCCCAACAATCAGACCTGCTGAAAGGGCATCATTAAATCATTTGTTTTCTATTGCTGATGATAAAGAACATATGATGTCGCACGGCCACAATAGCGGCCACGTGGTTTTGGAATTCTGGTATTTTAGTAATTATGTCCAGAGGTATTTCTGCCAGCAGCTGCTGCATTCTGAGATTGGTTTGTGTGCCTCTGGGATCATGGCTGTTCAGGAGCGGAAGAGGCATTCGGGGGTGGCTGCTTGGGGTCCTGTTTGGGCAGGGTCAGGGCCAGTTCCTCCCCCCCTCCCCACCCATCGCAAGATTTCATGTGTGCCCCATCACTGCAAGCTCCTACCTCTCTGTCCAGTTGGCTCTGGAAGGTGGTGGTTGCCATGCTGCCACAAAGGGGGAAAAGACTGAGTGACAAAAACCCTTCCCCTCCCGGGGCGGCGCGAGGTTGTAGCTTAGTTCACAGTCCAGGAGCATTTCTGCCAGCAGCTGCTGTGTTCCGAGATTGGTTTGTGTGCTTCTGGGATCATGGCCGTTCAGGGGTGGAGGAGCTGCTCTTGAATGTTCTTTTTGTATATCAGAAAAGGCCGTGTGACCGCTTATGTGGCCACACAGTTTGGAAAAATAATCGTGGTCCCCACATACTGGAGCCATGAGAGTAGAAGCTCAGTGTTGCCGGGATTCCATCTGGAGGAGGTGGGGACTCTGCACCTTCTCCATCTGGGGCACCCTGGTGCTATTGGCCTGGTCTGGGGTCCGGAGCTTTTTCCGGTGCTGTGTGCAGTGCCCGATGGCCTGGATTCTTCATGCTCAGTGAGGCAATATGGCACTGGGGGCGGGTTGAGGGCGTGCCTTCCGGGGCCAGGGGCAGGCTGGAAGCTGGGATGGGACTTCCCAGTTCCAGTGCCCCCGTGCGGTTTGGAGAAATAGTCCTGGTCCCCACATCCGGAGCCATGTTAGTAGAAGCTCAGTGTCGCTGGGATTCCACCTGGAGAAAGAGCATCAGTTAAATTTTTTGTTTTCTGGCTACACAAAACAGTGCTTAATCCTCAGGAGACCATGTGGGATGCTGGGAATGAAACCCAGGTCAACTGTGTCCAGGGCAACACCCTACCCACTGTGCTACCAGTCTGGTTCCGTGTTTTACTCGTACCTTCTCAATTGTACTTTTATTTTATTGTTTGTCTTTGGGTCACACCCAGCGATGCTCAGGGGTTGTCTCTGCTCTACACTTAGGGATCACTCCTGGTGGTGCTCAGGGGACCATATGGGATGCTGGGAATTGAACCAGGGTTGGCCACGTGCAAGTCAAATGGCAAACTCCCCACCTGCTCTGCTATCGATCCGCCCCCCTCAGTAGTGCTTTTCACACCTCTTCGAAAGTTAGTTGTTGCGCCATGCCCTCCACTGAAGTACTAACGTTCCTCCATGGAAGCACCACAGCCCATGGAACCCCTCTACCCTCATGCCACACCTTTGGCACCACCCCCTGCCCCAGTGCCATTGGCTTTTGAGAACTTCAGTTCAATGATATGAAACCAAGGACTCACTGACTTTCCTTTTGCCCCTGACTTTGTTTCTTTATATTCCATATGTAACTGTCCACTGGCTATCTCTTCTATAGTGTCCTTCAGCTGGGGCATTTCTTTTTCTTTTCTCCACTTCCCACTACCCCCGTATCTTTCATGCTTCACTTCCTTCTCTGTAGGTAGCCTTAGTTATGAAATAAAATCTTAGTTATAAAATAAAATTTTAATTTTGTTTTTATATGTTCATCAGTTTATTATCTTTATAGGTAAATTCACCCATATTTATCTTTTTCTTTATGATTTATTCCACCATGCATCATTCCTTCAAGAACTTTTGATTTTGTCACAAACAAAATATCATCTTATTTTTATAGGTGAATTGTATACAGAGAATAAATGTACCACACACCACATCTCTTTTAATCTCTTGATCTATCAACATGCACTTGGGTTGTTTTTGTAACTTAGTAATTATAAATAATGCTGAAATAAACCTCGGGATGATGAGAAATAACTCTGTGTTAATAGTTTTTATGTCTTTTGCATAGATAGCCAGACTTTTCTTGAATTTCATTCTTTTCTTCAGAACAAGTTTATTTTCTTTTTTTTCTTTTTTTTTGCTTTTTGGGTCACACCCAGCGATGCTCAGGGGTTACTCCTGGCTTTGCACTCAGGAGTTACTCCTGGCAGTGCTTGGGGGACCATATGGGATGCCGGGGATCGAACCCGGGTCGGCTGCGTGCAAGGCAAGCACCCTACCCGCTGTGCTATCGCTCCGGCCCCGTAGTTTATTTTCATATTATAAAGCAAATACAGCATTTATTTTATTTCAAGAAAGTAGTACTGCATGCAGAATATATACATAATTGACAGAACAAGGAAACTGAACATAGCTTATCATAATAACGAAGGTCTCTGAGCAAGCAAGCAAAAACATTCTCTGCTCTAATACTAGGGTTTCTTTTTATTAAGATGAGCCAAACTGGATAATCGTTGCAGATAATCTGTTGCTTCCACAGTTATTATTTAAGCATCTGATTTGTGTTGCTTTCAAAGATATTTTTGCTTCTTTGTTTTGTCTTGAGGCCGTATCTGACCTACTGCTGGCTTTCGCTCAGCTGTCATTCTGGGCAGTACTTAGGCGACTCCATGGTATCAGGGATTGAACTGTGGCCGGCCTCACGCAAGGCAAGGCAAGTACCTTAGCCCCTATCCTGTCTCTCTAGGCTCTTTTGTCTATTTTTAGGGAGTCACATCCCACAGTGCTCAAGGGTTACTCCTGCTTCTGGACGCAGCCCCCAGCCCCTTTTAAAGAGACTTGAAAAATTCAGGTGTTATCTTCAGTAGGTCTGCCTGGGTTGTTAAATGTTTTCTTTTTCTTCTTTATGTCCTTGTATAATTTTTAACTTCCCCGGTGAGTATGTGTGTATGGGGAGATAGATGGACGGATGCTTGTAACTCTCTTCAAGGTTCGGCCAAGGTGTCCGGGTGGCTAGTGCCCTTCCAGAGGAGAGAGAAGAGAAAAGCAGAGGAGGGAGGAATAACCCACCGTGGCTGCAAGTGCAGGGAATGTGCCAGTCAGACCAGCCCAGTACCTCGTCCCCTGCCAGCTCCCTTGGCAGCGTTCCTCTGGGTGATCGGCCAGCACTGCCTCTCAATCCTGCGAGGCAGGGAGGACAGTGGGGATCCTTTTCACAGGTCATTTCTGAGTATTTCCTGGGTCAGGGTTTCCGTTTCCTGTGTGTGAGCCTGTTCTAAGAGGCGTCTCTCTGAATCGTCCATCCTTTCACTGCCATCCCAGTCCCTTGGTCTTTGGGGCCAGGAAGGTTTCTCAAAAGCAGCAAAAGGATGTGACTTGTAATGTATCCACGTTTAGCAAGATAACTTACAAGGAAAGCAAAAAGGACTTTCTTTGGGTTACATTTTTAATTGTTTAGTTCAGCTTTCATTAGTCTTCCCAGTAATAACCACTATGATTATTTGGGAATAGGAATGTGCAGTCAGCCATTTTTTTTAGCATATATCATTATTATTTGTACATGAAGTGTAGTATTTTCTCAAAGATGATTGGGGTCAGATTTTGTGTATTATTCTATAAAGTAAAAATATCTATTGCAACAAATCGGACACATTTTCTAAATCATTAGGTCAGGATGATGACATGTAGATGAGTAACTTTGAGGTATAATTGATCAGCCACATTTTTAATGTTGGAAATGTAGGCAGTGCCTGATTTTATGAGACTTTGGGCAGCACTAACATCTACCGCCTCTGCCCTTCACTCTATGTTTCTATGTCACTTTGTTACTGGGGTCTCATCCCACAACCTTGCACACTTGCCCTCCAACTTGTACCCCCGCTCACTCTTCAAGAGAGCAAGGCGTTCCCCACTACCTGTCCTCCATGCCTGGAAAGAGTCCTGTCCACGAACTTCATAAGCAACAAATGAATGAGGACACAAATACAATGTCTGGACTCGGCTTTCCCTCTCTGTCTGAACTTCCCCTCGCTCCTCATCCATCTTCCTCTCATGGACTTGGGAAATGTGACTTCTTTATTGTCTCTATCCCGTTAGAGTAGCAGAGTTCAAACTCATTGTGATCTTCTCAACAACTTTGCATGTGGGACAGAGGTTATTTCGGTTGGATTGTGATAGAGGATCTTTTTCTATAGTGTGGCCAAGTCAATGACACTAAGTGACTTACTTGACTTTTTCAGATGCTCTTGAGAAAATAGGAACAGCAAACATAAGGACTCTTCTGAATAAATATGCTTGTTTCCTTAGTTGTTTCTGGCTTCCTAATCAGAGGGCCTGATCTTATTTGTTTATAATTTTATTTTCCATAGAAGATATGTGACCTGAGAAACAAGCTGGCATCTAACAGCACTTTTCTCCTGCTGGTGATGAAGGGAAAGAAGGAAACTGGTCTGACCAGCAGTGATGTAAGCTGGTTGTTAAACGGTCATTGACGATGCTGAGTTTCCATTAACTTCCCAGGGTGATTTTACTAAGTTATAAGGAGTTGGCAAGTGGGATCCCATTCTCCTACTGCCCAGGCATGATTGGTTCTGTGAGTTCAGTGCCTGGAGGATCCTGCGGTGCTCAGGTACCACTGAGAAAAGGGTGTGGTGCCCAACTCCGCAGAGAAGGCCGGGGGGTTTCTTGGGGCCTCGGTAGAGGGCTTGGCAGTTAGCTGGGGAGCAGACCTTTATCTCATCTATGGACGAGGCACTGCTGTCAGAAGTGAAGGATTTGGTGTCACTGGTGCGAGTTTGGGTCTTGCAACAGTAAGTTCCCACAAGTCAAGATGACATGTGACTGCAGCTGTCTTCTGATAACCTCAGTCCCTGGGTTCATCCTCTTGACTTAAAAAAAAAAAGGTGATGGAATCATTGGTTAAACCTGCACACAGCCTAAGTCACTTTAGCACTGTCGTCCCGCTGTTCACTGATTTGCTCGAGTGGGCTCCAGTAACGTCTCCAATTGTGAGACTTGTTGTTACTGTTTTTGGCATATCGAATACACCACGGGGAGCTTGCCAGGCTCTGCCGTGTGTGCGGGATACTCTCGGTAGCTTGCTCTCTCTCTGAGAGGGACAGAGGAATCGAACCCTGGTCAGCGGTGTGCAAGGCAAACGCCCTACTCGCTGTGCTATCGCTATTACATATATATGTACACATACACACACACACACACACACACACACATATTCTTCTTGCCTTTCATCCCATTTTTTAAATTGTTTTAACCTTGCTGAGGCAAGTTTCGGGCAGCATTCATGAATCTCGCCCTGTTTCCCCACTGGCGCCCGGCCAAGGCGATGGAGACAAGGCTTTATTGTGGAGAGGCAGCCAGCCCGGGCTCCCGGGCGGTGGGGTTTCTGGGAGCCCTCCAGCATTTCCTGCTCGGGGTGCCGAGGCCCATCTGCAGTGGCCCTCGCGCGTGTCCACCTGCAAAGCAGTGCCGGCTGTCGGGAGATCTCGGGCCCCGGCCCGGGAGGCCACGCCAGCTCCCAGGATGCTCGGAACGGAGCGGCAGCAGGTGCTCGAGTCACAATACCTCGCTTGCTCCACGAGCCAGGCCCGGCAGGGCTGCAGAGGATGGTGTGCGAGGACCAGCTTCCCCTGAAGGCCGTTTGCCTCACGATCCAGGAACTCAGGGGCGACATTGCGGCAGGATCCTGCACCCCCGCCCTGGCCAGGTGGAGAAGAGGCCCCAGGTTCCTTCCACACGGGCTCTGGAGAGCAAGGGGGGCTCACTGAGTCATTAGTCTTCCTCCTCCTGCCTTTCTCCTGACTCCACACCCCTCAGTTCCTTCCAGCGGTGCCTGCTTGGAGAGATAATAAAGATGGGAACAATCTAGACGTTTCCATCCTTCCAAAGTAGGGAGCAAACGGAGTTCTCAACGCTGACAACATGTTTCTTCTTTTCTGTTGAGGCTCACAGGTCACTGGAGAATATAGTTCCTCAATCGGCATTTGAGGTCACTCTAGAGAGAGATGGGAAGGGACTTTCACCTGGGTCTTCATTGTGGACGGAAGGACACTTGCTTGTTGGGGGGTTGCGAATATTAAGTTCTCATGATGAGTTTCCAAAAACGGTCCCGGTAATGATCCAATCTGATCAAACGCCTACTCGCTCAGAGCTTTAGAAAGCACTAAACAGATACTTTGGCAAAGAACCCCATCAGCCTGAGGTTCTTCTAACTAACGCCAACCTCGCTCCTGTCCCCATTCCATCAGGATGGTGCTTTGCAGCTGGCTCTCCCTCAACCTTATCTTTAGCCTTTAGGTTTGGTCCCAAAGGTTCTTACCTGTGACAACGGAAATATGGTCCACCAAAGAAAGGCAAGTTCATTGCCAAGGAAGAACGGTTTGCTCCCTGAGCCCCAGAGAAGAACGGAAAGAGCTGTCCTTCCACATGATGACAGGGACAGACGCTCACTGTTCGGGGCTTAGCATGAGAAAGAGAGACAGAGAGAGAGAGACAGAGAGAGAGAGAGACAGAGAGACAGACAGAGAGACAGAGAGAGACAGAGACAGAGACAGACACAGAGACAGAGAGACAGAGGAGGAGAAATGAGGCACGGACAGCGCAATGAACTAAATTGCATGCCAAGAAGGCTGGGATTCATCCCACCATCCTAGCAGCACACCAGGGAACGAAGAGCTTTGCTCCAGCTTGCGGAGTTAAGGGGGACCTTGTGGGGTGTGGAAAGTTGTGGGAAAGGTGTTCCAGAGAAGCGAATCACAGAGAGAAAGCTACAAGAGTCAGAGCGCAGAGCATTGTCGGGATGGTGGACGCAGCTACTCTGGGTAGGGCTTGCTGATGGCACGTAAGCTGGGCTCAGACTGGCCAAGGGATGCAAGGCCCCACATGTCAATGTTTACGCCTTCTGCAGTCCCAAAGGTCAATATTTATGCGCCTACAGCCAGAAGAAAGAAGCCAGTCTCTCTTACGAGGAGCTGTTCCTTGCAGGGGACTTTAGAATTATGCTGAAGTGCAGAAAATCATTGAGGGCCACTGAAATCCAACTCAAGTGTCATGATGGCCCATTAGAAATGCAGATTGACTGCTAGGTGTAGAGCGGCCACGGAGACAATGAAGGCAATTAGATGGTGCATTTGAGCTCTTCGGGCTTTGATTAGGTAGGAAGGCAGAGAAAGGGAGCAGATTGCTTGATGGTGTTTATCTGCAGTCAAGTCAATATTCTGAGCAGTTCTGAAAGGACTCAAGTGCCAAGGGCTCATTCCTCACCAAGCCGCCAGCAGTGAGATCCATCTCACTAAGTTTTTTTCTTCCCTGGTGCTGTCCTGCTTAGTCATATAGAAATGAAACATAAGCATTCACAGTACTTTTGTATAATTCCTACTGAGCCTAATTCCTGAATTTTGCTATTGATCCACTACAGAAAGGAGCAAATAAATAGCATTTTTATTATGTTAAATCGTGAACTCAGACTGTACATTTACACCACTTTCCTGCTGATGTCATTGGTAAAGGCCACTTCTTAAATTGTTTCCTATCTTCTTAAATAGAATCAGGTGGTATGCATGGAAACTCTCCTTTATCTTATTTATATTCATGCATTTAACTCCAGACATTTTTTATTTGTAAGATGTGAAAAAGAATTTTTGGTTCTAAATGTGTGCATAGATTCTTGTAATATCCGTCCCCACCCCCTGCCCCACGCGCACATACACAGACACACTATACACAGGCTATAGAGTAGATCCAACACCCCTGTCTTCCTCACTCTGACCCTATGTACTGAGCACTCCTACCGGGATTTGACATGCACTGTCCATAAGGGAAATTTATTAAACTGGAGTTTATCAAAGTTTAACATTTTGCTATTTCAAAAAGCAGATATGGGGACAAGAAAGATAAGCAACAGGTCGGGATAAAGCATTTACAAATCACGACCCAGCTGATAACGTATACCTACCATAAAAATAGCTCTGGAAAGTCACCAGGACGTGAACACCCCAACTAAAACACAGGCAAAGGATTGGCTCAGAGACTCTGCCACGAAGAAAAGGGGTGGGCAAGTAATGGGCAGGAGATCCTGGGCCCGTCAAACGTTAGTGAGAGCCAAAGTGAAGGTCTTTGACATGCCTGCTAAAGCCACGGGAGTAGAAGGGTACTCAGACAACCTCAGCAGGGGCTGCGTGGGGGGCTCCAGACAGCCACCCAGTAGTGCTTGGGGGACCAGGTGGGGTTGGGAGTCAAACCCGGGTTGGGTACAAGCTGGGCCTACACCCTAACCACAATCTGTACTGTTCTATACTTCATTCTGAATTTGAGGACCTTACAAAGCATTTGTAGTTAAGATTATGTCTCCCAAAGTTATCATCTCTCTCTCTCTCTCTCTCTCACACACACACACACACACACACACACACACACACACACACACACACACACACACACACACACACACATACTCAAACGCAAATATTCATGAGTGGAGCGAGAACTTTCATTCTCAAAGTTGCCCTAGACTTTCCGCGACTGGGTCATCCACACACAGGACTGTCCCCCTCTAGGCCTCCCTTCCATTTCTGTTGGTCGGCCAGATCTCTCTAAGGTATTTCGCCCAGGAGGTGGAGAGGTAGAGCAGCTGCTTCCCTTCCATGCGGCCAACCAGAGTTTGTTCCCCAGCACTCCATCTGCTCCCCCAGCACCGGGAGTGATTCCTGAGAGCAAAGACTCGGATAAGGCCTGCAAATTGCTGAGTGTGGCCCCCAAAGAAACAAAATTTATGAAGTGAAAAAGTAAACTAACCCACACCTTCCCAAGTAGCACATTCGAAGTCATCATGGCAGATGCGACTTTGATTACTTTGATGTAAGTTTATATTCTGAACTTTGCCATTATTCACAGCAGTTCTGCTTCAGCTGAACAAGCTACTTTAGAAGGGCGGGATATTATGCAAACTAATTTTCCATTGCTCTGTCGCATACCTGAAAAGGGCACCTAGAAATGAACTTCCAAAGGCAAGAAATGGAGAAGTGGAGGCATGCCCTTCTGCCTGTTACTGCTGAGCAGGGGGAGTGAGGACCATAGTGAAAGGGCCGTTTCTCCCTGAACGAGAGAGAGACCATCACTTCCTTCACTTCCTTCCAGACGGCCGTGTGCTCATGCCCGTTAACAAGCACTGTTGACTTTTCAGTGGTTTGGACTTGGCATTGCCATGCCAATAAGTCCCATGACCCAGTGGCAGCTGCCTTCATTACGGCGGCAGAAACAGCCTGAGACCCTTCAGGAACTCCTAAGAACGCGGCCGTTGCTGCTGGCCACGGTGGTGTAGACGGACCTGCAAGTCGACAGGCAAGCCCGTCCGAAAGCTTCTCGCCTCCTGGTTAGTGGCAAAGGAAACCTGGGGCCAAAACACTCTGGGACCAAAACACTCTGGGACCTGTCTCCGGAGGTCGAACCCTTGTCCTAGTTCTGTCCTCCTCAACATACGGACTTATTTTAGCAAAACCAGCGGCCAAGGCTCCCGGGGCGTGAGACGTGGAGGAAATGGTCGGGTTGACAGTTGTGAGACCCTCGAAACTCCTTGTCTGTGCCCTGGACACTCAGAGACCCCCGCACGCCTCTCTCTAATGCACCCTCATCCCTGGGTGGTGACACTGCGCCCAGGCCTGTCTGCCCTGAGGTGCCTCTATTTCCAGTGCCTCTGTCCTTTCTCCTGGTCACCTCCTTCCATGTCCTGCACCTGCTAATTGACCTTTTTGGGGTTTCCTCGGTCCCGCCCCCTTTTAATTCTCTCTTATCCTGGCTTCTCAGTTTTAAAATTCATATCTTCAGCCCCTGATGTAAGACCTTTCTAGAAAATTCCAGAATTCTCTGTCTTGCTTCACTTCCGCTTCCATCCCCGGTGACCTCTCTCACTGGCCACACCCTTTGCTGCTCTGAGTATTTGTGTGTCTGCTTCCAGGGGCTGAGGAGACCCTGCCCTGGGGCTCCTTCCCTCTGCGAGAGAATGCGAAGGCCGACTGCTGCGGCTGTGCTGCTGTAAGAAGCCTTCCCCCCGGGTGCGGCTCACGGGCTCTGCGCCTAACGGCAAGGAGCCCGGGGGGCCCTGGGGGGCCACGGAACTCACAGATGCTCTGTCTCCATTGCTCATGGGCTTCACGCTGATTGAAGGCTGTCCAGGTGAGCAGCGGTGTTATTCCTGGAAACGCCATCGTGTGTATGAACGTGCAGGTGTAAGGGGTGTGATTGTCACATGTGTGAATGTGTATGAGTCTGTGATTGAGCATGAATGAACTTGTGCACTGTGCCAGTTGGTGTGTATTCACAGAGAAAAACTCATCTCCCAAGTTTTCCTATTACAAGAAAAATTAAGCCTATTTGACCAGTAAATTATTTTTCCTTCCTTCCTTCCTTCCTTCCTTCCTTCCTTCCTTCCTTCCTTCCTTCCTTCCTTCCTTCCTTCCTTCCTTCCTTCCTTCCTTCCTTCCTTCCTTCCTTCCTTCCTTCCTTCCTTCCTTCCTTCCCTCCTTTCCTCCTTCCTTCCTTCCTTCCTTCCTTCCTTCCTTCCTTCCTTCCTTCCTTCCTTCCTTCCTTCCTTCCTTCCTTCCTTCCTTCCTCCCTCCCTCCCTCCCTCCCTCCCTCCCTCCCTCCCTCCCTTCTTTCTCTTCCTCCCTTCCTCCCTCCTTTCCTCCCTCCCTCCTTCCCTTCCTTCCTTCCTTCCTTCCTTCCTTCCTTCCTTCCTTCCTTCCTTCCTTCCTTCCTTCCTTCCTTCCTTCCTTCCTCCCTCCCTCCCTCCCTCCCTCCCTCCCTTCTTTCTCTTCCTCCCTTCCTCCCTCCTTTCCTCCCTCCCTCCTTCCCTCCCTCCCTTCTTTCTCTTCCTCCCTTCCTCCCTCCTTTCCTCCCTCCCTCCTTCCCTTCCTTCCTTCCTTCCTTCCTTCCTTCCTTCCTTCCTTCCTTCCTTCCTTCCTTCCTTCCTTCCTTCCTTCCTTCCTTCCTTCCTTCCTCCCTCCCTCCCTCCCTCCCTCCCTCCCTTCTTTCTCTTCCTCCCTTCCTCCCTCCTTTCCTCCCTCCCTCCTTCCCTTCCTTCCTTCCTTCCTTCCTTCCTTCCTTCCTTCCTTCCTTCCTTCCTTCCTTCCTTCCTTCCTTCCTTCCTTCCTTCCTTCCTTCCTTCCTCCCTCCCTCCATAGGGAGTGCTGGGGATAGAACCCTGGTAGGCTGCATACAAGGCAAACACCCTCCCCACTGTACTACACTCCAGTCCCTAGATGTCCATTTTCTGTGCTGATAGTGTCAAATCCATCGCACTCAGTAGGAGGAACATTTGGGGTGGGGCTAGGAAATACTGATTTCAGCCCCCCAGGTTTCCCAGGGACTAACTGGGGAATCTTGGAGAAGGTATATATTTTGGGGTCTAGTTTCATTTTCTGTGAGATGATCCCAGTAATGTCTCTTTGGCCTAAAGGAAGGAGGCTAAGGCTAATCTCCTAAAAGCCCATTCAACACCAGGAGCAGCGATGCATTAATCGATACAACAATTGTGAGCCGCGGATGCAGAGTTTTCACTTGTCAAGAGTGTTTACTAACTGCTATATTATCACCGGGAAATAATCAGGAACATATAATGCTGCCTGTGGGAATAATTAGGATCATAGTCTCAATATGGAAACGTGTATAAAAATACACGTACGTATTCTAACAAGATTTTTGTGTTTGTGCCCTGATTTCAGTTAGAGTCCTGATATATATATATGTATATATATATATATTTACTGTAAACACATACATATATTAAATATATACTATATAAAATATATAATGTATAAGTATATACTGTAGCACTGTCACTGTCATCTCGTTGTTAATAGATTTGCTCAGCGGGCACCAGTAGTGTCTCCACTGTGAGACTTGTTACTGTTTTGGGCATATCGAATACACCACAGGTAGCTTGCCAGGCTCTGCCGTGCGGGCAGGATGCTCTCAGTAGCTTGCCAGGCTCTCCAAGAGGGATGGGGGAATTGAACCTGGGTTGGCTGCATGCAAGGCAAATGCCCTACCCCCTGTCCCTCCAGTCCACAGTCAATGGTACTGCCAAAAAATTGAAAGTAACACATGTATATATGTAGCAAAGAACCTAATGCAATATCAATTTTCTTTTTAAAAATGTAAATTACTCTTTCCTCCATTTTCTTTAACTTCATAACGAACTAGTTCCTGATGTTCCATTTGCCCTCAATGGAACGAACATCTCCGAATGTAGCAGTTATATGTACCTGGGTCGAGAACTCAACATGACAAACAACCTGGCACCTGAACCGCGCAGGAGGAAGTGAGTAGCGTGGAATGCCTTCAAGAGCGGTTAGTTCCTGCAACTAACATATGCCCCAGGAGACCTGGGCCCTATGAAAACAGGATGAGAACACTAGTCGGTCTTCCAAAGAGGAACGGAAAGAGCTATGCTTGGAGTATCACATTTCACTCAAGTGAGAGAAGGGATCCAGAGTTCCAACCTCCGTTGACGATCAAGAATCAGGGACGCTGTCTCGTTTGCCAAGGCGTTGAAAATCAGAGGGGCCAGACGCATAATGCGATTTGGAGACGACCGCTGGACTAGAGCTGTTACTGACTGGGTTCCACGGGACGTCAAAAGACTGAGTGGCAGCCCACCTATGAGATGGTCAGACTTCTTCGTCAAAACCCTGAACAAACGATTTGAGGTTCTTTGTGTTCCTGGAGCGAGCAGATGCTATTGGGCTACACTGGCACGTGACAGGGACAAATGGAGATGTACTGGCGCCCGCTTGAGCAAATCGAAGACCAACGGGATGACAAGTGATACAAGTGATAGAACCTCATTTTATTTCAAACCAGGCTTGATACTGAGACTGGAGAGTCAGGAGTCAGGTCACTACACTTCCCTTCTACGGCCACTGCTGCATCGCTACAGTGTTCCTCACTTTGTAACATCGCTACAGTGTTCCTCACTTTGTAACATTCCCAAGACATTGCTCCTTGCCTTCCGCTGCCAGCACCTGCCCAGCTCCCTGCCGCTCTTCTCAACAGGTCTGTGGACTATATTTTATGTAGTATTTAAATATATACTATATAAAATATATACTATACATTTAATACAAAGTTATAAATATCTAAAATATAAGGGCTGGAGTGACAGCATAGCAGCAGGGCCTTGCACACGGCCAACCCAAGTTTGATTCCTCCACTCCTCTTGGAGAGCCCGGCAAGCTACCAAGAGTATCCTGCCCACACGGCAGAGCCTGGCAAGCTACCTGTGGCGTATTCGATATGCCAAAAACAGTAGCAAAAACTCTCAAAATGGAGATGTTACTGGTGCCTGCTCAAGCAAATCGATGAGCAACGGGATGACAGTGACCGTGATAAAATATAAAATGTATTTTTATGTTTTCATGCATCTATGTATATGCACAATGTGTATAAATATATTAAAGTTTTATTTAGAAAAAGGTAAGGGATGTGAGAGAGAGAAAACACAGATCACATGTGATGTGGGCAGAGAGAACGCTTTCTGTTATGTGTTTTTTCAGATGCTAAAATCTGCTAAGGAAGAGCAAGGCTGTTTGTAGTTAAAAAGAAAAGATCCTTATCAAAATCGTGGGTCACTTACAATGTGCTTTGGTTTTGTGGCTGTAAATATCAGATTATTCCTAAGAATAACTTTTCTGTAATTTGAAATTCAATTACAGGGACATTTAATAAGTACCTGAACGCAGGAGGTTGAGGGAGAACGACCATTCTAACCAGACACATACACATTCTAACAAGATTTTTGTCTTTATGCCGGCATTCACGTTAGGATCCTGATATATATAAAAATACACATATATTTAATATAAATAAATATATAAAACATGTACCATATAAAATATAAGCTGTACAAATGATATAAAATATTACTATATAAAGTAAATAAATATGGGAGTAACGTGCCACCCTCAGGCCAGCCTGTACCTGTGGGGCGAGTGCATCAGCAGCTGATGGTGCCTTCAGGCTTCCTGACACCCCAAAACTGCCGCTGTGCCTTTGGCCGGACCCCAACAACTTGGGACCAAGTTGACCAAGAAATTAAACAGCCAAAAGTTAGTTATGTGGAGCCACACCCACAAACCACCTCCGGCTCAGCTATGTAACCTCAACTTAGGCAGGGGAAGGTTGGAACGGGGATGGGGTGGGGGGCGGCAATACCGGGGTCTTTGGTGGTGGAAAACGTGCACTGGTGGAGGGATGGGTGTTTGATGATTGCATGACTGAAGCTCAAACATGAAAGCTTTGTAACTGTATCTCATGATCAATTAAGAAGAGGGGAAATATAATAACAAAACAATAAAATAAAATTAACGTTCAGAATAGAATTAAAGAGAAAAAGTCATGTGGAGATGGGCCACTATCCAGATCACAGGCTGTCTCTCCCGAGAGGGAGCATAAGCAGGCCACTGGACTCCAGGCCGGCTGTCTCACACGGGGCGCCCCAGAGGGGGCTCCAAGGGGCCCAGCCCGGCAGCCAAAACCCCCCACAGCCCAACCGCCACCACACATGAGTGACTTTCTCCGTCATAGACGCTCCCTGCCCGCTCCCCACTATTCCCACACCACCTCATAGTCGCTCCTGCCCACTCCCCACTATTCCCACACCACCTCATAGATGCTCCCTGCCCGCTCCCCACTATCCCCACACCACCTCATAGACGCTCCCTGCCCGCTCCCCACTATTCCCACACCACCTCATAGACGCTCCCTGCCCGCTCCCCACTATCCCCACACCACCTCATAGACGCTCCCTGCCCGCTCCCCACTATCCCCACACCACCTCATAGACGCTCCCTGCCCGCTCCCCACTATTCCCACACCACCTCATAGACGCTCCCTGCCCGCCCCCCACTATTCCCACACCACCTCATAGATGCTCCCTGCCCACTCCCCACTATTCCCACACCACCTCATAGTCGCTCCTGCCCGCTCCCCACTATTCCCACACCACCTCATAGTCGTTCCTGCCCGTTCCCCACTATTCCCACACCACCTCATAGACGCTCCCTGCCCGTTCCCCACTATTCCCACACCACCTCATAGTCGCTCCTGCCCGCTCCCCACTATTCCCACACCACCTCATAGTCGCTCCTGCCCGTTCCCCACTATTCCCACACCACCTCATAGATGCTCCCTGCCCGCTCCCCACTATTCCCACACCACCTCATAGTCGCTCCTGCCCGTTCCCCACTATTCCCACACCACCTCATTGTCGCTCCTGCCCGTTCCCCACTATTCCCACACCACCTCATAGTTGCTCCTGCCCGTTCCCCACTATTCCCACACCACCTCATAGTCGCTCCTGCCCGATCCCCACTATTCCCACACCACCTCATAGACGCTCCCTGCCCGCTCCCCACTATTCCCACACCACCTCTGATGGGGCTCAGGCGCAGGCAACAAACCACAGAGGGAAATACATATGCATCTACACATATTTTCAGATACATACGCCAAAGCTCACATCACCCAAAGCTTCACAACATGTTAGTGATATCCTATAGGATGTCTTAATGGCTCCTGCCCAAACAGACAATCTCCACACTGTTTCCTATATGAACACTTTTGTAAGCATGTCCAGTAGTTCTTCATAGCAGACAATATGAAATACACCATTTTGGTCATGTGCTGGGACAGGGCTTGGGGCTTGGGGTGGAAACACCTCAATTTGGTGGTGGGAGGTGTCACGGTGGTGGGATTGGTGCTTGAGTATTGAAGGTAACCAAACGTTGTGAACTAACTTATAAAATTATAAAATAAAAAAAGTAATGTGGAGTTCATGCCCAATTCAATCAGCTTAATCAATGGCTGAATAAATAATAGTGCTCCTGCATTAAAAATACATCTAAATATAATATATATTGAATATATTATAATATATTGAATAAACATTATATGTATTGAAAATGAAAACTAAATAATATATTGATGGCAAATATATTAAATATATAACTAATAACATAATAAATATAAAGCATATAAAATATAAGATAGATATTGAAAATAAATTTATAACACATGATGCTGGGCTGAATAATAAAATGATCTTGAATGTTAAGGTCTTTGGCTTATATAAAATACAAACTTTTGGAAGTATACATTATGGGGTATTTGTTGATTTCTTATTTAAAGCACTGATTCATATTTATTGTAAAAGATACTCTCTAAACTGGTTGGATGGTTTTGCTACTTATATTCCATCACTTAACATGGGATGAACCATTTCTTCATTCTTTTTTAACATTGACAATTTGGCAGATAAAACTTCAGTAGGATATTTTCTAATTTTGGTTTTATTCTTTGATAGTGAATCGAGTAGAGTGTTCTCCTTGCCCGCAGCCAACCTGGGTTCGATTCCTCTGCCCCTCTCGGAGAGCCGGGCAACCTACTGAGAGTGTCTCGCCCCAACAGCAGAGCCTGGCAAGCTCCCCGTGGTGTATTTGATATGCCAAAAACAGTAGCAACAAGTCTCACAATGGTGACGTTACTGGTGCCCGCTCGAGCAAATCGATGAGCAATGGGATGACAGTGACAGTGATACAGTGATTTTTGTCAGGAATATTCAAAATTATTTACAGATAAACCAGGCAATTTTGGAACAAAATAAAAATGCTGCACCTGAGGTTGCTGGTGTGAATGGGAAATTCTTTTTTTGTTTTTTCATTACTCGGGTCCTTACCCGGCAGTACTCAGGACTAACTTCTGGCTCTGTGTTTAGGGCTCAGCACCGGCAGTGTTCAGGGACCACACGTGTCTGCATGTCAGGCCTTACCCACTGTACTATCTCTCTGGTCCCAGGATGGAAAACAACCTTCTATTTTCATACTGTTACCCACAGAAAAGCTGTGTGCATACACGCACACATGTGGGTGTGTGGGTGTGAGTGCTTGTGTACTCACTACTCAATTCTCTGAGCAACGTAAGGAGCAGCACACAGACGAGAGGGAGGTACGGAGCCCCCTGGAGTACCTGCTCTTCCCCTTCCTACCCACCTACATCCCTCCCACCCCCCCACCGTCCTGTGATCAGAACGCGGCACTTTCCCCTATCTGTATTGTATCTTCCTACTGGGCGTTGTCCATTCCGAGGGGTTGGACACATGCCGAAGGGGCCGCTTCCATCTTGCAGCCTGGCGGGAATATTGGGCCCCCCCGAAGCGCCTCTGCTCCTCCTGCTGGTGCCGCCTCTCCCCCCGCTAGAACCACGCGTGGTTCCTCGTGGCTCCGGTTTGCCTCGTGGCTCCTGCTCAGCTCACTGAAGGCCTTTGTTTGGCCTCCTGGTGCTCCAGTGGCTTCTGGGTAGAGACACGACAACTCTAAAGAACTTCTCTGTTCCTCAGAATCGGTTTTTCTTGACTCCAACTTTTATTGAGAAAGATGGTAGGTAGCAGTGAGTAGAGGAGAACTCCAATATTTCATTGAGAAACTACCTTAAAGAAAATTTCTTCTTTTATATGTAATTTCAGAAGTAGATCTCATTGTTAGCCACATATCTTTCTGACACTGATCTAAAATATAAAATTGTGTTTTTATCAAATGTAGGATGCAAAATAGCATACAAAGTCATTATTCTCTTTCTCTTTTCTTTAGTTTTGGGTCATTGCTCAGGGCTGGGTTCCGGGTCTGTGTTAGGGGTCACTCTTGGCAGGCCTGGGGGGGCACCATACGTGGCTACATGTAAGACAAGTGCCTTACCTGTTGTCCTACTGTTTTGGAAAAATGATTCTCTGTGTGATAAATATTTTTGGCAACTTTCCTCTTTACATTTTTTATGTAATGAATAAGTATTATTTCCGAAAAACTAATTAATTTATTAGATATTTTAAGTATTATTTTATTCAGTATGTACTTCTGTCTTATACACTTATCATTTATTTAACTAATTGTGTGCCAAAATAATCAATAATTTAGATTATTTTTCTAATGTATATAAAACTGCAATGAGAGTCCATATCCACAAAGATTAATGAACAATACAGATTGTTTCCTTAGGACAAGTTTTCAGAGTGATTTTATTAGAGAAAAATGTATAAATCTTCTAAACGGACTAGATACATTTGCCAAGTTCCCTTCTAGGAAAGCTATAAATATTAATTCCTGCTAGTAGTGTTTGAATATACCTGCTTCTGTTCACTCTTGCCAAAATAGCAGGTTTAAAAAAAATCTTGGGGGCGGTGGGGACTGGGGAGATACCCAAAGGCCTGGAGCACATGTTTGCATGCTGCGGCCCCACGTTCAGGCCCCAGACACACGTGCTCTCCGAGCACCATTCATGAGCTCCCCCGAGCTGCTTGTGTGGCCTACCCCAAGGGTGGCCAGCCCGACCCCAAAGGGCCGAACCAGCTCTACCCCAAAGCTCGTTAAGCTTTGAAAACCATGTTTCATGGATCTCTCTGGCCTTCTTGGATCTTGAAGGAGGTCCATTGCTCACTTGTTTCTTTCTTTTCTAGTTGAATCACCATGAGATACAGTTGTAAGACTTTCATGTTTGAGTTTCAGTCATACCATGATCGAACACCCATCCCTCCACCAGTGCACATTCTCAACCACCAATGTCCCCAGTATCCCCCGCATCCAAGCCCTCCCCCGGCCTCTATGGCAGACACTTTCCCCCATAGTCTCTACCTCTCGACTTTTGGGCATTATGGTTTGCAATCCAGATACTGAGAGGCCAGCAACTTTGGTCCTTTATCTACTTTCAGCACGCATCTCCCATCCCGAATTATCCCTCCAGCCATCACTGACTTAGTGACCCCCTCTATTCCAGTTCATGAGAAAGCTTCCGAGTAGGGGGCAACATTCTGGCCCACTCACTGGCTTCTGGGCCACTAAGAGTTCCTCCCTCCTCTGCCTGCCCAGGGGAGTGGGCGCCTTGGTTCTGAGGTGGGCTTTGCAAACCGCTCTTCTGCTACTGCTTGTGGACTCTCCCACTTAGGAAGGAACTGGTTGCTTTCTGTCTGAGGTTGTCCCCACATGGGGGCCCCCGCCCTCCGGAGGCTGCTTCCCCACCCCACTGCCAGACGGAGGCACCTGCCTGCCCCCACCCACCCACCTGTCTTCAGTCTGGTCTGCTCCAGGCCAGTCTTCCAGAGCTGGAGCCCCTATTACTTCCTCAAGATTCTCCAGCTGCTACCAGTCCCCCTGGGTAAGACCCCGTGGGTCTCGCTCTGGTCACCCAGAATAAGAAAAGCCCCCATGGCCTCCCAGCCTTTCTCCTCAATTTTAAAACGTAGCCACTGTCCAGTGCTCTGTTGGGCTGCATTTGCTTACTTGAAAAAATCCCATCCTGGTGAGACCTGTCAAGGAGGGTTGGGTGTGGTGGGGGGTGGCTGAATCAGTGGGAGGTCCTGAGGGTGGGTGGGATCACAGGCACTGCTCCCCTGCCCCCATCGACTTGCACCTCCTTTCTCTGACCCATATCCCCACACTGTTGGCTGAGTAAGGGCCCCCCGTTGAGCCCCAGAAAGCTTTTCCCTCTGCTGGGGTAGGAGTTTCCTCCAGCAGCTGTCGGTCCAGCCTTGCCTCTCCTCTTCGTTTCTTGGGGGGTGGGGGTGTGTGTAGATTCAAGGCTTCTTAACACTGTGATCCCAGGACTCTGCTATGTGTCTCATTCCTCATGGCAGGACTCACACGAATTTCTTGGAAAAGTTATCGACACTCAGAATATGTACATTAGCATCATTATTCACAGCTATGCCTATAATACTTAGAACATCGCACAAAAAATTCTATGCTAAGCAACTGATCTAAAAGCTGTGCATGCTTTCTTAAAATAAAAGACACCTTCAAGTAATTTTATTGTTGTTTTTGTTGTTTGAGCCACAACTGGTGATGCTGAGTTCAGTGCTTAGGGATCACTCCCGGTGAGGCTTGGGGGACCATAAGCCATGCTACGAATCTAGCTTGGCTTGGCTGGTCACCGGGCAAGCACCTTACTCCATTATCTCTCAAGCAATACTTCTAATGCAAATAATTGAAGTAAAACAAAGGCATAAACTTGTATTGTCTGGAAAATTCCTTGATGATATTGGCTGACTCAGTTATCACACAACAACAATTCATGCAATTACTCTCTTCTGTCGTGAATACCACACTGGCTAATTTCTCCAGTGTGCCCCTGAAAATCAAGGAAACCACCAGGATCTTTGGAAGAAGATGCTAGAACTAGGAAGTGCCTGGCTGTTAGGAAGACCCCTTCTTCCTGCTACTCTTCTGTTGAAATTTGTGAATTTAGATTTTTGTGATATTGATTTTTGTGACTTGCCTGCAGACCTTTTTAGATTTAGGATCGGTTTGGAAACTCATGATCTACCGTGGTGGCCAGAGTTGATGGTCTTTCACTTGGATTGGATTTGGTTCTGTTTTGTTTTTGAATTCTGCTCTGTGCTGGTCAATCATTCCTTTCGGTGGGAAGTCCGCTTAGCTGCTTGGGGTTATGTGGCCGGAGCTCGGGATTATCAACACAGCTGATGCCATCAGGAAATCAAGGGACAACGTAGGGAGTGGAGAGGGGGCAGGCTGGGATAGGTGTTACTCTGGCTTGTACCTTTTCTAAGATCCACAACAATTCCAGACTGCCACTTCTGCTCTGCCTAGGCAAAATGGTGTCTTCTCCATGACACTTTCCTGCAACCTTGGACAAGGACTAAAGTGCTGAACTCAATTCACCGTTACTCAGAAGAATCAGTGGGGCTTTCAATCCACCAAAGACCACTTTCCCCCAAGAAATACTTATTTACTGACAATTTATCAAGTAACAAAAATGTTTGTGATTCTCCATTTGATTCGAGAAATAAAATCAGGGCAGAAGATAGATAAATAGATTGATAGCATCTTTTAAACTGAGAGTTGAAATCATCAAAGGGAACCTATTTTGACAGGCTAGTATATTAAAAGCCATTCAAAAAAAAAAAAAAACCCACCCAACACCAAGAGACAGCTGTTTCGCTGTAGGGAATGTCACTCTTAGGCTGAATCCAAAGATACGTGTAGGTATTTATTCAGTAATCAATCACAGGGAGAGAAGACCTTGCATTTGAGCTGGAAGTTTTTATTTTCCTCCTTTTCCCCACTCCCGGTCTTTAAATCTGCTCTGAGGAGAGCCCTCCGTGCCAGGCCGGGCCCAGCAGAAGCGGGCAATCACAGCTAAATCAGCATGCAAAATGCCACTCAACCTTGGGCCTTTATTAAAATTTGCTGGGACTCAATTTGAGATAGCGATCATTCTTATTAAAAAGCAAAATGTAAGATAGTTTTTTTATATAAATCTCTGGATGGAATGGAATTGTTAATCAGCATAGGCTGATGTGATTTCTCTGTTGCAAATCCTGCCGAGGGCTCAGAAGTGGCACATTACCATAATTCGTGGGCTAGAGCTGGCAGCTTGAAAAAGAGCTGCAAGACTCTTTAAAATGCTTAAGCAAAGCTGCAAGTCACAGCAAAACAACCTAGGGAGAACCGCCCGTGTCTCTGTTATATAACCGGGCCGGGCCGCCTCGGTTTTTGCTGTCTCAAGGTGTCCCTTGTTTACTCTGCTGAGGTTGTTTACGAGCAACTGTCCCTCGGCCTAGCCATTCTGGGCTGTCACACCCGTCCTTTGGCCGGGTTCTGGATTCGCCACCGAGGTAGACCGAGAAGAGCTTAGGTTTTCCTTTTAACCCAGAGAGTGGAACCAATCAATTAACCACAATGCACTTAATGCAGGACCTCCCTCCCCGTCCTTCCTTCATTTGACGTCCGCCTCGGTCATCTTCGTACTTTAAAGTATAGCCCAGACGATGGAGAACTCTTGGGGGCCAGGTGCCCGCTTGACGAGTGAGCGAGGGTTGGGCCACTGCACGGGGCCACCCACCTTCTGACTCGCAGTAAAGCCAGAAACTCACATTCCCCTCCAAGCTCCCAAATGTGGGTTTGCCTCTCTCCGTGGGAGAAAGACGCAGGGCTCTGCCCAGAGATGTCACATTCCACTGTCCCACACGGGCTGGGACCTGGGCCTCGAGACCTTCCTGACACAGGCGTGGGCTGGAACCAACCTGGCCCGAGGGAAGGAAGGCAGGAAGCTTTTGTGAGGGGGTGTGTGGGGCCCAGAGAGGAATAGCTGCTCCCACATGGGTCTGCAGAGAGAGAGGAGCATCAGCGAGGAAGAGCCTCTCTCTCTCCATCCTCAAATCAGAAGCTGCTTCATGTGGTACTGATGGACAAGAAAGTGTAACGCGTCCAGGTCAGCTCGCTGGTCAGGTTTGTTCACCCACCACCACCAGGGGTCCTAGGGACGGTCCCATCAGGGCCCTGGTGCCTGGCCTTTCTAAGAGTGCGTCTACATGCCACTTCTCAGCAACGGAGCACGTGGGCTTCAATGACCAACTTTCTCTGTCCCCCCGTAGTGGTGGTGGCCGAGTCTTGTCTGCGACCAGACCTTGCAGGTCCATTCCAAGCTCCAGAAGCCTTTGATGTCGCAGGGGGCTGCCTGGGGTTCCCTTAGAGAAATTGGAATTCGTTCAGGTTTGAATGGATCTCAGTTAAATGTGTGGGAAACCCAGCGTGCAGGTTTTACACGAAAATACCTGAAACCTGGGACCAGCTGGGAGCCAGATCCAAGTAGCTCTTCTCCCTGGTGCCTGCCTCCTTTCCACACAAAACCTCCTGAAAGCTGCAAATGTGTGCCAGCTCCACGCGGCCATCAGACGCAACGCAGAGCGGGCACCTACGCTGGAGTCCGAGAGCCCTTCTGAGGGCATTGTCTCTGAGCCGGGTGAAGGGGTGCTCCCAGCCTGCAGTGCCGGTGCCCCCCACTCCTCTCTCCTGTCTCCACCCCCCTCTCCCCAAGGACCCGTGATGGCTTGGAGCCCCTGTGCACAGCTGGACTTCACAGCCCCCCCCCCCCATCTGCAGCAGGGATGTTTCATCTGAAATGCGGGCGTATTTGTCAGCTGGGGAGTGTGTCTAGAGGCTGCTTCTGGGAGATACAAGGAGGAAACTGATAAGGAGAGCATCAGAAGGGCAGTTAATTGCCTCCAGTCTCTTGGTGCCGGGAATATTTAAAATCTATGGGATTAAAGGCAGATTAAAAACTGGGGAAGCAGGGGCCCAATAGCGCTGAAAGATCACAATCAGCAAGGGTAATGGCAGAGAAAAAATGAATGTGGCAAATAAAATGACAGATAGGAAATTCAGATCTGCTTCTAATGCTCCAAGTTCCATCTTGTAAGCACAATTCATCTACGTGTAAATCATTTTTTGGCTTCAAGCTTATCAGCCAATCGGTGAATTAAAAATGCTCTTTCCTTGGAGGATTAAAGAGGTTGATTGAAGTCAGTGTGAAAACTGGCTAATAAGTCTGGAAATGTCAGGAGGGGCTTCAGAGGAAGTGGGCACCGAGCTGCCTCCTCCCTCACCCCTCCCCTCCCTCCAGCAAGGAAGCAGGAAGTTGGCCGTCCTGGGGAGTTCTGTGAATTGGAGAAACGCCTTTGCATTTAATTTTATTATTATTTTTTTTGTGGATCTCCAGTGAGGGTAGGGGCACGTGGATTTCAGGGCAAAGGGGGCTATTTCTACTTAAGACACGGAGGTTGGAGAACAGGAGTGAAATCTGCTCTTCCTGGAAGCCGCTCTCCTGAGGGAAGCTGCTGGGGACCTGGGCGATGCTCTGAACTCAGCGCCGAGGGTCTATTTTCAGTTGTCACGCTGTAATGCGGAGTATTGGATTTGGGGGGCTCTCCCGGTAATTGAAAGATGGATGTTAATTCGGGGCCCTGGACTAAACAGTCTCTACTTTACCACTCGAGTGGGAGACGGTTGCAGTCACTCTCTCTCGAAGCCTGGGGTGCTGGAGACGGAAGCACCTTTCCCTCCACCGGAGAGCTTCTGAGGTCACGCCACGTAAGGCCATGAAGTCAGCGGCCGGGTGCTGCGGGTGCAGCGCGGCTGGAGCTGGGCTTCAGGCCACTCCAGCAGTCATGCAGGTCAGCAGGAGACGCCACTTGGGAGGGCTGGGGGTGGCGTGACCCCTCACAGCAGGTGCGCCTGGACCCAGGGACCCCCAAGCCCAACAGGACCAGCTACAGGACAAGGAAGAAAATGCTACTCTGAAAAGTCCCTTCCCGTCTGTAGCTAATATTAGACCTAGAACTCGCCAGCAGCGCTGGGAGCCAGGATTTCGTGGACGATGGGGGCAGTGAGCAGCAGAGGGGAGCATTGTTGCCCGAGGCCCTGGGGGGAAGCGACGGTGAGAACAGGCCCGACTCACTCCCACCGGCCTCTCGCCTCCGCAGGGCACAGTCTCCGCTGGCTCCCTAGTTTAGAATAGGCCGCAGGCACACACACACACACACACACACACACACACACACACACACACAGAGAGAGAGAGACTCAAATACATGAACACAAACACACATACACCGACATGCAAGCACATCTATACTCATGAACACGTAGAAACACACATATAATCATGGACACCGTTACTTATAATACAATGCACTGTAAAGAAGTCAGAAAATGCCTGAGGGGCCCAAAGGAAAAGCAGCCGCAGCCGTAGTTTCAACATGGAGTTTTTATCATTCATTGTCTAGTTTTCTTTTCGTGTACGTGTGGTGGGGGGGGTTTACAAAACTGGGATCGTGTGATTACAGATCTTTGTCTTGTTGGGGGCCACCTGGCTAGACGCGGGCCCTTTCCCAGCTCTGGGTTCCCACTACAATCCATGCAGCTCCAGGGTCTGATCCACACCAGCCCCCGCACGCGAAGCCTTCGTCAGACTGGCGCACTCCTTCTCCAGCCCTGCCTTATTATTGATTCCTGACGGGCGCAGATGAACACAGACTATTTGCCGTGCACACTAAGGGTACAGCAGGTTGACGTTCTTAACCGATTCAGTATTTAATTCAGCAGTCTGTATCGTCTGTAGTATGGGTACCCTCCCTTGACAGAAGAGAAGAGGCGTGCAGGGCTGACTCGGAAAGGGGTAGGGCCAGAATGGGAGCAGAGTGGAGTTTCCGAGATCACCTTGCCTCCGGCTAGCAGCCGGGCTCAGCCTCCAATTTAGAATTTAGTCTCTAATTTAGTCTTTTGGTTCCCATTCCCAGAAGCCAGTCAGCCCTGTTGCATTTACCTGTTCCGTGTTTCTTTTCCTCTGGGGTACGCTCTGCTAATCTGATAAACTAATCTGTACTAAGGCGATAATGGGCCGCCTTGCAGCCTCTCTAGGGTAAAAACGTATTTGCATGTCAAAGGGGGCTCTCAGGAGATTTGCTGAAGGAATTTGGGAAGCCTAGCTGAGAGATCTCTGGGTGCTCGGAATCCTTTCTGGGATGTTCCTGAAAAGGCATCCTCTCTGGAAACCTTGCAGCTTGTGCACACAAGCAGGTTCTATTAACCCGTCAGGTTTCACGAAAGCGATCAGTCACCCTTTGGTGAATTTCAGTTCAACCCAAGGAGTCGGAAGCCGTGTCCTCACACAGAATAGACTGAAGATTCAAATTTGACAAAGGTCAAGCGGATCATTTTTGGGGTCCAGCGATGTTTTGCAACCTTCTGACAGCAAACAGAGGAACCCACATCAGAATCCCTTGAAGAGGCGATCCATGCGCTCGCTCCTGGTACTTCCTGTTCAGTCACCTGCAGTGAAGAGGCCCTCTGCTCCCCAGTAGAGGGGCTTTCCTCAGCGAAGGTTCCTGCCCCTTTGCATCACAGACAGTCCAGGGAGAAACAAGGAGGGGGGGTGGAAATCACTACAGAGGAATGGGCTCCCTTCACTGGCTTCGGGAGAGATTTTGCACCTGGCCAATAATGTTCTACTTTTGCCTTTAGTTAGGGCTAAGGGAAACATTCCTAGGGTGAAGAATTCTTGAGCATTTGCATCCGGAAAAGTAGTTTATGCTTACTTTTCAAATTCTGCCATGCCCTGGGGGTCCCAGAGGACCAACTTTTTGAGTCCCAACGGAAAACACTTTAATATGGACGCTTCCCGGATAGCAACCAACATGCAAACTGGACGCATCGGGAGTTCAACTGAGGCAGCTGCTGCGCCCCGCGTGCATAGGTTGGCTCATTCTGAGGAAGACAACGTGAAGGTCTCTGAAAGCAAGAGGAGGGGGTGGGCTGGCCCCACATGGACGCCCCCAGGAATCTGCGCTCTTATGCCACGATACAGATGCCACGATACAGATGGATGCCTGGTCAGTCTGGCATGGGGGTCTCAGTAGGCTCTATGTTGACCGCGGTCAGAATTCCCCCTCCTCCTCCTCAGCTCCCGAGGAAGAGAACGCCAGCTCTCCTTTGAATCAGAGCCCCCATCACGCCGCCTTCTCCCGAGAGCACAAAGGGGGAGGTGCTGAGGCAGAGATCTTTTCCAGTGCCCCCCGCCCTCCCCCTCCCCGGCCCTGGGGTCCCAGCGTAGACTCTGCTGATGGGAATTAAGCACGGGCTGCTCCCTCTAAGCACATAGCAGGCTTTGCACCACCTGTCTGCCCTTTTTTTAACTTGCAAAATGGAAATTGCTCTGAGCTCTATCATTTTTGACATTGCTGTAAAAAACTAGTTTTAGCGATAAGATGAGCCGAGCCGGATGGCAGCCTGGGACGCGTGGCGGGGATATATTTTTGACCCCATATTTTAAAACTTTGCATGCAGCAGACATATCTAGGAAAGTTGTGCCTTGCCTGCTAAAAGGGAAGATTAATATCCAATAAATTACTTCCCAAGTCCTTAGTCCTGAATTTCAGCTAATGCATGACGCTATGCCCCATCGTGGAAAATCAATTCATCTTCCTATTTCATCTCTCTCTCTCTGTTTGATTAATGTGTTTTTATTTTCTCAAATATTTTGAAGGTCCTTGCATATTACAGAAATTTAAATATATTATGAATATATGATTTCTTTAAACCCAACTCACAGAAATTTTCTCTCTGAATATTTGAAAGTAGAATAAGGTAAAGGATTATCGTTTGCGAATTATTTTGATCCCATCCTTTCTGGAGGCGGTAGAATTAATTTGACCTTTAAATGTCTACTTCAGGCCTGTGCTTCTCTAAAAAGTGTAATCTGAGTTAGGTAGGGAGAACAAAATCTGCTAAGATGGAACGTAATACACGGAGTAGGTACTTCGTCGAGAGACAAAATAATCTTAACTTCAAAAATGGGAACCAAATCACAATTAGAGTCATGCGTCCCCCTCCCCCGGGAGTAAGATATTTTATGCCTTGGGAGCCCAGTAAGGAAAACGTTCCATGACTGGATGAAAAAAATACAGATTATTCTCTCACTTGAATCTTCCTAGGACATGGTTTAGCTTGCCTGCCTCCTTTGTGGGTGAAACGGCTGTGTGCTTACTACTTTTCACCCATCAGGGCGCCGTCAGCCGTAGGAAGTCTTGTGTTTTGAAGTCAGGGACACTCCATCTGAAGTCTCTTCTCTGAGTCCTCATCCATGGGCTCTACTGTGCAAATCCATCAGCAGCCCAGAGCTACCTCCTACTCCCCCGTGAAAGGACACTGTCAGGGGAACCTCAGACGTCCTACGAGGACTTCACGTGATGATGTGCACCGTTCCCTGGGGGACAGAGGAGCTTGAGAGATGTGGGTTTCCTCCATCTCTTCCTGCTCATGTGCATGGCCACATCTGATTAAAGCATGCATCCCTGTGGTCCTGATGCGACGCGTGTGCTCCTCCCCCCACACAGGTTGGATTCACTTGCCCAGATGTCCTTGTAACTCTGTGGAACCTGGATGGATGATGCTCTGAGGGGACCAGAGTGGAGAGCCGCTGAGCCCTAGGGTCTCGGTCACCACCGGAGAAGGGGCTGCCCTGCCTGGCTGGTCTGTGCATTCCCGTCTGGATCCCCTCCCAAAGGCGGGTCAGCAGGCTTGGCTGCCCCGCCCGTGGGGTCCACTGTAGTGGGAACGTTGATCCAGTGCCACTCAGTCTGTTTCAGGCACACGTGCATATTTCTTGGGTGACTATGTTTGGAAAACTCGGCTCAGATGGTCTCTTTGTGGGGTGGTTTGATTAAGGTGCCTGAAGTGACACTTGACAGGACCGTGGCGCCCAGTGGTCTGTGTATGGGTGGGCGTGTGGCCGAGAGCGGTTCTTCCCGAACTCTCCGGCTCCCTCAGTCCCAGGTGGCAGTTAGCAACCACTCTGAGGGCAACATACACAAATAGGGTTCAATTGGCCCATTTTACAGATTAGAAAAGAGTGGCACAGAGACGAACTGGACCTACTCTGGGCTCTGCATCCCAGTCTTGCCTCTTTGTCTTTGAGCTGCAGCTCAGTGCCCTAAGTCAGGAGCCACATTCTGGGTTCTGGTGCTCCTGCCTGATCTGGTGAGTCCATTGACTTGGCGCTGACCGATGGTGTTCTGCAGTGATGGTGCTGCCTCACACGACAAATGTGATCCACTGGGGGGGTGGTGGTTTTCCTCTAATTCTTGCTTCTGGGGCCCTGGGTGTGGATCTGGAAAGCCACACGTCAGTCACGGGGCTCAGTTCTGGACGGACAGGTTGTTTACAGGGGCCCAAGCACCATCTCCCAACTGTGTCTCACACAACAGGGTCCCACAAATGGCATGCTGTCAAATCTCAGCTCGTCTGTGTGGTGTCTCCCAAGAGTCCTTTGGATATTCCCACTGGGTTGTGGCACAAGCCCAGACGCCCAATGCAAGGTGGCTCCTGGGTCCCGGGGGACCCTGTAAGCTGTGGGCAGGTCAAATAGAAATGGGAGAACGACTCATAATTCTGCACATCTGAATTCTGAACGTGGGAAAGAGCCAGTGTGACCCACTGAAATCAGCACCTCATCTGTTTTTAATTTAGGAAGAGCACTGTTATAAGAGAGGATGTATTGGAGCCAAACTCCCTCCACTGCCCCAAACCTCCTTAGAGAGCACACACTTCCTTGAGGTACCGCTGCTCTGTTCGAGGCAGCCTGAGTGGTCAGATGCGTGTAGCCCCAAAGTCCATATTCTGGAGAACCCTCATCTTCATATCGGAATTAGGAGCATGAGTGCTTCAAGTAAACATGAAATCAGCTCCTGGGTCCCCACCTGGAGCGAGCGCTAGGAGCATGGGATTTCGGGGTGGGGGTCTCTGCAGGAGACCCCGTCACCCTCTGTTCCCCACTCTCCTCCTCATATTCTGTCCCTCACTCTTCTCCTGGAATCAAGTGGACTTACTGATGTTTCTCTGGGCTTCCAGTGGGTCAATGGTTCCCATTGCTGCCTGCAGGAAATGATAAACTTGATATGCAAATGACAAAGCAAAAAAAAAAAACCAGCCACTGATAAGACTCAAGACCCATTTCAAGAAGGAGTCTCCGTGGGGGAGAAACAATGATCAAATTAGTGAATTTGACTTCTGTTTACCAGCTTTTGTCAGAACCAAATATTTATTAATTAAACCCAGGAAGGCCAGCGTGTTCTGATGAACCAATTAGCACATCAAAACCCCAGATAAGAGTTCCTGCTAGAGGGGAGGAAGGGGAGAAGAAATTGACAAGGAGGTTATGTATTCTTTTGATTTTAATGGAGCCCAATCCAGCAGATTTGCAAAATCAAAGTAAGACCTTCATGGAACAAAATGACTGATAATGAAAAAGAATGGGGGGGGGGAAGGCTTTTTTTTTATTTGCAGGGGTGATGACAGCTGGCAGAAGGGAAAGGATGGCGTGAAATTAGTGGTGATTGTATCAGGGTGGCTCTCTCCATTCATCACCTCCCCATTCACAGACAAATGATGACACAGTTTGACCCAAACCTGGTTAATCTCGTGCAAGCCCTTTCTGCTGAGATTTCCTTACACTTCTGAAATTTCAGTTGTGCTCCCGATTTAAGCTTCAGGGGAGAAGCTTCAGAAAGAAAATATCCCACGCTTGCCTTTGCAGGCTGGAGGCCTGGGTTTGCTCCCCAGAACTTCTGGAGGTGAGCCCTGGGCAGCAAGGTGTGAGCAGAGTCACGCCTTCCCAAGGTGGGAGCGGGCTGACACCTCAACCTCCCCAAATCCAAGTAAAATCCCGCCCGCTAGCCAGGCACCTGTGTGGCCACCATTGGTCGTGGTGAGGGGGAAGAACGAAGCAGCTTCATGAGTGAGGGGGACCTGTGTGATGAGACCCCTGAGGCCAGTCCCAACGACCCCCCCGTCCTAACCAGCGCACACCAGGAACACACTCTTTCTACTCTCACATAGCAACTTCTTTAAAGCTCTGACGCAGGGTTCGATTCCTGAACTTGGGGCTCGGGCTTTCTGCTGGAGATGGACGTCAGGGGTGACAGTGAGGGGGAGAGGGGCAACAGGGCCAACAGTGCGTGGGGGACACAAGTCCCCTTATCCCTGTGCCCACGTGCTCAGCAGCTGCTCGACAGAGGCCTGTGACGGGGGTCGCTCTCCCCTGCACTTTCAGGGCATGACGCGGGGGTGGGGGGCTCCAGACCCTCCGGGGAACGTGGAAGGTGATGCACAGCTGCAGGAGGCCTGCTGGTACCCACGGCAAGGCCCGTCCTTGCCCAGCACTGGAGCTCCGGGGCCCTGGAGGCCTGTCATCTCGGAGGATGCCTGGGACCGTGAGGACAAGGGGAGGCACGATGCCAGCTGGGCTTAAGTTCATGTCCTGCGCTGGTGGCACCCACACAGCCCAGTGCACTTCCTGAGCTGTGTGAGGGTGGCAAGAAATGCCAGTGTTTGTAAGGGGGCTGACACGGTGCTCCGATCCTATCATCCGCTCGGGGGACTTGAGGACAGGCTCCCCAGCCCAGGGGGATGACCCTGGGTTGCAAGCCGAGTCTCTCCTTCTGCTCCGGGACCCCCAGCCCAGGGGGATGACCTCGGGTTGCAAGCCAAGTCTCTCCTTCTGCTCCAGGACCCCCTGCTGCCGAGGGCACAGATTCCCTCTGGGACCATCTGGGCTGCGAGTGCCGGGGCCACGGCATTGTCGGTTCCGCTGGCTAGTTGGCAGAGACCCCAGAGCTAGACTTTCTAGAGATCCCTTGCTTGACTCCTGGCGTGAAGGAGGCCGGGCTCCGTGGCCAGCAGGATTCCAGAGCTCCTCCATCTGCATACTAAGGCTCCTGAGGGACCGCTCCGAGTGGCCTTCCCGAGCATGCGCCGTGCGGCTCTTGCAAATGAAAGAACTAGTTTGTTTGTGTTTTAATTATCTCTTCTTCCAAGATCTACCCAGCAGTATTGCTCCACACAGCCTGAAAGAATTTAATTAAACAACAGGAAAAAAAAAGCGAGCCCTCTCCTTTGTTGTTGTTGTCGTGAGTTGCTGGAATGAAATCAGACCGTGGTGGTGCCAGTGTGTGGAATTCCTTCGTCGTTGCAAGAAGCTGCTATTAAGCCTAAGGAGAGAAACACTTAGGAACACAATGCATTAAAAATTATATTATTATTCTAGGGAGTGTCTTTCTCTTTGCAATGGCCAGAGGAGTGTAATTGCCAAGAGACGGACACCCTGGCATTCTACAGAAGGTGCTGGAATTCCATGGACTAGCGCTTGGCAAAGGCCATGTAGAAATCGCTGCTGAAGCGATCAGCTCTGCAAATAGTTTAGAACCCACCTTGTCCAGCTGTTTCAAGATATCTGAGCTAGGAATTAGATCCCTAAAACACAGAATCCTGTGAGCTAATACCATCTCAATTAAAGAAATAATGCAGACACAAGGGTGCAGAGCAGCTGGGGGGCTTGTAGTGGTCGAAGACTTGGTTAACCAGTGGATATACCGGCCTTCCAAAGAGGTCCTGGTGGTCTCTGGTGGGAAAACGGAAACTCAAAAAGAGCTGCACTGTTTTGGGAACCAACCACTGACACCCCAGACACCCCATGATCTTCCCGCCAGCACACTGCTCTTGTCTCATCTTTCTCTCCTCTCTGGCTCCCGCTGAGCGTGGGCAGAGGGCGAGAGTAGGTAAGGGCCAAAGAATGAAAGGCCCAAGTCTCATGGACAGCTTGGAGAAGACGTTTAGCAGGAGAGAAGAAAGAAGGGTCTAGATGCTTAGGAAACGAGCCCCGCCACTGGACAGCCCCAAGCAGGACCCCGGCATGTGAAGGGGCCGAGCAGGAAGAAGAGACTGTGCCTGCTTGTCTTACAGGCGTGGCCCTCCGCAGGCGTGACGTGCTGAGAGGCTTGTTCTTTTGTTTGTCTGGTTGCAGTGGGGCTGTGCTAGGGGCTCACTTCTGGTGGACGAGACACCTCACTGGGGACCAAACCCGGGGCAGCTGCAGGCACACCAGGCCTAAAGCATCTCACTGTCTCTCCAGCCCTTTGCTTAGAGGCCACTCATATATTTTGAGATTTTTTTTTTTATTTGAAACAGGAAGCGGCCGTCTGTCTTTCCTGTGCCGAGGAAACGAGTTGACAAGTGTCCTAGGGGTGAGGCTTTGAGAACTGTCAGTGAGGCATTTGATAGGTTCTTCACTTTATTATCCCTCTGCCTGCTAGCTAATTGAGCATCACAATTTTGGGGTGTGGTGTAGTGGGGGGGGGCTAGTCTTTGGGTCCCCGGTTGGGCATCGTGTAGTGTCTTCTAAATCTCTCTGGGCAATTAGCTCATTGAGGGCTCTCTAAATCGGCCAGGTAGCCTGTGGCTGCCTGCCTGGTGGCTGCAGCCAGGGGACCTTACAGAACCGAGGGCTCAGCCATGAGACAGGGAGCTCCCTGAGGGGATGCCACAGGAGAGCGTGGTCGTGCCCCCAAGACATTAAATTATGACTTGATCTAGTGCATTGGCCTCAACAGGCTTAGGGCTGACAATACGGCTTTCCCCTGAGACCAGCTGGAGCCAGTTTCTGTCCACACTGGCCGGGGAGTGAAACTGCCGAGGGGACAGGTTTGCTGTTGAGTCGGAGCAGACTTGGGAACCAAATCCCAAACCCCGTGTCTTGAGCGTCTTACCCTCGTTGAAACCAGCTATCTGATCATTTTCTTTCGTGCTTGTTTGCGTCTCATAAAATTCCCCTTTAATAAGCTCACAACATCTTTGAGAAATAATCAGATAATGTGGGGGAGAAAGAACCGCAAGATTTAGTCAGTTTTGTTGCTTTCTGACAGGAAATGACATTAGTCAAGTCTTCCACACATGGCAACAGATATTTAATCTGATGGACAGAGGAGTTGAGGACGAATGAGAGGGCAGGTGAGGTTCGGGCAGAAGGTGAAGCTGGACACGTGTGTCCTCCATTCAGGCCTCCTTGGTTTCCCCGTCTGTGCAGTAACCATGTTGATGACACGCACTTAGCCATGTGCCTCTTTCTTCACAGAGCCGTGCTAAATAGCAGCTCATTACTATGCGGTGGTTTCCTTCGGCAAAGCTGGTAACAAACGTTTCAGATGTGATGGTTCTCGCGATCCAGCCTCTCCATGGGGCTCATCTCAGCGTTTCTCCTCCGAGACGCCTCACCCCCCGCCCCGGCGCGGGCTGCACAAGCAGGGGAGAGGAACGCTTCCTTCTCGGTGTCAGAGTTGGCAAAGCAGTTTGGCACGCGACCTCAACAAAAACCCGCAGTTTCTCCTCCCCACTTATGGAAGAGGAAGCCAAGACGGACTTGACTCAGGAAGGGGTTGGTGCAGCATCATTTTTGCCAGGTTCCATTGGCCAGATTCAGTGTTGCTTACAACTTGCAAGTTCAGACTGTTCCTTTGCACGTGGGGTTTAGGGCAGGGAAATAGAGTCCTGGTGGCGGGTTGCCAGGTTCTGTGGAGTGAAGGATGAGCCATCCTTGGCACGGTAGCCCCTTCCTCCAGAGGACAGTTTCTGTCAGATGCTCTTCACACGCCTCCAAATCCACTGGGAAGAACTCTGACTTCCTTCAGTGGATGCGCTCTCGGACCTAGCGTGGCCGCTGCTTCCGCCTCGACATTTTCAGAAAATCTCTAAATCTCTAGATCATAGCTGTGTCTCTAGCCAGCTTGCATGCGTGTGTGTGTGCGTGCGTGTGTGTGCGCGCGTGTGCGTGTGTGTGCGTGCGTGTGCGTGTGTGTGTGTGCGTGTGTGTGCGTGTGCGTGTGTGTGCGTGCGTGTGTGTGTGTGTGCGTGCGTGTGTGTGTGTGCGTGCGTGCGTGTGTGTGTGCGTGTGTGTGTGCGTGTGTGTGTGCGTGTGTGTGTGAGTGTGTGCCTGCATGTGTGCGTGTGTGCGCGTGTGTGTGTGCGCGTGTGCGTGTGTGTGCGTGTGTGTGCGTGTGTGTGTGTGAAGCCCATCCTTGCTTCACAAGGCTTCGGGTTTGGAAAGAAAGTTGCGGCGTCTCTGTTTCCCTGCAGTGGCGTGCAGGCTGAGGGAGAAGCCGTCCATCTAGAGGGGAGAGCTATAATTATCTCCGCTTTCTAAACCACGCTTGGATCCTCTGCTCCTTCCTTTGACTGTGCTGAAGTTAATTGTTACTACTGTGCTATCATGTAGCATGAACTAATAAACCCCACGAAGCTGCCTAGTAATTCGAGCCCTTGCGTAACGGAGAACCTGGTGACTTATGGCTGGGAGCTCAGGAAGCGTGCTCGCCGCCTCCCCGGCTGTCCCGGGCAGCGAGGGCCGTGCGCATCAGCCCGGGCGCGGAGTGACCTGCAAACCTCGGGGAGAGCACGCAGTGCCCAGCTCAGGACTTGGGGCAGGTCAGTCTCGGCACTGCGGGCCCGTGTGTAGGAGGTCTGTGGGCTGGCTCCACGGGCGCATGGCAGCGGGCTCGGGCCGGGCGGGGAGAGGGTGCGTGAGTGTGGGCAAGCAGAGCAGGCCGCAGTGCGGGTCCTGCTGGGGTGCGAGAGCTGGTCTGGAGAAGTGCCGGGCTGTGGCCCGCCCCGCTCTCTCTGGCCTGTCACCGAGTTCACCCCCCGCCCGTGGAGCCCGGGTCGGCCTCCCTCGACGGAGCCACACGTGCCCCTGTGTCTCGCTCTCGGCCTGTCTGTCTGTCTGTTGGCGAGCGCGGCTATCTCCCGTTCTATCTTTATGGGGCGTGTTGGCACGGAGCGCCCGGATTGCAGACTCCAGTCTGGATTCAGGGATAACGAGAGGAAACTCGGAAGGCCCGAAGAGTTGAGGGCTGGACGCTCTCTGGCTTTCCAGAACTCCCCCCGCCCCCCGCCCTCCAGCCGGGGCTGCCTCTCGCTTCCGGCTGCTTCCATTGTTCTCCTTCCAGCTCTGTTCTCTGTTCGTTAATCACTGGACTCGTGGAGCCATTTCACAACCAGGCTCCACGGGGACTCCTCCCTCCTGCGCCCTGGCGGACCCTGAGTTCAGCCGGGGCTCAGGCACCCGCCCACCGCACCCCCACGCTCTGCCCTGTCCTGCTGCCATCGCCCCTCTCCCATCAGCTGGGACCAGCCCCACTGTGTGCCGGGCCTGCCTCTCTGTCCCTGCGGCTCATCAGACATGCCACAAGAGGCCAAGACCACCCGCCCTGCGGGCCTTCCCGGTGGACTCCTGAATAAGTAAGATCAATACTTTCACGTTCCGCAGGCAGGAACCTGGGTCCTCCTGTTGTACAGATCAGGCACCTGCGGGCCTGCCAGTGGCGGGATGCTTGTTTTCACTGTTGTCCCCAGCAGTGGGGGTGTTTCTGTAAGGGTCAGAACCGTCAAGGAGACCGGGAAGAGCATCTTCGCACACCTGCCGCCCTGCTGCCCGCCCGAAGCCGTCTGCAGGCCCTGGAGCAGTTTTGCTGAGCAACTGTTAATTGTTAGTGATTGTCTTCATGGTAGGCTTGTTGACCTCTCCGGTTCATCTTTTCAGAGGGGGTCACTGGCCGTGCCCCAGGCCTGCCACCAGCTTGTTGGCGCTGCTCCTGGACCCTGCAGGGGCTGGGCTGCAGCTGGGCCGCCTGTAGCAGACTCCGGGAGCTGCCTCTCTGAGCCCGCTCCGGGCGTTATTCGACACGATTGTCAGGAACACGACCAGCTTTGTAGGTGTCCTGGGTGAGCTGGTCCCTTTCCAGTAAGGAGCCTCCACCTTTGCTCCTGGCAGTGCTCTCTCTGCCTCACCTATTTAGCAGGGTAGCTCCACCTTCCTTCTGCTGGACGTGCGCATGAAGTGTCTCTCGCGGTCTTTTCATCATACCAGGATTTTTAAAAAATTATTATTTCACGTATTGGAGTCTCTATCAGCAGGGACTCAATAGATAGATAAAGGTGATGGATGGGATGGACAGGTTATGGGCATTTTCAGCCCGAATGCTGGCCCTGGAGGTGGAATGCAGGCAACAAGTAGTTGAATCTTAAGCTTTTCCCTAAGATTCATCTCTGCCTCTTGTTGCGCATTTAGGCCTCTGCATTTATGTGACAGTTGACATGCTTACGTCAACATCTTGCTGCTCATCTCTTTGCTCTGCCAGCTTACTCTTTTTTCACGCCTTCTTTTGGATCTCCTGGATATTTTTCAATGATTTAGTTTTGTGATCTTTTCTCTTTTTACTTATCGCCGTACCACTCTGTCCCATTTGTTAATGGTTGCTTCAGATTGTATAAGATACATTTTCAATTCATCACCATCTTCAAGTACCATTACAAGCACCACTTTATGCAAAGTGTAAGAATATTGCAGCGGTATACTGTGATTGCTTCCCTCCTCCTCTCTAAGTGAATGTAGCACATTTTACTTGCATGGACTAGAACCCCTACCCACACTACATGCCTACATGCCTATTTTTTTGCTTAGGGAGTTGGTTATATTTTATAGACATGAAAATAAAAGGAAATGATCTTATATATTTGCTCCTGTGATTATTTCTTCCCCAGTGTTCTCTGTTATTTCCACCTCATATTATTTTCCTCTGTTTGATGGATATCTTTGAACATCTCTTTTTGTGTAGATGAATTCCCATAGCTGTGATTGCCGAGGAGAAAAAAGTTTGTTGGAAAGTAGGAGAGAAAGAAAAAGAATGTGGAGAGGCCCTTAAGACTAAGTTCTGAAATCGTTGAAAGTTTGATGGAAACCACATACCCAAAAATCCAATGGACCCCAAGCACTAGAAACATGGACAAAATTAACGGAAACACATAATAATCCAATTATAGAAAGGAAATAAGGAAAACAGTAAAAGGAAATAGATTTATTTCCTCAAAAAAAAAAAAAAGGTGAAATTTCTGCTCGTGAAAAAAACCACTAAAGAGAAAGATAAGTGACGTCCTCAGAGCGTTAGGGGCAGCTGGGGAGAGCGGAGGCATGGGGAGGGGAAATATGCCAGTCTGGAGCTCTGTTCCAGCACAAAGTATCTCAGAAACAAGGACGGTGAGTGAAGTCTGCGTCCACAGCCAAGGAGGAAACACCCAGCCCTGCAGCTGTCCGACTGAAGGCGGATGAGAGCTTGGAGAGGTCGTCAGGAAGGGTGGCCTTGCAGCCCTTGGACAGAGCATCATGTGCATGGAGGACCTTGGCTGTCTTCTGAGGGAGCTCTGCCCCTCTCCCTGCACTGGGGAGAGGCCCTAGGGGGCAGGCGGGACGTGCCTTGGGCAGGAAGGTGACTTGAATCACAGAGATGGTCCTGGGAGACTCTGTTCCTGCTCTGTGTGCCCCACCCTCCTGGTTTTTTTGAGGGGGGGTAGACACCCATTTTGTCCATCTGTGAGTTGGGGGCAGAAACCCTGGCCTGCAGCTTATCTGAGAGCCCTCCCAAGTACCACACGCTGGGAACCCACAAACAGGTCTCAGCAAAGATTCTTCCGGGTCAACTCACTAAGGTCATGAATTAGTCGGTATTTATGATCTCCTCTCTGATATTTCCAGCAATTTTAGTCCACAGTAGGCATTCAAGTACATATGTTGTGATAAATGGAGTCAATTACTGGTAAGAGAAAAAACTAACCCCAACAAACTTTAGCACTTCTCCATCACCTATCTCTTGAATTTGAGGACCAGAGGTTTGTGGGCCTGAATTATCCACATACGCCGTCTCACCATCTCCTTCCATCCCTCTCTGGAGAGAACTCAAGTTATGGCTGAATTTCTATTGTCCCCAATTTCATTTTAGATTTGAGATAATAAAGATCTCTTAACAACTTACAAAAAGCTAACAACAACAAACTCCCCACCAAGATGCCCTTTTCACTTTGCCCCTAGAGATGGGAAAATTATAAATAACGGATCCTTGACACTCTTCAGAAATAAAATGTGATGAAGGGTTCACTCGTCTGATTAAATTCTGCCAATAAAATCTCACCTCGCCTCTTCGTGCCTCAGGGAGAGAGGGCCGTGAGGCCCGTGGTCATTATTTTCCTTTGAGCATACTCGTATCTTGTCAAGATGTCATCAATACAAGGACTTGGACATTTTTACTGTGTTGATTGGGAAGCAGGGTGAATTTCTCCATTCTCCCAGCCAATATAAGTCAGTCTGTGATACTTAATTTCTATTTGAGATCCTTCATTTCTATTATAAACAGATCCCACAGTGGGAGATAAATTTCAGGCTAACAGTTTGGACTTTTTTATGAACCACCTGCAAGTTTTCTGCAAACAACATGTTTTATGGGAGCTCAAGGCAGTGCTCACCCATCAAGCCCTGCCAGCGAGAGGAGGATGAATGAGGCCTTATCTCAGGCACACATGTAACCTTCCTTGTCCCCTGGCCTGACCTCCCTCTGCACTCATTTATGAAAATGATTCATCTTTAAAGAGCTCCCTCGCTCTGCCTGCAGGCTGTAGATCTGTGTGCACTGGACTTGTGGAGGCTGAGGTTATGAACGTCAGCATATAAGCCACTTGGAGGGGCTTAATTCCCAATATGGATGGAGGGCATGGGGGTCTTTGAAGGACACTCTTGCATAGACACCTGCTTCTGGAAGGTTCATGGGAAAGTCTTGGTGGGGACCCACCTCTTGCTTATGAGCTGTTGTGGTGCCTTGGAGCATGTTTACGGAGGGTGTCTCGAGCCTGCAAACACTTTGGTGGGGACTGGAGCCTGCGACCCTTTCTCTGTGGAAAAAGAGGCTCTCTGCTCTGCACTTCTGCTGCAGAGGATCTACTAACGGCGTGGGGCAGGTGGAGGGAGAATCCCAGTGATGCTCCAGCAACATAGCTCCAAAGGGGGATGCCCTCTCGGGGGTCCTGGAATAAGCCAGGGACTGCACCTTGGGTGCAATTGAGGGGTCCTTTCAGTTTACTCACTTACAGAAGGTAGATTTACACTAGCCTGCTGAATTTTTGTTGTTGTTCACCTGAAAAAGGAGGCAATCAGCCAAATAAATTTGGAGATTTCTGTTCTAGAATATTCTTTGCATACTGAAAATCCTGAAAAGACAAGGAGTAACTAAGGGGAGTCAACTGCTGAGCGTGACTCGAAATTGGAAAATAGAGGGCAGGAAAGCACGAACGGACTCACTGCATGCTGAGAGCCAGGACGAGTCCCGTCGTCTAGGGAACTGGGTCTCACTCCGGAAACAGGGCAAGGCACCCCAGAGGGAAAATGTGCATGAGAATCTGGAGGTAAAGCAGAGAGAGAAGGTAGGAGATGTGGCTACCAAGGTTTTTAGGGTGAAAACTTGTGAAACGTGATTCAGGATGGAGATACCCCAACCCTGGCGCAAGGCAGCCTTAAGAACTATGCGTCTCTTTCACAGTCGCTCAACTTCACCCTTGTATTTTTGGGTTATGTTTTGGGTCCATACCCAGTGGTGCTCAGGGATTACTCCTGGTTCTGTGCTCCAAGATCACTTCTGGTGGTACTCAGGGAGCCATATGGAGTGTTGGGAATCGAACCCAGATGGGCTGCGTGCAAGGCAATGCCCTCCCAGCTGCACTATCTCTCCAGCGCCAGAGGCACATTGTAGAGGAGAAATGTGTGTCCCTAAAGTGAATGTGATCGCTGGTACCCCTTGGTTTCTGAGGCCACATCAGCTGGGTAAATGTGGGTAAGTTTTCATGGGGTTTGCAGCTTTCCAAACGCACTGAGCACGTCTAAGAGAAGATGCTGGAGATAATTATTTTTCAGGTCTGCGGAAGGCGTGTCACGTCCATCCCGGGGGGTCCGGACAGCTGCTGCCGGGATGGGTGCTCGGGGAAGTTCGAGCGTGCGCCGTCGCCTCTCTGCAGCCGCTGACCCCGCAGGCCGTGCCCGCTGCTCTCCCCCGGTCACTCCGGGAGGTTCCCCCCGCTGCGGGGCCAAACCTCTCCTCCCTCCGCGAAGTCTTCGCAGGCTCCTGTGGCTGGGCTGGGCTCTCACTGGTGCTTCACGCAGAGAAGGGAGGAGGGGCCTGGAGGAACGAATCACAACAAGAAGTGGGGTTTGGGGGAGCTGGTGTGCAGGCTCCAGCCAGGGAGCTCCGCTATGCGGACACCCTGATGAGGAACGACCCCTCTCTACTGGGGAAGGCCGTCCTCTTGGCCGGCCTCACAGCTCGGAGGCGGGAGGGGAAAGGTAACCCCCCCTCCCCCCAGCCAGCCAGACCAGCCGAATCAACCCTGGCGACCAACGGGGTGACAGCCGTCACAGCCAGACCGCCCTCCCCTCTGCAGTGGGTCCTTTGGGTCCTCCCCTGGCATCGGGGCTCTGTGGGCTGTGAATGCAGCTGGACGTGTTCTGTGGGCTCTGTGCCCGCAGGAGTGGGGAGTGAGGAGTGCAGAGCCCCCGCAGCAGACTGCGCCCCAGGACACAGGCTCTTTGGAAGACAGTGAGGGCCCCCCCAGCTGAGTCGTGCCTCCCGGCGTGTTTCTTACAAAGTGTCTTTACTTCAGGAGAGGAGCTCCTTGTAGCGTGACGCTTTCCACACACATCTGTCCTCCAGCGTGTAGAAGCTGCTGCTGGAGCAAGTTTTTCTCTACCTAAGTTTGTCCTTGGCTCTGAGGTACCCCGCCTGCCACCTCTCCTTCATGCCTCCAGGGCTGCAAGGGGCCCAGCTCCAGCAGCAAGATGCAAATGACAGCACTGTGGCCTAGAAACGTGTTGGATGATCAGGCCTGGCAGAGAGAGAGAGAGAGAGAGAGAGAGAGAGAGAGAGAGAGGGGGGTGGAGAGAGAGAGAGGGGGGGGAGAGAGGAGAGAGACAGAGACAGAGACAGAGAGAGACAGAGAGAGACAGAGAGAGCTACCTGCCTGAGTCCTGGCATCCAAGCAGCTGTGCTGACCACAGGCCCTGGGTCTTGCCTGGTGCGTTCCATCTGCCAAGTTCTTCCTGCACGTCTCTCAGCCCGGAGCACTCCTGCTTTGTAGCTGTTGTTTGGGGACCCTGCGATGCTCAGGGCTTACGCCTCTCTCTGTGCTCGGGAGAGCCCTCCCGGCAGGACCGTGTGGGCTGCCAAGGCTCAGAACCAGGCTGGCTTCCTGCAAGGCAAGTGCCCTCCCCACGACCCTAGTCTCTGGCCTCACTTCCCTTGCTTTGAGGACCGAGTTTTGCAGGAAAATAGCTGAACCCTCCCCTCTGTCCTCAGCCTGGGCAATTCTGTGATACTAGATAAAAAATTTTGTGATACTTGATAAAAATGATTGCTATTTTGTGGTGCAAGATAAAAAATATTTTCATCAAGGAATTGTCCCCTCTGTCCTCACTCGTTTGGGTAGCAGGAACAGGTCTGACTGACGAACCCTAAGTAAATGGAGAAGGACATCCGCCATGGTGGGTCACCCCTTTGGAGAAAGCCGAGCGTCCTGGCCATGCGTGCTCAGAGCCGGGATCCTGAGCGCTGCTCTTCAGGTGCAAAGAAACACCTGTGCAACGGCGAAAAGCACGTTCCCTCGCCCCAGTCCTTCCAGGTGAGTGTCTGGGGCGGGGGAGACGGCGCAGAGGGCCAGAACCTGCTGCACATCCGCAGAACTCCTACACGGGTCCCCAGCACCTGTTCTTTCTCCAGAGCCCTTGACCCGAATCACGCATCAAGGACCTGAGCCTGGAACTGTCGGCTGAGTCTCCCCGAGACAGGCCTTGGACCCCAGCATGCAGCCCTGCCGCGGCACCTCAGAACACCAGGGGTCTGTTGGGATAGCCCAAAGCCTGTGCTTGCCGCTAATGCTTCCAAACGGGACAGCTTGTTGTCGCCATGGTCTGGCCTGTGACGGTTTCATACCAACACACCTTACAGCTCCCAGGGGGTCACCTGCCTTTCCCAGGAAGGACCAGAGTCTTTCTTGCTCTGCATGACCACTGGGGATAACTTTCAGCTCCTACGATGCAGAAACTTCTGTATTTTCTGGGAAGAATCGCTCACTCCTCCTGACCAATTGTCTTGCCTTTCTGAGAACCTAACCCATCCGTCCTCCTCAATAGACAATCAGATAACCAAGCCTCGCTCAGCTGATTTGGCTGCCGATAAATGGTGAATGTCATCGAAGCTATCTGCCCACAAGGCTTTCAGGAAGAAGACGGCAGGGTCTGAGACAATGAAGAAGGGCTCGGAGCACTGTCATGGTTTTCCTGGGCCCACGGAGAGACTGGCGTCATTTCCTGGCTCCATCGCCATCCCACTTGTCCGTCTCTGTGGCCGCAGCAAAGGCTGCTGGGGCAGGAACCACTAGGCCTCACGGTCAATGTTGGACGAATCTTCGAGAGTGGGGTTGCGAGGGCTGGGATGGCAGCCACCGCTGCTCTCAGTGGTTTAAGCAGCAAGCAGATACGGTCTTCAATCGAGTTTCCTTGATGCCTTTTCCAAACTTGCATTTTGCACATCGAGTCTGATTGCCCCAGATAAACCTGGCCGGTTATAGAGCGCCCGGGTTCCAGCTGGAGCTTTGCGTCTTCTTGCTCTGACTGGACTCGCACACACAGCTCAACCAGCAAAACGTTTCACACGGTGAGGGAAATGGCCCAGCTGCCCCGCACAGGAGTGACCCTGTGCTGCAGCAGACGGACAGTGGCTGGTCACTGCCGCAGGCTCGAAGGTAGCTGGTGACTGCTGGAGATTGAGAAGCTGCGGCTGAGTAGGGGAGAATGCCGTGGCAGACCCCCGGTAAGAGCTGTCTAGGCCAAGGTGCTTGTGAAATTCCCCCAAGAATGAGAATACAAACTAAGTGGGCAGTGAGAGGCTCTTTGAGGCCTTTCTGGTCACTTCCTAGGCAGGGAACAATCCGCTGAGATGCTCACGGCACCCTTGGGCAGGTGCTGCTGTTACGGACGTGGAGGGAACAGTGGTCATAGGGACAGTCACAGCTGCAATGGGAGTGAACATTTTTTTGGGACGTGGCGGCCTGTTAGGGACTGTGCTACGTGCTTCACAAATGCTATTTAATCGAATGTCCATAATCAGCCAACGCCATGAGCTGGCTCCTCTCCCCGCCGAGGAAGGGTCAGGTGGAGCGGCCCGACAGAAGCCACACAGCTTGTTAACGTGGCACTGTGGCTGGGACTTTGGAGCTGGGCTCTGCGGCTTCCAAGGACAGTGGAGTGGCAGGCGCAGAGGCAAGCAGTGTGGCGGAGGCACGGGAGCCACAGCTGGGGCCGGGCCCCCTCCAAAAGCCTTTGTTTCCCTTTTCTTTTTCCAATCTGAGCCACTTGTATGGAACCGGAGGCAAGGCACAGCTTGTGCACTCTTCAACATCTGGGGGTGGGGGATGTCCAAAGGAGGGTGTTTCACGACACATGCCGTGGTGCAAAATCCAAATGTCAATGTCCATAAAGAAAGTTTTTTTTGGGCCTGGCAAGGCCTGTTCACGCGTCATTTGTAGAAGTTTGGGATTTTGAATTAAACTCTCTTGGACCTTGAAGGAGAGAAGGATCTGAGTCAAGAGAAATGATCCAAAGCATGGGTCCTGGCTTTCAAATCCAGTACATCCAAGCCATACTTTGGGGATCTTGATTCAAGAAATTCCCTCTCTCTGTGCCTCAGTGTCCCTCAGTCCCATGCACATGGCGGAGATATTTCCCTCCAGAGGGTTCAGAGAGGATTGAATTCATTTGGGCGGGAGGCTTGGAATGAGTGATCAGGGTGTTTGTTATCGTTGCTATGTTCTCTGCCCATGAAGCGTGGTTCTGCATAGCATTGAATATATTATTATAATGAACCTCTCCGCAGCCAGCCAAGATCGGTACCGGCCAATGGTCCAATAGATAAGAATCCTGGCTCTATGAGCTTGAATAACATGCCGAAAGTCACACAGCTGATAAGTAGAAGATTCAAAGCAGCCAATGAAAGGCACTTTCTGGGAGTATTCTGCCTTTCTGAAACTGCTGATTCTCCACTCACAGAGGTCCTAATAAGGCCAGGGACATGAATCAAACCGCTGGTGTGTGGCGCCCTCTGACATGGATGTTTTCATGCAAAGTATTTGCCTGACACTTTCTTTACTAAGAAGCTGAACTAAGAAGTCCAGAGTCTATAGCCCTGAGGAAAAACCACTTGCTTCCGAGGATCAGAGCTTCTGTGATAGGAGCAGAGGCAGCAGCAATGAAAAGAAGGGGCTTTCACAAAGGATTTCCACTGAAAACCCTTAGACATTTTGTTTCTTATCTCTGGCGAATGCCAAGTGCATGAACTTTCTGGGCTGTGTAAACACAGCGTGAGTGTAGATGGCCGGATGGAACTTATTAGCAAATATTGGTGGAGGTGGGAGTGGGAAAAGGGAAGAAAAATTTAATTGTGACCAGAGGGAGAAGTTGAACCGGGTGGAGGTTCAGGCTGAGTCACCTGCATCTTTGACTCAAAGGATCTCGGGAGTTTCTGCCACACCTTCTGATGAAAGTTTGGCTGTGGAGATGGTGTTTTGCTCCGGGTGTGACCACTCTAGAGCTTGATTATTATTTAGCAGCAGAGCCACTGCTGTGCTTCCCAAGCAGCGACTCAAAGTTGGAAGAGCAAAGGGGGGAGATCTGAACCCAGATCGCTGATTCAGGACTCTCCCTGGCACCAGCATTAGCTGATGAATCAATCAAGAACAACAACAAAAAAGTGATTTGAAACATACCCAAGAGCTAAAACTGCATTCTAACCCTGGAACAAAACAGCCCAGAAGGAAGAAACGCAGATCAAAGCGGAGAACGTGGCCTGCTGTCAAAAATCCCCAACCCGAGAACAGAAAGCAGGGGATGTCCATCACGGGCTCCCTTGCAGAGTGGGGGGGTTCCACAAGGATTTGCGTGTAGAGGATTCGCCGGAGCCTTCAGTCTGCTCTGGCGATCCCCTCTGTGCTCACCGGAGCTTGGGTCATCTCTCTGCTCTCCAATGAAAACTAGTTTTTGCGTTTGTTTTTAAATTGAATGTACAAAAAGCCAGAACTGTTGACACAATTCTAGAACTAAGTTGATTGGTGAACAAAGCTGCAATATTAAAATTAACAGATACAGAACATTGATCTATGTGAAAATTGTTATGTCTGATCGCAAGGGTTGTTAAGCCCCGTAGGAGAATTGGTTGAGCTGCTTGTTGTTTGTAGGGGGCACACACAGCCGTGTGGTCCAGGGACTTCAGGGCCTGTGGTCTGGGCCAATGAGTTGACCAGGCAGGGGCTGTGGGAGGTGGACTTGCTGCCAGGGCACCTAAAGCTGGTTTTTTTTTTTTTTTTTTTTGCTTTTTGGGTCACACCCGGCGATGCACAGGGGTTACTCCTGGCTCTTCACTCAGGAATTACTCCTGGCGGTGCTCGGGGGACCATATGGGATGCTGGGATTTGAACCCGGGTTGGCAGCGTGCAAGGCAGACACCCTCCCCGCTGTGCTATCACTCCAGCGCCGCTAAAGCTGGTTTTTAAGGAGATGTTTTCATTTGGCACACGTGCCAGCAGGGTGGACACGCAGGCGTCCTGCCCGAGGAGGGCCTTTGAGAGGTGGCCTGCAACTCTGCAGGGGTTGGGCGGTAACACAGAGTCCAGGTTAGCACGGCAGCAGCATCTTTGCAGAACTGGCCACGGCTGATGCTCCACTTGGCTGTGTCCTCATTTCTTCCTCCTGATTCCGCGCGCCCCGAGATGTTTGATTCCCCCAGACCACCTGCCACAATCACCTCAAGGTTATTTTGCCTCTTGGCACAGAATGGTGCTGCCTGGAAAGAAATTCTCCATTTTTCCCACCTGGGAAACTTCTCCCTTGCTCCAGGGAGCAGATCTCGACCCTTTGGAAGAGTGTGTGTTTGCGTTGTCTTTCTTTCTCTGCCTATTCAGTAAATTTGACACTTTTTGGGGGAGAGGGGATGGTTACACAATAATATCACATATAGGAATCAATTAAGCCTTGGCTCCAAGTGGAGGGGGGTCACCACCTGGTCCTCCTGTGGTACACGCCCTCCTCGTCTAGGCACACGCATTCCTCTTAGTATTCCAGAGCCTTTCTGAGAAACCCAAGCGCAGATCAAAAGGCTCCTGCAGCACTTGCTCCTTACCTCTGGGCTGAGTCCAGCTGGGCTGAGCCCAGGGCTAGACCCTTTGCAGGGCTGAACCACAGTACTTGCTTCAAGGCAGTTCTCTACTCAAGGGACATGATTTGTTGGGGGGAAAAATAATTGAAGTTTGAGCCATAGGAGAATTGTGTATTTTATATGATTATCACTGGTGGTATTGCAAGTTGCTTTTTCCTTACTGGCACAACCTGAAACTATGTGTAAGGGCTATTCATGTTTCAAAACTTTAGACATGGAGTTATCTTGTCAGTTGTAAGCATGGGTACGAGAGAGGAATTTGAAAAGGAAGAGTCATATAGAAGAACTATCAGCTACCTAAATAGCTCCAAACTAGGAAGCCTGTAAACTAAACAAAGTCGCACAGTAAGTTAATACTATGTAGGTTAAAGGTGAATAAAACAATCATTGTTACATAAAATTATGTAAAAATAGAGGAAGCAATGAGATTTAGGATACATAAGATTCTAACAAGTTCCTTCAATTTGTAAGTACTTCTTTTTGAAGTTTTAAAAAAATATTAATTTTTTTACACATAGACATGATTTTTACCAAGGGCATTATTACAGAACGACTGTTATCACTGAAATGATGGGGCTGTTGTTAATGTAGGTCGCTGTGTTGGAACAAAAGAATATTTGGAACACAAGCCACACCATTTTATACTGTGGTTAAACCATGACTATCTGTAGAAAACCAAAAGAAAACAGAGTTAACTGAACAGATTTTTTGGGTCAACCTCCTCATCTACTTAAATATTTTTTCTCACAGAGCTCTTTGTTTCATTAAAAGACATTGCATGTCAAATAGTCTAGACAATTTCATTAAATAAACAAAATGAGGATGAATGTAGTATACTTTCTCTAGAAGATGCTATGCTTGCACAAATATCTGCCTTCTACTTGTTCCTCGATTCTTCCTGCTTGGAAGGTGTTGGTATGACCAGGTTAGTTCAGGTGTTTTCCGTGTAGGAAATAATGGAATTACCTCACCCAGGAACTTCCTGCCCAGGGCACAGCAGGGAGTATGGAAACATGAAAATGTTTCCCGACTCTGTTTCCCATCCTGGAACCACATAACCCCTGTTGGTTCCCAGGACAACCCAAGAGGGGTGGTCCCAGGTGAAAATCACGCGAGGGAGGGCACAGGGCAAGACTGGGAAACTGGGAGGATCGGGGAAGGAGACATGCAGTCTAGACGACTTTGTTGACCACCTGTCCCACAGCATGTTGAGAGGCATGGAAGCGCCTTGTGGCCGCGGGCCTGCCGGCTCGGAGTCTCCCGGGGCGAGTGCCAGTGGGAGAGAGGACAGAAGACGGTGGTGCACCAGGATGCACGAGTGCATGTAAAGGATGTCGATGCCTAAGACAAACCCCGAGTAGAGCGGCGATGCTGGGGAGTTTGTGGGGGCATCTGGGCGAGTAGCGGGTTCAGAGAGGAGGGTGTGTGCACAGCTCCACGGAGAACCGTGACTTCAACCCAGTGACAGACACCATCAGGCTGAATCAGTCCAGGCCAGGCCAGGAGCAGAGCCAAACGGGGAAGTGTGGAGCAGGACCCAGGGGCACAAAGGCAGGGAGACGGAGACGGATACACAGCAGCAAGGCGGAAACTCCTACGGAAGGACCTTGAAGGGTCCATGGAAGGGAGCCAGGTGTTTCTTTGATCCCTGGAATTATTTATATCAGCTTCACTTCATTCTGAGACAACATCGTGACAGATTTCTCCGTGGCTTTGCTTTCTGTCCCCAGTGTTGATGTTCAGACCCAGGCCCAGAGTGGCTGATGGCAGCTACCCGAGCTCAGGACTGGTCAACACAATGTCCCCTGTCACTTCACCAGTCCAAGAGGCAGCTAGCAGGGGGACCTTCCACAGCTTTCATCTGCTCAGGGAAATGCACCTTGTAGAGGACTTGAGGGCCTTCTGAGAATCTCCTCGGCACTGATTCTCGAGATACTCCTTGGGGACTGAAGGGGTTGCATTGGAGACTTTTTCCAAAAGCAAGAAAATGTCAATAGCTGACCAGAAAGGCAGGGAGTTCGGTGTGCCTCTGGCAGTCAAAACAGGGCATCACACCTGGGCACTTTACACTGTTCGTTTACTACAAACACCAGTGTTCAAGGAAGCTAGACCCAAGACTAGTTTAGTCTTATCAAAGCCACCATCAAAGAAAAGATGACAAAATAATACTACATGTTTCCTGGTAGTTTGTTTTTTATTAATGTCTGTCAGACAGTGGAGCCAGTTGGCACCTTTGGGTTATCTCTTGGAGAGATCAGTGATGTTACAATGTGCCTGCTGGGAAGGACGGCTTAGCAGGAACATCACTTAGCACTTAGCAGTGATGTGATTCTAGAAGGTTCTGCACTAGCACATACGGATACCATGTTCAAGATGTACCCTCAACGCTTAATTCTGATGAAAGAGGGTTTTTTAAAAATTTTTATTTTTGAATCACCGTGAGAACAGTTACAAAACTTTCAGGTTTAAGTCTCAGTCATACAATGATCAAACACCCATCCCTTCACCAGTGCACATTTTCCACCACCAAGAACCCCAGCATACCCCCCACCCCCTCCCTCCCCCTGCCTGTGTGGCAGATGGTTTCCACTTTACTCTCTCTCCACTTTGATCACATTCAATATTTTGACAAAAGACCCCACCATTATTATATGGGATTTTCCCCAACAATCAGACCTGCCGAAAAGGCATTATTAAATAATTTGTTTTCTATTGCTGATCATGGAGAATATATGATGTCATGCGGCCGCAAAGGGGCTGTGCAATTTTGAATTTCTGATATTTTAGTAATAAGTCTGGAGGGATTTCTGCCAAAAGCCTCTAGGTTCCGAGATTGGTTTGTGTGCCTCTGGATCATGGCTGTCCAGGAGCCAGGAGCCATTTGTGGGTGGCAACTCAGAACTTCGTTAAGTCGGGGAGAGGGGCCGGTTCCACCCCGCATCCCATGAGGCCTAGGGTGGCACAGTGCAGTAGTTTAATGCTCCGTCCAGATGCATTTCTGCCAAAAGCCGCTGGGTTCCGAGACTGGTTTGTGTGCCTCTGGGATCATGGCCATGCAGGAGCCAGGAGCCGATCCTGGGCAGCAACTGGGGGCCTCGTTGGGGCGGGGAGAGGGGCCGGTTCCCCCCCCCCCCATCCCATGAGGCCCAGTGTGTCATCGTATCTCTCTAGTTTCGGGCAGGGGCGGATGCTAGATCATTTATTTTCCATTGTTCATTTTGCATATCAGGAAAGGTCGCGTGGCTGTGTAAGCAACCGCACACTTTGGAGGAATAGTCCTGATAGTCACATACTGGAGCCAGGCTGTAGACGCTCACGGTCTCCGGGATTCCATCTGGAGAAGGCGGGAGACTATACTGGCTCCGTCTGGGGTGTCCGGGAGATACCAGCTCGGTATGGGGCCTGGAGACTTCTCCAGTGTTGTGGTGCCACAGGGTTTCTTCACTGCTGAGTGCAGCAAGACTGATGAGAGAGTTTTGAGCAAAGAGAAATAATAGGTATTCACCCCCCCTGGTAAAAATAATAGGTATTCACCACCCCCTGGTAAAAATAATAGGTATTCACCACCCCCTGGTAAAAATAATAGGTATTCACCACCCCCTGGTACCCCAGTGATGGCTTCAAGACGCGGGTGCGGGAGACACAGTTCATGCCCCGGGGCTCTCGGGCGGTTGTGCACCCGTGCAAGGGACCGCTCCCCGTTGCTTAAGGCCCCCATCCCTCAAGAGCAGAGTCTAACGGGCAGCTCAGCTGCCCTCGGCCACTTCTCCAGCTCTGAGGCAGGGGCTCATGCATTTCTGGGCCCTGTGTGGCGGACACAGGAGCGGAGATGGAGGTTGGAGGCAGCAAATGTGGGGTGGGGTGTCCCTTAAACTGCCCTGCCGTGTTTCGTGGGGGGCAGCTGGGGCCGGAGGTGACCACACGACGGGGAGGGGCCACCTCGGGGTTCTGACCACAGCAGTTGTCTCTGGCCGTAGGACATTGGCCCCTGGGGACACAGGCTTTCGGCTACATGTTGGAAGAACTCGGGTCCCAGACTTTCACTGTGGACAATTAGAAGCCTTTGGTGCGGGAACCGGCAGGACACGGCCCTCGAACCCTAGCAAATGAACAAACCCAGAAGCCAGGGGACAAGAGTGACACCATGTCGGCTCTGGTTCCCTCTCCTCCACCTGGTCTCGTTGTCTCTCCAGTGGGGGAGCACTGGCAGAGGAGCCACGAGACGTGAAGGCGCTTTGCCCCAGGGGGCCTAGACGTGCTGGTGGGTTTAGACTTGAGTTGAGGGACGTGAGGACTCAGAGGAGTGGACGTCGCCAGGGCGGATGAGCTGCACACAGGTCAGCCGCAGACCCGGGCCTGGTGCCAGACCCCCTCACCCCGTCGGCTTCTGCAGTGGGGAACAAGACCGTGACGAAGCACCAGGCAGCCAGAGAGGACACGGGGACGGAGCATGGACACAGGCGCACCTGAGGGCCGTGAGGAAACGCTCAGAGGGTCTGGTGGGGAGGGCCTGGGCCACACCCAGCGATGCTGAGGCCTGACTCCCGGCTCTGTGCTCAGAGATCACTCCTGGCGGGGCCCAGGGGGCCCTCTGCAGTGCCGGGGGTGCTGGGGATCAAGTCTGGGTCAGCCACATGCCTGGCCAGCACCTTGCCACTGTACTTACTATCTCTCCAGGTCCTGAGCTCTGAACTTTGGGAAGAAAATTATTGCTAGAATGAGCAGGTGCCTGGAGCCCTTTATGAATCCAAAATTAAAACAGGCTGGCCCACCCCAGGCGTGCGTGGACTCTGTCCCGGGGTCCCCCACTGCCCCTTCACCTGGGTGAGCGATCACTCTGGTCAGGTGATTGGCCGTCCACCTTCTTCTCGGCCGCATCGGGGCAGCTGGCCGGCGGGAACGTGGGACATCAGATCTCTGTGGCCGTTGGAAGGGCGGTTATAACCCAGGGCTTCGTGGGGCCGGGGTGACCAGCAGCCGGGCTTGGGCTCAGATCCGGGAAGGATCTGGGGGTGCCGCCTTGTGCTGACAGGTCTGGGAAGCACTGAGTCCATCAGACAGAGTTCTAGAACATGGTGGAAAGAACACCCCCAGCTCTTGGCCACGGACTCTGTGAATACAGTGAACGTGGGGAGTGGGCGGGGGTCACGTGGGTGGGTGGATGGAGGCCTCGGAAAGGCCCCAAACTTTTGTGTCCTTGCACACCCCTCTAGCCCGTGCACTTGGAAGGGCTGTGCTTCTTGTTTCATAGATAAGGAAGCAGCCACGGGGCGCAGGGAACTTGTCCTGCCACACAGCTACTAAGTGGTTGAGAAAAGAGCTCAGAGCAGCCCGGGTTGCCCCTGGGGTGTCTGTCGCTGCCTTGGGCGACCTTCGCGGGGGAAAGGACTCAGGCCTCCTGCTCAGGCCAGGCTCCACGAACTCTGCCCTGCTGGCGAGACCGTGCCAACACGGGCCTGCAAGCCTGCCCAGGTTTATCGCACGCATCACTTGTTTTCTTTTCCCACATTCTCTCTCCGCATGACCCTGTAATCATTTTCAGTTCGTGATGGGAGGCGCCTGGGGCGGGAACTGGGGCGCCTGGGGACCCCGTGCTCTGCAGAGTTCTCCTGAGGTTCCTGGACCGTGAGCAGCTGGAAGGGAAATAGCTCGAGAAGGCGCCCTGAGTGTTGGGAAGGGCACTGGCGGACAGGGTCACCTCTCGAGCCTTCTAGCAGGGCGCAGTGTGACTGAGATGCCGCTGAGCCGCATGTGAGCTTCGTGTCTCTGATTTCAGACGCCAGTGACCGCATTTAAACGTGCTAGGCTGAGTCAGGAATTAAAACCAACTGTGAGAAAAACCTTCCTGCTAACGTCCTAAGAAAATCTGTGTATTCACAGACGGTCAGCTCAGGCTCCTGGGCCGTCGGGGATTCTGTGGAATGGGAGGGAGACAGGAGTTTGTGTTTGCCCTTGAAATTACTTTTCATGAGCTCCCGTGCCCTCCCCTCCTCACTCGGTACCTTGAGAAGTGCAGGAACTGCTGAATTCAGCCAGGTGGTTGGCAACAGGCTCACATCCGTCAGGCCGCAGGTCCCCCAGTCACCCCACCCCTCTTAAAAAAAATTTTTTTTTTAAAGTTTTATTAGTGAATCACCGTGAGGTACAGTTACAAACTTATGAACTTTCATGTTTGCATTTTGTTTACATCCCTCCACCAGTGCCCATTCTCCTCCACCAATGTTCCCAGTACCCCCCCCCCCCCGCCCTCCCACCCTTCCCCACCACCCCACCCCACCTCTGTGGCAGGGCATTCCCTTTTGTTCTCTCTCTCCTTTTGGGTGTTGTGGTTTGCAATAGAGGCACTGAGTGACCATCGTGTTCGGCCTATAGTCTATTTTCAGAGTGCATCTCCTATCCCGTGTGGGTCCTCAAACCACACTTTACCTGGTGTTCTCTTCTCTATCTGAGCTGCCCCTTCCTCCAGCGTGTGAGGCCAGCTTCCAAGCCTTGGAGTCACCCACCTGGTACTAATCTCTACTATTCTTGGGTGTTGCCTCCTATTCTGTTATTTTATATTCCACAGATGAGTGCGATCTTTCTATGTCTGTCTCTCTCTTTCTGACTCATTCCACTTAGCATGATACTTTCCATGTTGATTCACTTATATGCAAAGGTCTTCATCATTTCCAACAGAATCATAGTATTCCATTGTGTAGATGTACCAAAGTTTCTTTAACCAGTCATCTGTTCTCGGGCACTCGGGTTTTTTCCAGATTCTGGCTATTGTAAACAGTGCTGCAATGAACATTCGAGTGCAGATGTCATTTCGACTATACTTCTATACTTTTTTGCCTCTCCAGGATATATTCCCAGGAGTTGTATCACTGGGTCAAATGGGAGCTCAATTTCTAATTTTTTGAGAAGCGGCCATACTGTTTTCCAAAAGGGCTGAACCAGTCGGCATTCCCACCAGCAGTGTAGGAGGGTCCCTTTCTCCCCACATCCACACCAACAGGTTGCTTTTGTTCTTTTGGATGTGGGCCAGCATCTGTGGTGTGAGGTGGTATCTCATGGTTGTTTTGATCTGCATCTCCCCGATGATTAGTGATGCAGAGCACTTTTTCATGTGCCTTTTTGCCATTCATATTTCTTCCTTGAGAAAATTTCTGTTCATTTCATTGCCCCATTTTTTGATGAGAGCAGAAATAAGAAAACTACAAAAAGATATGTCACAAACGAAGGATTCGATAGGTGAACTTAAAAACTCATAGGTGCTCTCAACAATAGAATGTCTACGGCTGAAGTCAGAATCAGCGAACTTGAAGATGAGCAGCAGAAATTGTACAGACAACAACAAACAATGGGGAAGAGACCTCAAAATAGCTCTAAGGCGAATCAGAGACCGAGGAGATGACTCCAGAAGGAAGAGCATTAGAATCATCGGAGTACCGGAAGGACAGGGGCCAACCCCAATGAAAAAGCCACAGTTAAAGACATCATTGCTGAAAAGTTCCCGGAGTTAGAGAATGCAGGCATCCGGATCCAAGGAGCCAGAAGGGTGCCCCACCCCCTCCTTAGTGCCCCTTGGTGCCTAGACCCAGGGAAGCCGATTCCAGCTGTGACTGGACAGGAGCGTCTCCTCTTCGTTCCTGTTTCCTCCCCTCGCTCTCGTTGCCTTGCTCAGGCCACATTAGCAGGCAGGGAGCCTGCGGGCAGCCCCGGAGCTGGCCCTGCGCCCCAGACCTGCACTTCCTGGTGCTTCCACACGGCCATCCAGAGGGGCTTCTCTGATACACACTCCCGCCCACAGACCACAACACACAGCTTTGCACTTCTGGGTACCGGCAACTTATACAGACCCCACAAGCCCTCTCCCCTCCCCAAAGCACATATACATGCATGGAGTCTCTGATGCATGCAAACACAGACAGATCCAGACCCATCAGGACACAGACACCCATGCATGTGCCAACTTGCATTTAACATCCATGCTGGTCAGAAAACAAAAAAACAAAAAAACAACAAAAAGAAGAAGAAGAGGAAGAGGAGGAGGAAGAAGAAGAAGAAGAAGAAGAAGAAGAAGAAGAAGAAGAAGAAGAAGAAGAAGAAGAAGAAGAAGAAGAAGAAGAAGAAGAAGAAGAAGAAGAAGAAGAAGAAGAAGAAGAAGAAGAAGAAGAAGAGGAAGGAGGAGGAGGAGGAGGTGGAGGAGGAGGAGGAAGAAGAAGATGGAGGAGGAAGAGAAGGAGGAGGAGGAAGGAGAAGAAGATGGAGGAGGAGGAGGAAGAGAAGGAGGAGGAGAAGGAGGAAAAGATCTCTGGTCTTCTCCAAAGGGAAGCTAGGGAGGGTGGCCACAGAAGACAGGCATGAGGATGGAGCCGTGAGGTCCGCCAAGCCCTGTCCCCCAGTCACCCTGAGTGCCCACTCTGTTCCAGGACTCAGGGAAGCATATTTCTTCCCTGTTGGATACCCCATCCTCTTCCTCTGGGGTCCTGGGCTGGGGGTGAAGCAGACTGAGGCCACAGAAGAACAAGCCCTGGGTCCAGGCCCTCACGGATGCCCTGATGTGCCCCCGAGTGAATCTAGAAGGTGTCACTCTTGGTGTCTTTCGTTCTGGGCATTTCAGTGACCTTCAGGCCCCAGCGTCCAGCTGCACCTCTGCCTGAAGGCTCTCCGGGGGGCCCCTGAAGGCCAGGATGGAGCCCAGTTGCGCCCAGAATGTGGGGCAGTGGGGGTGGCTGGCCTGCTTTCGTGGGCTGTGCATGGGAACAGGTTCTGGCAGGAGGCCAAGGTCGGCCCCACTGACACAGGGTCACCCCCCCCCCCCCCGCCAGCCCCGCAGGGAGCCCTGACTCAGCCAGGCGGCAGGGCTGGGCAATGCCAGCTCACGGGACAGACCCGCCACTGTCTGGGGAAGAGCAGACGGGTGGGCTCACGTGACAATTTGGATGCAAGAAATGGGGTCTTTGCTCTTAGCCTCGGACCCGGACGGGGGCCTGGGGGCTCCCTCCTGCTCTCCACCTGCCGTGCGCCCCACGGGTCTCTGGTCCTGGTTTGTAGTTGCTTTATCCAGGCACGGGTTGAGTTGGCGCTTTCTGAGCTGTGCTCCTGGGCCTGCAGTCCCCTGCCTGGACCTCAGGCTGGCCGGCCCCTTCCCTGCTCCAGGACAGGGCAGATCACTGGCTGTTCCGCTCTAATGTCCAGATCTGTCAACAACGCTGCCAGGGTGCCACCTTGCTGGGCCAGAGCCCGGGTCTGCACTCGGCAGCCAGCTCCGGCTGGTTGTAGATTGCTAGTATTTCTGCGTGGGGCTGGCAGTTTGCATTTTGGGTCACATCTGGCCGTGTTCAGGGGTCACTCCATTTTGTTCTCAGGAGGTGGTTCTGGCGATTCTTAGGGGACCACGGGGTGCTGGGAATTAAACTCCTGCCTCCAGTGCCCGAATCCTGCAGGCACACCCCTTGGGTCCCACTTATTTGTATATTTTCCTTAGTCACAATTTTCACTGTATCACTGTCATTCCGTTGCTCATTGATTTGCTCGAGCGGGCACCAGTAACACCTCCATAGTGAGACTTGTTACTGTTTTTGGCATATTGAATACGCCATGAGTAGCTTGCCAGGCTCTGCCGTGTGGGCAGGATACTCTCGGTGGCTTGCTGGGCTCTCCGAAAGGGGAGGAGGAATCAAACCCGGGTTGGCCCCATGCATGGCAAATGCCCTACCCACTGAGTATCGCTCCAGCCCAGTCACAACTTTAATTAATTATATTTTGGGGAGGGCACTTCTGGCCACGCTCACGGGCCTGTACTCAGGAATCTCTGGAACCCACGGGCAAGGCCAGCTCCTCCCTCTGGCCTGGCTCTCCTCGTCAGGATTTTCACTCTTCACCTTCTTACGGTACCAGACTCTCCCTCTTGCAGACGCACCTGGGAGAGAAACAAAGTCTCTCTGGTCCGTGATGGGAAGAACGCAATGTTTCTCGCTTGTTGTGTCTGGAGGACGTTGGGTTCAGGGCACAGAGCCTGTGGTCCTCGGGGCCCGTTGTCGGGTCGGCTGAGTCGGAGACAGCTTTGCAGAGCCGGTGGGAGGAAGGGAGGCAGGGCAGTGTCCAGGGCCGGGCCTCTACTCTGGCTCAGTGGGATGAAGGTTGATCCTTTAGGAGCCTCTGGCAATGGGTTAGGCAAACTGCGACTCGACCAAGAGGCCCATCATAATAATGCAACAAGAAAAACGAGCAAGACATTCGGAGGGCAAGGGGGGTGGGTGGGTGGGAGGGAGGTCTGTTACCGAACAATGATGGTATAACTTTATTGTAATTGTACTTGTGTGACAAGCCAGGACAGAGCTCCAAAACAATGCTTGGTTTCTCTCTTTTTCCTTTCTTTCTTTCTTTCTTTCTTTCTTTCTTTCTTTCTTTCTTTCTTTCTTTCTTTCTTTCTTTCTTTCTTTCTTTCTTTCTTTCTTTCTTTCTTTCTTTCTTTCTTTCTTTCTTTCTTTCTTTCTTTCTTTCTTTCTTTCTCTCTCTCTCTCTCTCTCTTTCTTTCTTTCTTTCTTTCTTTTTTTCTTTCTTTCTGTCTTTCTCTCTTTCTTTTGCTCTTTATTTCTTTTGTTATTTTTCCTCCCTCCCCCTCCCTCCCTCCCCCTCCCTCCCTCCCCCCCTCCCTCCCTCCCTCCCTCCCTCCCTCCCTCCCTTCCTCCTTCCTTCCTTCCTTCCTTCCTTCCTTCCTTCCTTCCTTCCTTCCTTCCTTCCTTCCTTCCTTCCTTCCTTCCTTCCTTCCTTCCTTCCTTCCTTCCTTCCTTCCCTTTCGTATTTCTCTTTCTTGTCTGTGTCCTGTCCCCATCCTACTCTCCTTTTTATTTCTCTTCCCCTTTTTCTCCTATTCTCTTTCCTCCCTCGCTTCCAAAGTCCCCTCTTACCCCCAAACAGGTTCATCTCTTTGATAGCCAGTGAGGCCTTCTTGGTACCCTGGGCACTGGAGACCACTACACAATCTGAAGTTTTTCCCCCTTTTGTTTGGCCTTAGGGTTAAAGAGACACCCGTATCAGCACTAAATTTGTGAAAAGTACACAGTCCAGACATTGAGCACATAGATCAGTGTTGGACTTGAGGAAGTGGTTAGGGCTGAAACGACTTAGACACAACAAAGTAAGTTTGGGAAAATAGCAAGTTGTGTGTGTGCTTTAGTCTTTGTGAGGTTCGTTTTCTGTGACTCTGCACTGACTTGTCAGACCCACCATTCTGTAACATCACAGGGGTTATTTAGAAAACAAAACCCAATAATTGCGTGTGTCCACCCCTTCCTCACTCATCCTCCTTCGGAGGAGCCAGCAGAGTCAGTCCCAAACATTTCCGTGAAGGTCAACCCACCCAAATTCCAACCCCAGAGGAGGATGAGCACCTTCTTTTTCCTTTTGGGTCACACCTTGTGATGTTCAGGGGTTACTCCTGGTTCTGCACTCAGGAATTACTCCTAGCATGCTCAGGGGACCATATGGGGTGCTGGGTCGGCCGCGTGCAAGGCAAATGCTCTGCCTGCTGTGCTATTGCTCAGCCCCAGATGAGCACTTTCTTGATGGCTAGAGAAGGTTCTGGATGAATCAAAGAGAGCCAAGAGCAGACTGGCTGTGTTGTTGGCATCAGAAACAGCCCCTTCCTCTCCCCTAGGCTTGTGCCCCTGCTCACAGCACGGAGTCTCCTTCCTTTCCCCCTTCTCAGGAGACTGATAGCTCCTGCCCTCAGACCCTGTGGGAGAGCCTGCTGGGGCCCGGGCAGGTGTCTGCGGCACAGACGTCATTGCTCCTAGGATTATACACTCCTCGGAAGCAGGCCCCGCTGTCCTGAGGTCTCTGTCCCTCAGCTGTCCCTTACACAGAGCAGCAGGGCAACCGAGGTTCTTGAGAGATTTGATGCTGGGTGATGCTGGCTGGTTCCCGGAAACTTCCCTTTCTTTCCCTTGAATGTAAGCGGAAGGGCTCCTTTGAGCTGTGGCTTACTTGTTTTCCCTTACGTGCTGTGATTTATAGTGACGAGAGTGGTAGAGTTTCAGGCATTCAGTGTTTCAACCCACCCCCGCCACAGCCCCTGTGTCCCCCGTCCCTCCACGGCCTCTCGGCGGCGTCTCCTCCTCCCACGGGCTGGTCCTCAGCAAACAGCAGCAGAGATTTGCCTCTTTGGGGACAGCTGAACACCTGTTCCTGCGCGTTTCTGCTGTGCAGCCAATCTCCCACGTCTAGAGATTCAATGTCCCTCTGGAGTTCAGAGGCCCCACGCACACAGCCAGTCCCAACTGGGTCCGTGGAAAATCTGTTTTCTTGAGCACCCAGGAGAAATGATATTCAGGACCATAAATTTTTTACTGGACCCACAACGTTGATTGCCCTGGTGGCATTCTGGGTGGGGGCGGGGATGAGAGCAGATGGGGCCAGCTCCCTGGCTCCTGTCTGATCTCTGTTTCCCTCCCAAACCCAGGCATGAGGGAACAAGGCAGACACCACGTGGGGGTTGAATTCTATTTTCACAATTGATGGGGCGCTCAACTTTGGTATCTCCGTTTAGAAATAAATTAAGAGGCTGGAGAGATAGTATAGCGGGTAAGGCACTTACCTGGGCTGCAGCAGACCCAGGTGTGATCCTTGGCCTGGTCTCCTGAGCACCACCAGGAGTGATCCCCGAGTAAGAAGTGAACAGAGCCAGGAGTAAACCCTGGGCAGTTTGGTACTGCCCCCACACAAAGTAAAACAAAAAAAGCTGCTTAGAAATGAACCAAGATACTATATGAAAAGTACCAGAGCCGCTTCCCTGACTCTTGGTTTCAAATTTGAAGCCAGACTTTCAGCGGGAGGATTCTCAGTCACAGCACACGGGTGGCAAAGAAGTCAGTGGATAAGACTTGAATTTATTGCTGAATGTTCTAATCGTTTACAAATCATTCCAGATATTTGATTCCAAAGTAAACCTACCCTGAAGCTGTGAGGGCCGAGGGAGCGTGGAAGTGAAGCAGGCGGTGAGCAGCGACCTGTGGCAGATTGTTCCCTGGCCCTCGAGTGCTGAGGTGGAAATTTCGTTTCATGACTCTGGCATTAGGCAGTCATGATGGCCTTCCCCTAGTGAAGTCTTATGGAAATGACAGTAACTTAATTGGGCATCCAGATGCAGCGAACAATCCCAGTGATTGCTCTCCATGCGTGTCACCAGGCCCCTCTGGGCTATCGACCCTCCACCATCCGCTCCCAGCCCCTGGGAGCAAGTCAGGAAAGTTGCCTCCTGGCCTTCCTTTGTCACTGGTCAGAGAGAGGGACTGATCGATCTAGCATTCTTGTCTGTTTGAAACATAAAGACACAGCAGGACTGTGATCAGCGGTGAGAGCGCTTCACTCAGAGGAATTCTCCGGGACAATATTGGTTGGAGGAACAATCGACAGGGCCCCCTGCATTGGTGGAGAGGGAGACTCCGAAGAAGGGGGAGCAGATGAGTTTCTATTATACTCAGTTTGGTGAACCCACACTCTTCTCTCTCTAAGTATCAACTTGCACCTCATCTGGGCAGGGCGGAAGATGGAAATGCTTCTCCTTCCGTTTTGGCGAAAGCTTGATTTGGGGGGCTGGAGAGAGAGAGTGCCCTGCACTGGCTGGCCCTGGTTTGATCCCTACCACTCCCTGTGACTCCCTGAGCACAGCCAGGAATAAGCCCGAGGATCGAGTGTGCTTCCTCCTCCTAAAAACGCCCCAAACAAACCCCTTAACTTCTTAGAAGGTTCTGGATGAGTGGGCACTTGGGTTCTCCCTGAAGTCAGGGGTGCTGGAGCAGCTGGTGCACCATTCTAGAATGTGCTGGTCACTAGGAACTAGTTGGTTCAGCCCCTGGCCTCACTGACCTCACTGGAAAATTCTTTGCTAGTGGTCACGTGGGGTCTGGGGGGGAACCCCCCTCCGGGGACTCCCACTGCAGACGCTCCGCTCCTGGGACACGTGTTCTGCCTGTGCAGGATGGCCCCGGGCCTGTGCAGGCCTGCCGGGAGGTGAGGGTCAGCCGGCGTCCCCGCCAGAGCAGGCCTCCCGGCCCGCGGGGCTGCAGACGGCACAGGCTTCCCCGAGAAGGGGCCCCAGAACGTTGACTGCGTGTCTTCTCCCCAATTCCCCCAATTTTATTAGCCTTTAATAAGCATTTTCTCAGCGCCTGGCAGGTTCCGAGGGTTTTAAAGCTCCTTTTTACTAGCGCCAGCCGGCACACACCTGTGTGGCGGAGCTGGGCCTCACGGCCCGGGGCCTGACCTCCCCGGAGGCCGGGCGTCCCTTGGAGCCTCTCTGGCCGGCTCCCTCAGCACAGGCAGAGAAGGGCCCGCATGCTTTTCCAGAGGCTTCCAAAGGACAGGGCTTTCGTTTCATGGCGGGCCCAAGAACTCCTGCCGTGTGGGCTGGGGGAGCAAAGTCCCGGGCACGAGGGGGTGAGAAGGTGAGAAGGGGCGGGCGCAGCAGCGCGCAGAGGGGCAGGGACGGCAGAAATGCCTCGTGAGTCTTGTCTCCGCACATCCAACGGGGGATTTCTCAGCCCGGCACCTGACAAATTAAGGTGATGAGAGGATGACGCGAGCATCTTCTCCTGCTAGAGGAGACTGTTTTAATTTCCTGAAATGTAAGCTCCTGATTAAGATCTAAGAATTTTCCCTAATAACTTTCTGCTTCTTCCACCTCGAAGCATCTTTCATATACGGCCTCCCGGGAGCTTCCCAACCAACTAATCATCTGACTTCAAATGAGATCTGAAGTTTTCATCGGTTAACCCTTCTCTAACTCAACTCCCTCTGTGACTCACTTAATTACGTCATTTATGGGGCATTTGAAAACTTGGGTTTAAAGACCTAATAATCCCTTTGCTTCTTTCTTTCTTTTATGACACTTCAGCTACATAACTGTGAGGAAATGAAGCTATTAACACCGAATTAATAAAGAATATGCCCCTATAAAGTGGCTTCTCTAGTAAAATTTATGGGCCGATAAAAGCTAAGACTTTCTTCCCTCCCTCCAATCAACAGTAAAGTGAATTTGTAGTAGTTCCTCACCCATTAAACAATGTTTTCAATAAGAAGCAATATTTTTCAAGTGGAGGGAAAGACAAGTTGCATAAGGAATTGTTACATTTTATTATCATGCATGTGTTTTTATTTCATTCTGATGTATATGATTTTTTGACAAAACTATAATGGCTCTTAACATTAAAAGTTAGATTTATTTGTGCCTTAGTTGGGCTGAATTTAAAATTGCTTTTTATGCTTTTATATATTTAACTGTCCAGTAAATGAGAGCACCCCTTAGGTGCAATGAAAAATCTCCAATACATGGAATTAATGAAAATATAAAATGTTTATTTATAGTTAATACTACGCAAATTGAGGAAATGTATATCCTTTATGAAGTAAGAAGTAAAAGATTATATTTAGGGGCCAGAGAAATAGTACAGTGGGCAGAGCACTTGTTTTGCATGCATTTGACCTGGGTTTGATCCCGGGACCCCCACGCGGCCCCCTGAGCCACCGGGAGTGACCTCTGAAACAGACCCAAGAGAAAGTCCTGAGTTAAGCTGGGTGTGGCACAAAACAACAAAAATTGATGTGTTTATACACAGTTTTCTTCTTTTTCTGTTCATATATTTTCTTCTTTTTCTATTGACAAGTCCACAGATGGAAAACAAGCAAAGCATATAATTTTGAGAAATAAAAAAGTTATGTACTTGTGCCTGGACTTTAACATAAAAACAAAATGATACTGGAAGGATGAAAGGAAGTTAGACAGTCCCATTGCAGCCACCCTTACTAGCCTTCACGCTGTTATGCTTTTTTAAACTTCTCTGGATCTGTCACATTTTTCTCCCACAACCTAGAAATGTTTTTTAAATTTATTTTTATGTTTTTATTTTTGGGTCACACCTGGCAATGCACAGGGGTCACTCCTGCTCATGCACTCAGGAACTACTCCTGGTGGTGCTCGAGGGACTATGTGGGATGCTGGGAATCGAACCCGGGTCGGACGCATGCAAGGCAAATGCTCTACCCGCTGTGCTATCGCTCCATCCCTAACCTACAAATGTTTATGTTTACCTCAAATTAGGGATTTTCAGAATGCCACAACAAAGTCAGCCTTTACTATGATTGAATAATGATTCAATTGAGCCACTTTTGGAGCAATCGTGTGAGATAAAATCATTTGATGCATATAAACACGAATCAACTAAAACTTCTTAAGAGGGGTTTGGAGCACCCCCTAGGTCAGCTAGGCACAAGTGCTCCATAAGTCTTGACCAAGTGTGTGTTCTGAGGTGAATTGTTTCAGTCTGTCTCTTTTAATTAACTGTGGCATCCCCAGGATTCCAGAAAAGTTGATTTTCCCACTACAGTCTTTTGACAGAACTTTCTAGAAGGACCCAGTGTTAGCGACCTAGCTAAGACCTGGATTCAGGCCAAGTGGCCTGGCTGTGGAACCGTGGCCAAGGCCGGCTCCTTTGTGATCATCCGTGTTGTCTCTTGACAGTAAACATGCACACAGTCGTCCCTTCTGTTCCATGAACAGGGAAAAGACGAAGGGTGAGTGCGTGTGGCACTTGGTGGTTTGACGTTCAGCCTGAGGTTTCCACTTGGGCTTGGCTTTCAACAGTCTCGCCAAGCTCTTCTTGGAGCATTGTAGATGTAGACGCTAAAGACGCTGGTTTCCCCAGAGTGCGGGACCTCTGAATTGGAGGCATCATTGGAGGAACTTCAGCAATGACAGCGGAATTGACCGTCTAGTGGCATTTGTGATGCTTCCTCGTGGGAAACGTAATTGGGTCTTTCAGTATCTGTTAAACGCAGGTCCCCTTGGTAAGACGGAGTTGCTCAGACCGTTCTTTAGAACGGGATCTAACGATCTTTATCCAACAGGGGAACTGCAGCTGCCAAGAACACATATGGGCTCGTGTTTCCCCGGCCACACGTGGGCCGCACCGTGCCTCCGCGGGCTGCACAGGTGTGGAAGCCTTCTCCAGTCAGGCCTGCTCTCAAGGCAGGCGCGTGCAAAACAGAGAGCAACCCACGACTCGCCGTTGATTGGAGTTCACAAGGGAACATTTCTCGGGACGAAGGTTGCTCTGACGTCGTCGTCTTACTGGTGCAGAGGGAAGCCAAACCTGTTTTTAATTGCACAGCTAAATGGTTTATGCCTAGGCTCTGCCATGCGTGTGAGAACATGCTGCTTTTATAACGCGCCCCCCAACACCAGACCGGGCTTGCCAACCCTGTGCTGGGTTGGGGGTGGGGGAGAGGGCAGGCAGTCAAACCAGAAGGTTCCTGGAATTTTCTAAGGGGCGGGGGTGTCAGTGCCTCAGAACTGTCACTCAGTGCGTCTCCTCCCTCTCCCTTACCGCTTGCTAATTATGCATTTGGGTGATAATTGTCATAAATCTTGCCACACTGTGTGCAATAAAATGCGTTTTGGGGGGTAAAAGCTGACGTGTGGAAGGAGATGAAAGGCCTGTGCTGGGGCCCTGGGATGCGCTGTGAAGGCCAGACTACTGCGTGAGTGAGTGGCCGCGGGCAGCTCTGCTGGCATCCCAGGCCGGGCAGTGAGTGGACACGGAGCCCGCAGAAGGGACATTCTCTTCAGGGCCAGAAGGGGCCTTCTGGCATCTGCTGTGCTCTGGGCAGAGCAGAAAGCAGAGCATGGCCTAAGAGAATAAGCGTCTTCTCTCGTCTGCAAGGCACACTCTGGCACGGCGTGGCACAGGCCTGAGGATTCCCAACAAGGACAGGAAATGTCCAGGGAGGACAGGATTCTGGAAACAGGTCCGCACTGTCCAGCAGAGGGTGTAGGTGAAGATGCTGGAGCCACAAAATGATTGTTGCCTCTTCACCCAGCCGGGCAGAGAAGCCTTGGCTGACACTGGCCTCTGATTCACTAATGGGCACCGGCATCATTTCTTTCCTCATCTCTGACCGTTTCACACACACTTCATACTCATACACACTCACACAAACATACACCCACACATTCATTCACACGTACACACTTATTCGTACTCACACCAACACACACATAGTCATAAACACACATGCACATATAACACAGACTCCTACTCTCTCATGAACTCATAGGTATACACACATACTCAGACGTGCACTCACACACACAGAGCTTGTGGCATGAAGCCAGACACTGAGTTGAAGAAGTCAGTTCTCTCCTGGGTGAAATAAATGAATTCCTTGTTCTGAGATTCTGTAAGGACCAATGAGAAGTGTTCGAGCTCTTCTAGAATTTGCCCAGCAGGTTTTCCACTCTCTCCCACAAAGAAAGGCACCTCCCAGGAGGAGGCTGTGTGCAGACACAGGACTCAGGTGCCCGGTTCCCTGAGAACCGTCACTCCCTTCCAGGACTCAGTGGCCAAGGCCGAGCGGGGATGGCTCTGTGCCCCTGCCGAGCGGCACACCCCAAGCCTTGAGCCCAGCACTGAGTACAAGCCCCTCTCCCCACCCCCTCTCCCCACCCCCTGCCCGCCCACAGCATGTTTGCAGCCTACTGTCAGCCTGGGTAAGGAAACCTCGAAGCTCTTTGCATGCACCTGGCGTCCCTCTGTGCAGCTCTGGGCTGCTGGCGGGTGCGCCCGTGGCCCTGCTGGCATCTGTTCTTTCAGTGGCCGTGGAGAGGCCAAGCACAGGCCAGCACTCCCTTCACGCCCCTGTCGGCCCGTGAACTCACCCTGCACACACCCAGGCTCTCCCCCGGGCGTGGGGACACAGGCTTCCCAGGCACCCCGAGGCCCCGGGACAGGCCTGACAGTAGGGGCCAGCACAGTGCTCTCTCCACCAGTGCGGTGCTCCTGCAGCTGGTGGGGCAGCAGGGGAGACGCGCAGGGCTCCACCCAGCAGCCTGACAGTGGGGCACGAGCCCGGGATCCCCCCACCAGCTCCCAGGGTCACACACCCAACAGAGGTCAAGGGCGACCATGACACAGCCACAGCTGAGCATGGCATCCAGCTCAGGGTCCCTCCAAGTGAGATGGGGGGGGCACAGGTGTGGTCTTGGATGCACCCCCCACATCCAAAAACCCAGCAGGACTCTCCCCTCGGTGTCTCTGGGACTGAGAGACTCGCCCTCCTCTAGAGGCCCAAACCTGGAATCCAACCAGACGCTCAGGAGGGCGGGCTCCGAGCCTGGCATGTAGAGGCTGGACTGGACCAGGAGGCCCCCGGGTGCCGTGTGGACCCCACACAGACGGGACCCTCCTGCTCATCTTAGGGGCTTTCCGCCCTGGGCAACTTGACTGTTCTCCACATTCCCCACCTGTGTGGGAGCTCGGCTGCTCCTCAGAGTGTGTTTATTCCCATGGGCTCTGTCCTGGGCCCACCATCTGGACACCACCTCAGCCGATGTCCCAGTGGGCTGTCACTCTGGAAACAGCCCAGCTTTGGAGACATGGCTTGTTCTCCTTCAGTGTGTTTCCCCGAGCCCAGTGATGGCGCTGGCTTGGCCTCTCACGGGTCCTCTCGTCTGTGTTGTGAGTGACAGCAGAGCCTGTCCTCACCGTCGTCAGGCCAGGAGATCAGCCCGGACTAGGTGCCTTTCTAGCGTTTCGTCAATTCTTCCTGGAGGCTGGCGCTGTTGTGGAGACAGACTCGGGCCCTGGCCTGGAATGCTGGTTCAGCTGCGTATGGAACTTGAGGCTGAGCCACTCGAAGCTCGCTGTGACTCAGTTTCCTCGAGTGCTGCTGGAGGAGAGAACGTGAGCCTTGCCGACGAGAGAGTTGGGCGCCAAGTTGGGGTCCTCACTGTTGGCTGTGGTGCTTCTTACCCCCATTTCTCTGCCTGCAGAAAGTGGGCCTTTGGGGGTAACATTTAGATCTCTTCCAGTCTCTTTTCCCTTTTTGCCCCCAAAGCTGAGATAATGTGAGACCCTGCTGGAAACAAAGTGACATAACTTTTAGAAAAGCATTAGGACCTATGGGCCTGGTCTATCCCTCCAGCAGCAACTCTGAGGGTTTTAGAGGAAACTCTTATTTCTTCTCAAAGCATCATTGATTCTTGATGAATTATATTTTTCCTTTTCTCTCCCCCCCTTTTTTTTTATTAAGAATTGACCCCCTCCCCCCCAAAAAAAAGAATTGACCCACAACGATGGACTGGAGTGATAGCACAGCAGGTAGGGCGTTTGCCTTGCATGTGGCCGACCTGGGTTCCATTCCTCCATCCCTCTCAGAGAACCTGGCAAGCTACCAAGAGTATCCTACCCGCATGGCAGAGCCTGGCAAGCTCCCCGTGGCCTATTTGATATGCCAAAAACAGTAACAAGTTTCTGTTACTGTTACTGTCTCCACTCACAATGGAGACGTTACTGGTGCCCGCTCGAGCAAAATCAATGAACAATGGGACGATAGTGCTATGACAGGTGCTACGACAACCACAACGCTATGTGGACTTAAGGTGAACAGTGTGTTTATTTGATACAGGTGAACATTGCAAGGTGCTCACCACTTTTAATCATTATGGACTCCTTTGGAGAGCGCACGTCCAACCGTGCTCAGGGGTTTTGCCAGGCTCTGGGCTTGAGAATCCCTCCTGGTGGGGTTCAGGAGATGGAACCCGGGTCAGCCCTGTGCCAGGCAAACATCCTCCTGCTGTCCAGTGGCGCCAGCCCTGCCTTTCATTCTGTAAGGTAAGAATGATGAAATTGTTTTTTTTTTCTAGAGAATTTGAAGTTCACATTACAGTATTGTAAGGCTGCACATCAGATCACCAGAAAGGATTTCTCTCCCAGCTGCAATTTAGATAGATGCTTTTTGTTGTTCCCTTTTTGGTTTTGAAAATATCAGTATCCATATGTAGTCTCATGCTTCATTTTTCTCTTTCTCTTTCCTTTGCTCTGCTCAACATCTCCCTTTGCATCAACAAGTTCCACTGATATGTTTTCTGGTATGTATTTCTGGCACTGCCATCACTCCAGTGTGCCCTGCCTGCTGTTCCTGCATCTGTGTGAGTTCTACAAAGGCCTGGAGTTGTGATCAGTAGCTGCCTGGAAGCTTCCCCAGGAAGGCTGTAAAGGATGAGAATCAGACACACGGGAAGAAGCTGAAGGTATCAAAGCACACTCCTGGATGGCAGGCTTTGAGCATCGTGCTTGACTGACTTTTCGATTCACTTTGGGGTGTGGGAAATGCATCGGGAATAGCTAACTTCAGGGGAGAGGTGTTGAGCCAATTCCTTCTTCATCTCTGCTGATGCCTTTCTCTTCATTAAGTATCCCCCTTCCTTATGAAGTGGAGTAAAATAAACTTTATATAGGCATCATCCTGAAGTTGGGGCATTTTTATGTGTACTTAACCAAGATTTAAAATGAGAGTTCAGTTAGTTTGCTTCTGTCTATTGAATAATACCACTAATTAAGGCCTCATAATTAATATGTTTTGAATGTGACGCTTTACATTCTACTTCAGATTAGTCACTTTTGTGCTCCCTCCTGACCCCCTTTCATGTTTTTTGGGGGGAGTAAAATGTATAATAGCACTTTATTGCAGAATGTGATCAAAATGAATTAATTTTGGTCTAATAAAGTGAATTGGATTCAAATGAACTACTTAAAAGCCACTTTGAATAAAACCCTCACCATATTTTACAACTTGAGACATAATTCTTCCTCTAAAGCAGGTTAATTCCCAGCGAGTAATTCCGGATCGCTGGCTGTATTTATAAAACCCTGCAGGCTCAACCTGGCCTTACCTCTTCCCTCTCTGGAGACTTCATTTGCTGAGCCCTCATGAGCAGCAGGCCCCGTGAGTCATCTAATTGAATGACAGAGAGACACTTTTTCCACACCCTCAAATTTATCTTATTAAGAGCACATAAATATCAAATTCATTACAAAGGGGCACTTAGGGCGGTCTTACAGACAGCTTCATGAGAGCGATATTTACTACCTTGACCGAGAACCTAAATTCAAAATATATCAACAGCCATAAAAAAAAATTTTATGATATGGTACAACTCTCTTCGGTAGCAGAGTCAGCTTGTATCTGCAGCCCATTCCCTGCCCTCGCGTGTCTGATACATCCCAGTCTCTTCCCTCCGGAATGGAGAGGAGATGGTTCCAGAAGCAGCTGACAGAAACATGGCGGAGGGAGAGAGGGAACCATCCAAGAATATAAAGTACATGGAGGGAACTTAGCCATGACAGTGCCGAAGCCTTAGTAAGACTGAACACTGCATGTACAAAGCAAATTGAAGATGTAAATGAACACCCGCACCCCCTTAATCATACCGCTAGACAAATCGATTATATATCTGGACAGAATGCTTTAGAAATAGTTTAGGCTTGTACCTGCTGGCTGAAACTTCCTTTCTGTATTTCCCTTCCCATGTGTTCTAAGGCCCAAGTGAGAGGTTTGGTGCTGGAGTGTTGCTCAGCCTTTTCTAGGAGAAAGGCCCATAAATGAATTCCAAAGTTATCTTAAACAAAATCTAACTTGCTCTTCTTTACATAATACAAATTCCACTTGGTTGTTAGTTTGTTCTTTCCAGAGGGGCGTTTAATCTAATTGACTGTTTTAGAGTGAAGGTTCTTGCCCCAGAGAGCAAAGCAGATCTCTTCTTACCTAGCTCCTGGTCTGTATGAACATAGTGGCTTGCCCAAGCCGGAGGCCTGGAGGACTAGCACCGTCCAGGACAGATGGAATCTCTCTTCCAAGCACAAAGACTACCCGGAGCCACCTGGGAACTCACTTTTTTTTTTTTTTTTTTTGCTTTTTGGATATGCACAGGGGCTACTCCTGGCTTTGCATTAAGGAATTACCCCTGGCGGTGCTCAGGGGACCATATGGGATGCTGGGAATCAAACCCGGGTTGGTCACATGCAAGGCAAACGCCCTACCCGCTGTGCTATTGCTCCAGCCCAGGAACTCACTTTTTAAGAAAACCTGTTAACATCCAAGATTCTGTTTTATTTATTTATTTTTAAAATTTTTATTAGTGAATCCTAGCATTAGGATTAGTGAATCGCTGGAGCGATAGCACAGCGGTAGGGCGTTCGCCTTTCACGCGGCCGACCTGTGTTCGATTCCTCCGCCCCTCTCAGAGAGCCCGGCAAACTACCGAGAGTATCGAGCCCGCGCGGCAGAAAAAAAGCACGCAGCTTTCAACCCGAGTGGTTCCTCCCAACATCCTCTACTAGGTGTTCCCTTCTCTATCTCCGCTGCCTTTCCCCCGGCATGTAGGCCAGTTTCCAAGCAAACAACTCCCTCAAAAAAGCTGGGGTGGCCTTACTAGTATTGGACAACATAGACTTCAGGTTGAAAAAGATTAGAAGGGATAGTGAAGGCCATTTTTTATTAATCGGGGGATATGTATAGCAGGAAGAAATCACACTCCTAAACGTGTACGCACCCAATGAGGGACCAGCTAAATACCTACAACAACTGCTAATAGACCTTAAGAAGGACATTGCGAGCAACACAATAGTATTTGGAGACTTCAACACTGCCCTATCACCTCTGGATAGATCAAGAAGCTTAAAACTCAGCAAGGAAATATTGGCTTTGAAGGAAGAACGAGAAGAGAGAGGGCTAATAGATCTATACAGGACTTTATATCCTCCCCCCCCACAAAAGAATTCCTTTTCAGTGCATATGGAACATTTTCCAGAATAGACCATGTGCTGGACCACACGACACACCTCTACAGAATCAGGAAGATAGACGCTGTACCAGCTATCTTTTCAGACCAAGATGCACTGAAGATAGAAGTTAACCAACCCCCATTAAAAAAAATATATTCTTTTTAGAGATTATGAAAAAAACTGGAAAGTCATATCAGCTAAGAGAATATACAGTGTAGCAAAATACTTTTTTTTTTTAGTGGGGGGAGGGGTGTGCTTGGGGCAGCTTAAGCCATTATCTGGTGGAATGTGTGGGCTCAATTCCCGGCCCTGTGTTTGGGGTCCATATGTAATGCCTGGGATTGACTCTAACTGGGGTCAACCACGTACAAATTCAGCACCTTACTTCCTGAACTAGATTTCTGGTTTATTTTTAAGGAAAATTTTAAAAGTTTTAAATTTTATTGCTGGGGATCAAATCCAGTCTTTCATGCATAAAAGGCAATTTCTCTACTGCTGAGCTACCTCCCTGGCCCCCAAGGTAAACATTTTTAAAGGAGAATGGTAAGAAAGAATACAAATCAGAACTCATTGGATTTGATCAGATCAGTTTTGGCTAGATAATTTCAATTTATATGCAGCGAACGGGAATTTGGGGCAAGATAACCTTGACATGAATCGACCCAAAGGCAGGATATGGAAAGGTGACTGGGGAAGGGAAGAGTTTCCCCAGCAGCAAAAACAAAACAAATGAAGAGGACAATGGATATAATCTCAACTCTCTGGGTTCCTTTCATTCTGCAGTCTCTCTCTCTCTCTCTCTCTCTCTCTCTCTCTCTCTCTCTCTCTCTCTCTCTCTCTCTCACACACACACACACACACACACACACACACACATAAATGCACAAGCCAGTGAATGCTCACTTTGGGTTCTTCCTCCAAAGTGTTTTCCCTGAAATGTCTAGCTGAAGAAGCAAACGGGATCTCCCTGATGCTGAGATTGTGGGTGGGCGGGTATGTGGATAAGGAGTTGAGTTCTTTCAGTCCAGCTGCTGAGTTTGATGAGGTTTATGAGCACAAAAGGATGCCAAATAATAAAGAGATTCAGCTGCTTATTTCAATGTCAGCATCCAAAGAGACAAGTCTTTGATGTCCTCTTTTTATTAAGATATTCTTTAAGTCTTCCCGACATTTTATCCTCAAACTCCTCCCTCTTCTAGAAGTTACCTCCTTGGCTCAAAGCTTATATAAACAATAGATATAATCTGACATAATTATACCTGGTCCAATGATGAAATGATGAAGCTATCATTTAACTGTTGAGTGCTACATGTGTTCTTTCATATAGGTTTTTCTTTTCCTTTTTTTAAAAATCAATTTGACCTACATGTATTTGGTAGTTAGGTAATATTCTTATTTAAAACATTGAGAAATAGAATTAAATGACTTTTTGAAAGTCAAAGAGCAGATCTGATTATTTCAAATGAACTGTCTTTTCTACTACTCTGTTCTGAGTCATTAGACTTTGTCTTCGGGACATTGCATTATTTTAACGAGAGAGGAAAAAAGCAGGTAATAAGAATGTGAGTATCTCTGGCATACGTGGATGAGAACCAGTCCAGCGAAGTACCCGACCAAAATCATTTGCCACCTCTTCCCATTTTAAAGAAAGTTTGGGTTAGTTCTTGTCTTAATCCCAAACCCAAGTCCTAACATTATTTTCCACACATCCTTTTAGCTGCCCACCCTATCAAGCCCACGGTCTCATCCAACACTTCCCAAGTCCCGCCCTCCCCCCAAATGAATAAAATTTCACTTAAAGGAAAACCAAGAACAGAAAGGTGCAGAAGACCATATAGATAACTGGTCTACCTCCCATCTAAGTGCTGTAGTTTCCACCATTGTATTTCCTTCTCCTGCACCTCATGGCTATGGAGCAAGGGAAGAAACTACAGATGAGAGCAGGTGGTTGGAAGCCATGCAGGAGGACAATGTCATGAGTCAGAAATGGGAATGTGGTTTGGTATCAAGCACATGCCTTGCTGCCGGGAGGCCTTTCTGGGCTCAAAGGACCCTTCTAACCACCGTGATGCTGCAGAACCACAGGAGAGAGGTAGATGCTCATAAATGGACTGGCAGAAATTATTGGGGAAAGTAGGATAGGCATAGGTGTTGGGGCATGCTGTTACACTTCAGGGGGTGACTGCCGTAGGCTAGGACTGCAATCCATATGAAATGATAAATTCCAGAGAAGAACTGGTCCCTCATAAACCATCATAATTTGCTCGCAGATTCATTTGCTTGATGTCCAGCAGGTTACCCAATGCAGAAACCCTTTTGACTCCACACAGATTTGCAGAGGCTCCGGTGTAAACAGAGTCTTTTGACATTTGCACCTCTGGAAATCTCCCTTGATTTTATTGCAAAAATTCCAAATCATCTTAGACCTCACAGTGTCTTAGGAGGACTGTTCTCGCCTGCTAAGGCACCGCCGAGGTAGCCTGCTTCTTTCTGGGTTCCTCCGTCCAGCCGGCTGTGCACCCACTGAATACTTGTGTGGTTTAGATTAGATCTCCCCAGTTTGTTGATGAGAATGTCAGGTAGGACAGAATCAAAGGCTTACAGAAGTCTAGAGAGATTACATCTATTGCATCCCTTTTATCTACAAAGCCTGTCACTCTATCATAGAAGGAAATTAAATTGGTCTGGCATGATTTGCTCCTCTAAAAGCCATGTTGGTTGCTCCCCAGTCCGTGATGCACTTCTAGGTGATTGCAAATTGATGATTTTGATGATTTATCTTAGTAACTTCCCTGGCACTGTGTCGTTGACTGACTGGTATTTCTTTTCCCTTGTTTCAAAGATGGACATTGTATTTCACTTTTCTCTCAGCCTTTTCCTTCGTATGCTTAACTTTTTGCTGTTCTTGTTCTTCCATTTTAAAAAAATCATACTTGATTAAGCTCTAACAACATGATCTAAAATGTCTGTTGGCAAATTGTTAACTGTCATTTGTGATATTTTCAACAAATGTTCATTCAGCCAATATTCATTCATTTCTTCTGACTTTCTGTTTGGACAACCCACCAAAATTTATCAAGTTTCTAGGATCAGACAAAGGGATGAATATATAAGTAATGAGTTCACACACTTCTGGATAAATGTATAATCCAGCACAGGAAACCTATGGGCAAAGAGGTGATGGGAATTCGGTGCTAAAAAACAGCAAAAGCATCCCAGAGTGAACTTGGGAGGGCTCTGGCCCTTACTCCAACCGATCAGAGCTTCCTGGAGGAGAGAGCCTGGAATCCCTGTAGTAGAGCCGTAGTTAGCAGGTGTTGGGCAGGGCAGAGGATGAAAGAGGGAGAGTAGGACAAAGAGAGAGAGAATTTACAAGCTGAAGCTGTGTAGTGAAGGGGAAGATTGCTGGGGTTGGGGTTCGAGAGCACGAGCGTTCTGGGCTAGGGCTGTGATGATTGCAGTAGGGCTGGAGCGGGTGCAAGTTGTGGCCACAAAGATCATGAAGGGCAACGATTAGCTTGGACTTCTCTGCTGTGTGTGCATGGAGTGTTTTTGAACCTCATTCAGCTAGGTTTTTTTTTATTGCTTTTCATGGATCATCTTTATTATCAGAAGGTGATAGAAAATTATTGAGCATATATAACCCTACCCTTAAAGTACCTTGAAAATGCCTCAGGAAGTAAGGACTTGCAGACTCAAAACAATGAAATTGCAATCAAAGTAGTTTAGGTCAGGGTGAATTAGCATCAGAGAAGAGCAATTGGCAGTTCAGAGAGCAATCTTTGAGGTTCAATTTATCTACCTCCTGAATGAAATGAAGGATGCAGTAAGAAGCATACTTGGCCTTGAGTATTTAGGCAGATACGAAACAACACACACTCTAATTCTAAGTGATAGTTCTATTGCTCACTCCAAGCCACGAACTGACAGGAAAAAACAAATATACCTATGGCTGTTGATTGCATATTAAGACAGAGAAAAAGAGGGAAAATTATTTATCTTTCTGATAACTTAATAGTTCCAATCAAGCTTCCTGTTGAGAAAAATTAGACTAATTGGAAATAACTTTATTTTATTATTTTATTTTTGGGAGTTTTGTGGGCTACACCTAGCTATGTTCAGGGCCTACTCCTGGCTCTGCGCACAGGGATCCCTCCTGGCAGTGCTCAGACCAGATGTGGAACAGGCTGGCCTTGTTTGCCACGTGAAGCCAAGTGCCTTAGACTGGTTTCATGAATTAATGGTAATTCATGAAATTACATATTTGTATTTTGTGTTCTGTTCTACATGTGCATTAACTGTTGTAAATTTTTAAGTGGAGGAAGAAATGTTAGGAATTTTGGGACAACATTAAGCAGAAATAGCCTCACGGATGACTTTCTGAGTTACGTACTCAACCATCTTCTTCCCATGGTGGCTATTTTTTTTTCTGTTTCCTTCTGAAATATCACATTTACCTCACCCATTGTAGCTTCATTCTGGAATACTTAATACCTTCTGTAAAAAGCACTAAAAGTCTTTCCCCGCAAGACTCCGAGATTCTTTTACGAGGGGCAGGGGGCTGGGACCAACCCTGGTGGTGCTCAGGGTATTCTCATGGGATTATGCGTGCCAAGGAGCAAACTAGGGTTCCCTCATGCCAGACATGCACTCAAGCCCGCACTGTATCTCTGGCTCTCAGATCCCAGGATTCAGTGTCAGCAATGATTCATTTCTGTCTCACCAGTTACACTGTCTTTCCTGAAGTAGCTAGGAACTGACTGCCATTTTTAACATTGCTTCTATAAACACTAAATTAGATTACATTTCAAGGCAAAGGAGTAGAATATGATCTCTCCGTCATTTGAAGATTGCCTAGACAGTGATGTACATTATTAAGGGAGAATTGAAAGTCTTTAGATTTGGGTTAACTGGGCTCGGATTTCGTTTTGCTAAAGATCAGCTACTTTATTACAAGAAATGCAGCATGTCACTGAGACTCAGCTCGCTACCTGTGGAGTGTGAGTAAAATGCCCATCTCCCAAGGCTGTTATGGGCTCATGTTAGACAGATGCTATGGAAGTGTAAGATGTAAAGATTTAAATTCACAACAACAGGAATAAAATGGGATGAGAAAGGTCAAGCACGTGACTTGAAGATGGAATCGTCACTGCGTTCAGAGGATAGTTCATCTCTCATAGCGTGAGAAATAGTCCCTTAACCACGGGCCACAGGCAGCCCGGCATGGGCAGAGGAGCAGCACAGGGGGCCACGCCGGTTGATTGTCAGTTGCCGTTTATTCCTTTCTCCCCAGGCGCCTGTTCCCGTCTCTCCGAGCCCCCCACTCTAGTCTCACACTGCCCCTCCCTCCCGTCTCCTCCCGTCTCTCCCCCTCATCTCTCCATGTTGCTCTCTGCTCTCTCTCCCAACGACCCCCACTCTCGTCTCTCCACCCCAGCACTCTGGCCAAGGCCAACACAACACCAGTCTGGTAGCAAAATCAACACAAGAAAGCCCTTCCCGACTGCCCATCAGGCTCAAGGGTGGGAGCACCACCTAGGGGTACTCCTCTTCTCCTAACATATTAATTAACATCTCAGTATTAGTTATTTTTGTATGGACACAGTAAAAGATACATTGAGGTTTGTTAGGGCAGCTCTCCTGGGAATATCTTGCCACAGACTCAGACTACAGTGCTCAGGCCACTTTAATCATTCCCAACTCTAGCAGGGTCTGAATCTAGTTATTACTTTTTGGATCATGACAGAATTTGTCCATGACCAAGCTCTTAACTTATAGTTAAGCATTATGGCACTTTGGCCAGGCCCATTGTGATGCCAGGGTAGCTCATAGCTCACTGCTTGCCCTGGGTCCATCCAGTCCCTCGTTGGGACCCTGCTTTTGGGGTGCTAGGAAGTTAGGGCAACTGAGCCTTATGTGGAGAAAATAGATGCCCCGGAGGTAATATTATCTAGAGTCAATTAATTACAAAAACATAGCATTCACTGTCTTCTTGTGTCCATACAAAAAGGACATGGCTCTGAATTAACTATGCAAAGGACTCAAGGAGAAGAGAAAAACAGTATTTACAAGTCAAAAGAGCACAAAGAAAGAAGTTACAAATAAACAGAGAGGAATGGGAGCACTGTGATGGGAGTAGCCCAATAAACCTAAGCTCCCTGCGGCCAGGCAGAAAGGACAAACCAATATTATCTTACAATTGACTAAATCTTGGATTGGCTTAAGACACTCCTCTTGCTGTGACATCACAGAAGAATGGGGACTGGAACTCCTCTCTCAGAATCTCAGGGTGAGAGAATGTTAGAGGAGTTTACTCCAGAGTTAACTCCAGAGGCCCTTGGATTGTGGGCTGGAGAATAGAAGAGCCCACAGGGCCTGCCCGAGCGGCCCAGTCTCTGGGGAACTGTCCAGCTGCCCTTGATCCCTCAAAGAGCTACTAACTTTACCATTTACATCAGAGGGTGCTTACCGCCAGCAGGCTGGCTTTGAGTGCTAGATTAATGGGAAGCAAGACTCCACCTGCCTCTCCTGCATTCACCGGGCTGCGGCCCTTCTGCCAGATGGCGATATTTTCTATACGAGAAAGTTTCCGTATGTTGGTCGCTCTTGGCACTGGGAGGACTTCGCCATTCGCCCTGGGCTCAGGGGGGCTCTGACAGTGGCACAAGAGCCTCGCAGAGGGTTCGAGCATTTGAGAGTTTGGTTTTGTTCACACCGATGAAGAAATAACCCGGCTGCTAGTCATTGTCTTTGGTCCAGAGGTCAAAAGTCAGCTTGTTGGAGAAGCAGAGCGGTTTGTGATGACCCCAAATCCTCCTGGACTTCAAAGAGCTTCCTTTCCTCTCCTCAAGAAGATCCCCTTCAAGGAGCTCTTTCCTCTCACAAGGTGGCTTCAAAGCCGTGGGAGGCGGGAGGGTATTTCCTTCTCAGTGTTTACCTTTCAGAGGTGAGGAGTTCAGAGACGCTTCCCTGTTTGTACAGTCGAGTCAAATCCTTGGCTCGGAGGCCCAGGCTCCCCCTGCCCAGCCCGGCTTCTGAAGCATGTTTTTCGCTCGGGAAATGGTGTCAGGAACCGCAAAGGCCACACTAGCTCCTTGGGAGGCTGTTCCTGCAGCGAGGCGGACCCCACAAGAGGGACTCGGTCTGTTGTCAAAGCTGCCAAGGTGTTTGCAGAGCGGCCGGGAAGGAGAGACAGATCGGGGGATGTGAGAATACACGGGTCTTCCCAGGACTTGAGGAGCAATGACGCGAGAATAAGGCTGTGGAGGAGCACCTTGCTAAGGGAACCCCGAGACGGTCTTCGAAAAGTGATATTTGACAAAGTACAAATGCTGCAGAACCAGCATTGGAAACGTTCCGAAACTCTGTGCCCACCTGGCAGAGGTCGGGGTCTTTGTGAACAACTGTGAGCGCCCTGGGAATCCGCGTGAGTCTGAGCACAGCAAGCATGCTTGTTTGCCGAGACTGGTCCTACTTTTCATATTTTATTCTACAGTGAGTGTAGATTTGCTTTTTTTCCCTCTACAGCTAGATTTTTTTTTTAAGTAAACAGATTTTATTTAGAGGTTTCTGAGGGAGGGAGGAAGGGATAAGTAGGAGAGAGAATAGTAAGAATAACACGCTCAAGAGAGAACACAGGCTTCTCCAAGGGTGGAGGAAGCCCCTACACATGACCGAGCTTTAGACACAAAAGTATGAAAGCATGAAAGTACACATCAAGGGGGGAGATGCGGGCAACACGTGCTGGGGCGACACATGTGCTCGGCCACATGGGCACAAGCAGCACATGGGCTCAGGCAGTATATGCACCTACAGCTATTTTTCTCTTCTTGTCTATGTCATTCACTTTTGACATAGCTTGCCTATTTCTGTGGCTTGACATCATGGTGAAGAGCTCCGAACCAGGACCTGGTCGAGTCACCAACCTGGCCACACATTCACTGGGTGGCCTTGAACTAGTTTCTCAATTTCTCTGCCTCCTGGGTCCTCACCCCCAACACTGGCGAGTTAGACTCATTGCAAGGAGGGCGGCTCACTGCTTCTCAACCTCCGCGCACTACGTCCCTGGTCCCTGCCTGACCTTAAACAAGGATGTGTCCAGTGAGTTCTCAGTGGAATGGGGGAACACAGAAAAGGAGAGTTTCCTAGGAACAGTTTGCTTGGTATTGGAACCCTAAGGGTCCAACACGTGGACTGACCTGGGCAGGGAGACTTAGTAATAGCGGTGAGGGTGTTGGGGTGCTGGGGAATCTGGGGTCCTCTGGTCTTTTCAAAACAACAACTGCTGAGTGGAGGGATGCTGGGTGGGACAGAGGGTCCTGCTCCGTTTTCCTGCCTCCCTGTGGGCAGAATTGGCAACTGAGGAATCTTCCTCTGGGCGTGATTATGTGTGACCAACGTTGCACACTAGAAGGGGAATCCTTGGACATTCCCAATAAATCCAGAGGCTTCAGGATGCCGGGTCATCTCCTGCTCAGTTGTGTCCTGCTAGTGCAACCCCCTTAAGCTGAACACAGCTTCACCCCTAAAGTTTCCAAATCACAAACAAATGTGATGCTGTTTTTCTGTCGTGAAAGCAAAGCCACCAGAAGACAAGAAAGTTGCTTTGGAATTTCTGGGTCATCAGCTTCCACCTGTCCCTGGGGGGTGGGCAGCGTGGGGGTGGGGGCGCAGGTCCCTGGGGCTTCCCTCGGAGGGCTCCTGCAGCTGTGAGTGGCAGGAGGAAGAGTTCGCTTAGGTTAATGACAATAATGAGTAATGAGGGTGATCAGTCACCTGTCCTGCCATTGCTGAGAACAATCGGGTATTAAGTGGGAACGGGGGCTTTGCACGGCTCTCCCTGCACAGCTGTAAGCCAGCACGGCTTCTCGGCGACTGGCTTTCCAGCAGCATCGACACTCCAACAGTCCTGGTGTCGTCTTTGTCATGTTAAATGGGTCCAGGACTCAATCACTTCCCCTATTTCTGTAGACGAGCAGAATGCCAATACCATAATTTACGACAAGTTAAACACATACAACATGGCACTTCGGGAAAGACAAACTCACATGACAAATACCCCCTCCAGAACAGCTGGGCTGTGCTGATCAATGGTCTGGGGATGGATTCACCGACAATAACGCCTGTCTCTGGCTCTGTCGAGCTCCTGTGCTGGGAGCGCAGCTAGCCTCTGCGGGAGGTAGAACCAGTCTCCAGCACTAGGAACCGGATGGGGTCCTTCCTGGGCAACACCGCTCAGAGCTTGCCCCTCGTCTTCAGAAGTTCACCCTAACACAGCAGATTCCGGGTGCCCGCTGCTGCTGAGCTAGAGGCGTCTCACGCCCGCTGCACAGGGACTGCGGCTTGGAAAGCCCAACTCTGCCCTGCGCCTCTCGCCATGTTTCTGGAGCTCCTGTGTGGCCAACCTGCCTTGCTCGACGCCGTCTCTTCCCTGGCACCACCCGCTCCAGGATCATCCTGGCGCCCCCCACAGAGACTTCTCTCGGCCCTCCTTCCTCCCAAGAACATTGCAGGTTGCTCCCAGATGGTTTTTTAAAATTTTTTATATTAGACACCATTGACCTCTAACACTGAGTTCCTTTTAGGCATTGGGCACAGTGACTGGGTCTGTGATTATGTTGCAGAATGTCACCGGGTGAAGTCTCCCCGACCCACCCACAGCCATGCTTCCAAATCTCTCTCTCTCTCGTGACGAGACACCCTTAAGGACAGCATGCAGCATGGCTGACGGCAGCCACAGAGCAGACAGGACACGTCCAGTTAGTTTAGACCCTCACGAGCATCCCTCCCAGACAGATGTCCTGGTCCTCGTTTCACGGACACGGAAACAGAAACTTAGCGAACTGACAACTTGTTCCAACACAGGATCTGCAGGGCTTGGTTCCTACCTGAGAGGCATCACATCCAAAGCCACCACAGATTCCTTTATTCAAGGCAGCTGGACATGGAAAAAGCCACCAGGGCAAACAGCTTGATTCAGAAAACAGTGATTTCACAAGTGCGGTTTACAGGAGCAAATGGCTACCTAAAGGGTCTACTGAAGATTAACGAAAGGCTTTAAAATGGAACTGAGTCTGATCTGGACTGACCCACAAACAGACGTGGAGGACCTGCAGCCGCTATCGCTCCCAGATGCCCTGCAGTGGCCTCAGCAGGTGGGACTGTCAGTGGGACTGGGAAGCCACGGGGGGGGGGGGGGGGGGTTTGAGCATATTCCCCGCCAGACTCTGATGGTCTTTGAGCTTTCGATGGGGTCTCTGGCCACCTCCATGCTCTGAGTTTGAGAAATGTTAGATTATTTTTGTTTCTCCTCCCCTGCCCCCTTTTTTGAAGAGGTTTTGCTTATTTTTTAAAACCAAGAAGTAAAAAAACCCCAGGAAGTTCATTTCTGAAGTATAGGCACTCGAAGGTTTCGGTTTCAACATCTATTTTTAAAGTATAAAACCTGAGACAGCCAGCAGCTAAAGCGCTCGCCTCGCACTGCTGACCCCTGGTCTCCTGAGCACTGCCAAAAGTGATCTCTGAGCACAGAACTAGGAGTCAACTCTGAGCACAGTAAAGTCTGAGCACCAGGAGTAAGTTCTGGCCCAGAAACCAGAATCAAACTCCCAAACAATGAGCCACTGCCCATCAGTGGAGGGACACCCGGGACTTTGTCCCCAGCGGGACAGACTTTTACACAGAACTTGCAGCTCTCGTATAAAGCTACAAGATGCCAGACTGGTTTGCTCATCTCTGGCTCGTTCTCTCTCTACCGCACACGTGGGGAGTCGCACTTGCTCGTTCTCCAGCTGCCTCAGCGAGGCCTGAGCCGCATCCCGGCCATCCCTGGGAGGGAATTCATCCTGTTGACGGCTGAGTCGTGCTGCACCCCCTCCTTGCACCCCATCTGCCTGATCCACTGGGGTGTGTCAGTGGGAAGGTGGGTTCGTTCTTTGTTGTCTTTTGTCTTCTCTTGCTTTGACTGGGAAATGATGGAAGAGAAAAAGGGGGTCTTAGGTTCATTTTTAGGGCCCGGGGCTTTGTAAGGCCGAGAGTTCAACCCCCAGAATCACGCACGTGTGCTGAGTCTCATTACAGGGAATCTGTTGTGGGGTACCCAGCACCTGTGAGGTGCGTGAGCGCAGACTGCAGTGTAAGTACCTGTGTGAGGCCCTCAACTAAGAGAGTGTGGGACCTGCATCTGCTGTGACGCTAGGATGATGCAGGCGTGAGAAGGGAAGGGCCAGAGAGACGGGGCGGGGCACCTGCCTTCCACACCACGGACTCCAGTTTGAATCCTCAGCAACACGAAGTTGGTTCCAGGGATAGCCCCTCCACACCACCAGTGTGGCACCCTCCAAACGAATGACAATAAAACGGAACAAGGGAAAACGTAAGGCTATTTTGAAAAGCATGATCATCTCTCTAACCCAGTGCCTTCCTCTTGTCTTGTCTCGGCAAAAGGTGTGTGGCTGAGGGCAGGTGGAGTCTGGCCCTGGGAAACTCCTATTTTCAACTTTTTTCCCCTGGGTGTTTCAGTGGTGGGGATGGGCGAGCACTGAAGTGAGAGTGAGCGGGTTGGGCTTGGCAGGAGGGTGGTGATAGGCAGGCGGATGAGGCGCTCCCACCATGGCCAATGGACACCCCACTTCTTTCACCCAACACCAGTCATCCTGAGCTGTCACTGGGGCAAAATGTAGAGGGGAGCTGCCAAGGGGGACTTTTGGAGGTGCCAAGGAAGGCGAGGCAATAAAGGAGAAAGGTACCGTGCTGGGGATTTCTGCTGCTGCAGAGAACCCCTGGACCCAACACTTTGGGGGAGCTCCGAGTAAGAAAGTAAATGAATAATTCTCATATCACAGTAGATTTGTCACGTAGGAGGCTGCTCAAATGCAAATATTTGCAAATATTCAGTCATCACACACACAGACACACAGACACACACACCCACACCCACCCACACACACCCACCCACCCACACACACACACCCCCACATGTGCTTAGGCTCTGAAATAAGTGGAAATATACTGGATGTCCCTGTTTCCGAATCTCAGAAGTCAGATTGGGGTGTAAATATCATTTGACATTAGACTCTCTTTAATACATGGTGTTACAGTCTATTAATTAAACAATAGCATTTAATTTAAAATATGCCCCAAGAACAAAAGAGTGATTTGGGTCCATCTAAGGCAGATATTTTTTATCTTATTATTGGAAGTTCAGTAGCAATGTGCTTTTCCTCCAAATTGCTGGCCTCGTGACATTCTTCTCTTTATGATTTTTAATGGTTTAATATAATTTTTCTCCCTGTTTCAGCTTCCTATTGAATCTCTTTCCTCTTCATGGCAGAGACTGAGGCTGCTTTTGTTAGATTAAATGCCCTTTTAAAAATTTTTATCTGACCTTGTAGTTCAGCTTCAACTGTTTAGTTATATTGTTGGTTGGGTAACAGATTGGTGATATGTCACCCAGGTGGGAAGTGAGCCCAGGAAGCAAGAGGCCGGGGGCTTGCCGAGCAGCCCTGTCAGAATGTGGAGAGTTCTTTACTCTTTCTCCAGCATCCCTGTCTCTGAACACCTGCCTATTCCTTCCCAGACTCCAGAGTGTGAGTTGGCCTGGTGTTAACTAGAAAAATCCTTTCTCCTTCTATTCTAGGAGGACAGCAGATACATCATCCTGTGTGCATCTCTGAGAGAGGCACCAAGAAACTGGAAAACAGAGAGAAGGCCAGGAGTGCAGGGCAGGAAAGAGATCCCTTCTGCTGTTCTGGGAGCTTTGGGGGACAAATGTTTCTCATGTTATAGTCGAACACCCAACAAGGAGTGAGAAAGGTTTTTGTTCCAAGAATTTAGTTGCTTCCAGGATCCATCCCTACCTCTTGACATTGTCTCTGCTGACCTTTAGTTTAGCTCAATCAGCCTCTCTCTCTCTCTCTCTCTCTCTCTCTCTCTCTCTCTCTCTCTCTCTCTCTCTCTCTCTCTCTCACTATCTAGATCTACAGCTCATACTTTCTTGGGTCTATGCAATTTCTGTCTTTGTATAGTCATAGTTATATAAACATTTGTACCTGTGTATATTTTGTACTTTTCCCCCTAGAGATTATTTCCTTAAATCCTTTTTCAAGGATTGGGCACCTGTTGGCCTCTGAAAGTTGAATCCAGACTTCACTGTGTTTTTCCAAGAAGAAGGTGAATCAATTTTTTCTAGGAAACCGAACTTAAGGGGCGGTTCTTCCTCCACAGAACTCTCATTTTAGAAGGATCGGCTCAAGGACTCTGCTATGCAGAGCCTTAGGGGACCATCTTATTTGTCTCTAAATTAGTCTCCAAAGGGCTTCTGTGATCACACACAGGAACCAACTGGAGAGTGATCAACTGTGATGAACTCTCAACTCAATTGGAAAGTATAATCTTTTTGAGCCTTCTGACTTTTGATCTGTTTTTAAGGGAAAGAGAAAGTAGATGTCAGAAAGATACAGCACATATGAATTTATCCCACACCTCTACTAGAGTATAACGTTCTGAATTTAAAAAAAATTTTAATTTTGAAACTAATTACCCAAAGGAGCAGGTCAATAGTTTGTGTAGTGTCATCAACTGTCAGAAGGAATGGGAAGAAAAACTAGGGCTGTTAGTGACTTCTTATATTTAAAACAGTTATTTAGTGGCTGAGTCTAGGAAGTTTTGCCTTGAGAAAGTCATCATGTTTACCCTATAGAGTTTAGAGTCTGATACAATCAGGTATTGCAGTTTTCCTCGTTTCTGAAATGGGAATAATAATAGGATGCTTTGTACAGAAGTTATGCAAAGATTCAAATAAAATAATCCAAGCACAATATTTAGAAGAGAGTTTGGTTCATTTGTTCAAAGCAAGCATGTTTGCTCTAGTTATATTACAATATTTATTGAGCAAAAATTGATACGTGCAAAATGAGAAGCTGAGACTGGGAGTTATCTTTTATTTTTTTGTATATTCTTCATTGGACTTGATATTTTAATACCTTACTAGAATTCAGACAGAGGCTATTGCTTGTGGTGGAGTAGTACATGACAAAGCCATGTATTATTTCTTGCTCTTTTCTTCTGTTTCTTCTTTATCCCATCAGTCTCTGATTATCTCTCCATTTTCTTATTTTTCTGGACTCATTGCCCTGACCTAAGGCATGTATCTCTTCTGCATTCAGGTTTTTTAGGATTTAATTCCTATACGTAAGGAATTAAAAAATGCCTTCAATACTGGATAACTGCACTCATTTTGAACATGAAGAAAAGGAGCAAGGGAAGAGACAGATTGAGTGTAAGACAATTTTGGGGGGTGGTCCTGGTTCTGCAGAACTGAGGTTACCAAAGGGTGAGGGGCCCAGGGATGCAGGAGACAGTGACACTGGGGTGGCAATGTGGGAATATTGGAGAGAGTTGAACCTGCACCCAGAAAACGTAGTTTTGTAAATGAAAAGTGGTTTTAAAATTGTAATAAAAACTTCAAAGTATTTGATACCACTATGTAGGTTATGATAGATTTTATGTCTTTCTGATATGTGCCATTGACTAAAGCCTCTTGGAAATTATTTTTATGGGAGGAGAGACTTTAATCATAAAACATAGGGACCTTGGCAGAAGCTATTATAAAGACAAATGAGACTTTGAACTTGAGCATTCTGTAGAAGCCGATTCTGCCCCTCCTGGCCCCCTGGTCGTGCCGTGCAGACACAGGAACAGCCTTTGCTTCTACTGCTGCAGGATACTCGGCTTAGATAACTGGTGTTTGGACCACGCCTGGTGGAGCTCAGGCCTGCCCTGCTCTGTGCTCAGGGATCACCCCTGGCAGTTGCTCGGGACCATAGGCAGTTCTGGGGTTTCAAACTTAGGTTGGCTGTTCAGCTCAGCTCCAGCCTATTCACTGAATGACCTGGAGAAAATTGTTTAATCCCTCCCTATTTCTACATTTTCTAGTTTCTAATGTAAGTGGGGAAAAGAATACTTCTCCCATAGGCTCTAGTGAGAATAGAAGATTATATAATACAATACACTTAGATTGAATATATAATATAATATAATAGAAGATTATATATATAATATAATAGAAGATTATATAATATAATACACAGGCCTATGCACGTGCTCTTACTATAAATATTTGTGGATTTTCTTTTAATTTCTAGAGCATGCCTGATATTGGTTCTGTTTTCACAAACTACCTTCCTAGTTAGAAATTAACGCTTTATTCAACCCAGGGTCTGGATTTAGATTCAGAGTAATCAAGACATCTTTCAATATGAAAATTGGGTTCTGTATTCTCTTTACCTCTTGCATGAAAATGAGAAAGAACAGAGACAAACACAATTAAACTCACTGAAAGTTTGGCCCACAGATTATGTATTACATTTACCACTCAAGGGAGAAGTGACACATTTTGATCACATTTTATTTGTTATTCACACAACTGATTTTTTTTTTACTCCCATTTCAGGGTATGAATGCTGTCAATCACGAAATCAAGAAATTTTTCCCTTCTAAAGATTCTGGGGCCCTTAACTAGGTTTTTGGGGGATCAGTTGAAAGAAAAAAAGATGAAGAGTAGATCAGAGAAGTGATCATGAATTCCTGCAAGCTTCCCAACACCACTGCCGTGTTAGCTTAGGAGTTTTCAGCCTCTTCCCTTTGGGCTCTGAGCCTGATGAACCACATCCAACTTTTCGCATTTCTTCTGTGTGGTTATCACTCAAGTTGTTGACATGTATCTCTATGACAATAAGCAACATGGAGATACTTGCACTGCGGTTACAAGACAATGTGGACAGGTTTGTTGTTGTTTGCTTGTTTGGGCAGAAAGAAAAATGGTCGGGATTTGATGGCTGACCTTTTATAGCAAAATGTTCGCACTAGTCTGGGAGCAGACTGCGAGACCTATTGTTTTTCATCTTTTTGATTTATTTTTCATTCTTTTTCTTTCTGAGTTTTGGACAACACCTGACTGTTCTCAGGGCTTACTCCTAGCTCTGTGCTCAGGAACTGCAGCTGGCGGGCCCCAGTGAAATGCTGGGAGCAGGGAGCAAGCCTGGGTCTGCCGTGTGCAAAGCAAGAGCCCCACCCGCTGTACTGTTTCTTTTTTTAAAATTTCGTGTTGACAGGTATGTATCTTTTTGATTCATGTGCCAATGAGAATTATTGGCATGTTAGCTGAAAATCTCCTGTCTGATCCTGGTAGAAGAAAATGTTTGGTTGATGCAGGCTTGAGGGTGGCAGGGGAAGCTTATCCTGACTGTCCAACACAATCCAGGTAGAAAGTGCGTGTCTCAGATTAGTCCAAACTGCTATGCGTTATGTTTACCAAACAAAAGATTTCATGGACTGATTATAAAGGAGAGCTTAATCATTTTTATTGCATGCTTAAATGAATATTTGGGATATATTATATAAGTAACAGGTATTAAAATCAGTATTACCTGTTTTTTTTTTCTCACACTTTTTAAGTGTAGCTGGTAGAAGTGTAGAATTACATACATGACTTGTATTTCTGCCTTCCATTAATCTCCTATGAGGTGGCCGATATGATCTGGCAACCCAACAATCAAAGTTAACACTTAACTGGACCAAGAATTAAGCACCGTTCCCAACACAACTGCAGGAAGGAATACCACTTGCATTCTCATAGTTGGAAAGGAACAAAAAACCGACTCCAGAGGCTTCCTTGATGAAAATGCTCTGGATTTCCCAACTCTGTAGAATGTGCATATAATCACTAGCTACCTTTTTAAAAATTAAAAATCTGGAGACAACACAGCTCTTCTTTGTGAAGATGTAAGTCCTACCTGCCATACAATGCCCCTGGTTCACAGGTTGATTTCTTAGAGACAACCACTAGACAATAATGAATTGAGGGTATGTATGTAGAGTACACAAGTGTTTCTGAGCATTTTCCCCCTAAATATGCTACAGATTTAAAAATCAGGGAATTTTATCATTAGGTTCTGGTGCCAAAAATGCAGCATTTAAAATGGCACAAAGAGGACTAAGGTCCCCTTTGAAAGTTCAGGTTCACCCATCAGGTAACTTAAGTTAATTATCCATTTACATAGATTGTGTTATCTTAAACTGATTTTTAAATTATCATTTGTTTGTTCACCGAAGTTGAGCAACTAACTAGGACCATCCTTTTACCACTGATGCAATCGGTATGTACTACTTATGTTTGGTATGCCAACCATCAAATGCGGTTGGCTCATATTGGGAGCAAGAATGTGGCAGATAGGAGAGTGATAGCAGGCGAGTACAGACTTAACTCATCCAGGTTCTGGGCATGTTCCAAAGCAGAGAAGAAATGAGTTTATGTTTTGTGATATTTGAAATGCCCCTGAGAGAATTGTGATCCAGTTCAATTATATCCCATAGAATTCCAGGAAGTTAAACATCAATATTTCACTTTTATTCAATATTACAATAACTTGTACCAACCTGTTTTATAGGTCTTATAAATTCCTTTGATTTCTAGGATGCACATTTTGGTTGCAATTTCGCAGGAGGTGAGCACTTTAAGCTAACACAATGACATCAAAAAGATCCCCATAAATGGCGAAAACATGGAGAGCACAGAAGTATAACCCACTCAGCAACAGAAAAGCTGAAAGCTGAGTTTTGAAGAGCTGCACGATGACCAGTGAGTATTGTATTTTGTGTCTTATCTAGAGGATGTTGTTGTGCTTTACAGTCCATGGGCTCTTTGTAATGAGAACCAAGAAATCCCCGGAGTATTAAAGCCATTGATAGAGATACAAGTACCCCAACCACAAACCCCAAAGCAATGACTGATGAAACATGAAATTTGCATTTCTGATTTATGCTTTAGTGAGATCGAGTCAGAAGGGGCCAAGGAGAGGGAAAGAGCTTGTACAGCTTAGATTAGCAGAGTAATGAGGAATTCAAAGTAAATGACTGCTTCGTCAACACAATCAAATATCATAAAACCATCATTTTTGGTCTTAATTCTATGCAGTGCAGACCAATACGTAGTACTTTTAATGCTTGCGTATAAATATGGAACTGATAATGATAATCTGTACTTTCTAAGCCAGTAGACTCTAATAGATTCAGTAGGACAAAGTGCATGCACATCATAAGGCAAGATACGAGTCAGCTGTAAGGGTGTAAGAACATAGTACACTATAGAAATGGCTGGACAGAGACAACCCTGAGTACTGATGCTCTGAGTACTGGGGTTCTCTTTGGTGGAAGACTGAAGGACAACAAGGGGAAGAATCTGGCATCATGCCAGCAAAAGTCGTTGCTTTCCTCCTTTGGTCTGCACTGAAGGGCAGATGTGAACTGAACTGGCATGCTCAAGTCTGCTGTGTCATGGCCCAGGAGGTTGGGACCAGCCTTGAACAGAGGTGAAGGAAGAAGGGACTAGAATGAAATGCAGGAGACATTGAATCTTGTGCCAGATCTGGGGAGAGACGCTTGGCAGAGTTCTATTCTCAAGTCAGAGACCTGGATAATGGGATCAGAATATTTTTTTTGAGGGGGGAGGTCCTAAACGGTGCTCAGGAGCCCCGGGACCAGGGGCTCCCTCTTGGTGGTCCTTGGTTAAATGGGCTATGGTTCAATATGGCAGCGTGAGAATGTGGTATGACCCAGGCCCTGGGAATCGAGGTAGGGGTGAACTGCACCTTCACCCCGTGCTCTCTTTCTTGACCCCTGGGATTTGGCACGGGGCCTTAGCATTTTGATCACACTGGCAGGTGGCTTCCCCCAGCCTCGGTGTCATCCTTGGTGGAATAAGACTAATCAAAGTCTGCCTGGCCACTTCGAATGTTATGATAGAGTTGCCCAACAGTAGATAGAATCTGAAAGCTGTGGTCTGAAGTGGAAGAGCTCGTTTAGGGAATGGAAAGGGGCCCGGCAGTGTAGGAAAAAGGTTGTGTGGGGGTAAGTGGCAGATGCCCCGGAGAGGGATGGGAGGGCCAGGCCTGCGGGGAACCCTGCCGACTCTACCACAGACTCTGGGCATCGTGCCGTGAGCCCCAGGGAAGCATCCAAAGACAGTGAAGCCCTGGAGACGGAGAAAGACTGCACTTGGGTTTGCATCTAGCAATTGCTAATGCCCCGTGCCCAGTGGGTGGCTTTGTGGCAGGGAGGTGAGAGCAAAAGCAGGGGTGTGAACAAGTTGGCCATTGTGACTGGTTAAGCGAGAACACAATTGCGGCAACCCTGGGAATCAGGATAAAATAATATCACAAAGTCATGCCAGGCTCCCTTGTGCTGTGACCTCCCGCCCTGGAGCATATAGAGATGAGGGGAGCCGGGCACCCACCTCAAGCTCCCACTGCTCCTCAGACACGGGGCCATTTTGGTGGGAGCTGCCTCAGTTTCCTCGTTTCCGAGATACCGACGACTCTCTACTTGCCTCAGAGGACTATGGAGCCGATAGCTCTTATTCCTGCCATCCTAAGAACCCACGGTGACTGCTGGGGCCGATGCGAGTGCTTCTTGCTATGGAGGAACTTTCCTCCCCAGCTGCAGCACTGCCGGGAGACGAAGCTCGTCTAGAGACTGGTGGCCAGGGCCGGCAGGGAGACCTCGGAGCCAGACATCTTGTCTTGCTGGAGCGGCGTCTGGAAGAGCAACTTCTCTCTGCTTTCCCCCGGGAGCCTCACAGCCCAGCCGCTCTCCCTGCCTTGTCCGACCCCTCCTTACTCCTTCCACCCACGTGGAGCCCAAGGCCAAATCCTGATGAAGTGCCCACAGTGTCATCTTTGCAGGTGGCCAGGGCTGTCCCTACTACTCTCGAAGATGCGTGACTATTTTGATTCTCTGAACTTTAGCCTCAGTGAAAAACCCAACACATCATGGTGTGTGGGGTGGAGGATAAGGGGAGCAAGAGTAGAGGAGAAAGTGTAAGAGAAGTATAAGGATAAGAAAAGTGTAAGAAAAGGTAAGAGGAAGAAAAGTATAAGAAAAGGCAAGAGGAAAGGAAGCAGATCTGGAAAAGAACCATGTAGAAATTTTAGAGTAAGAAAAAGTGTATGATTCTAGAAATACATGCCCAGCAGAGGGAGAGAGTGATGACTTTGATGCAGCTGGGGAGGGAAGTGAGTTGGGAAAAGAGTCCATTCTAAATTCATCAGAATGTAGCACAAAGAGACATATAGGGAATCTTAAGAGATGCAACATAGGAAAGCATGTGCCACATGTCAACAGAAAAAGGAGCTCAATAAAGGAAGAAGAGAAAATCGAGAAGAGATAAATATTAAAGAGAAATAAGTGATCATACAAGTGAAGAGTAGAGCAAATCTTTAGAATGGAGAAGTCTCACAGCCTGGGAGGACACAGAAAAAATGCTTATCTGGGAAAGGAACAACTGTGCTTAAAGCAGACGTCGTCAAAACAACAGCGGGGAGTAATAACTGCGGCCGCCTTAGCGGCCGCCGCTCTGGCAGGAGGCCAAGCCCCCTTAGGCCACGCCCCATTCAGGCCACGCCCCATAAGATACAGGCCACGCCCCCGTTTCTTCCTAGCAGGGGCTCCTGGGACGTGGGTCACCTGGGAAACGGCCGGGTTGGAGGGAGCCGGATGGACGGGAAAGCTGGGGCGGTGGGACGCGGGAAGTGGCGGCGGCAAGGGTCATCACTAATCATCAGAGAGATGCAGATCAAAACAACCACGAGATACCACCTCACACCACAGAGACTAGCACACATCCAAAAGAACAAAAGCAACCGCTGTTGGAGAGGATGTGGGGAGAAAGGGACCCTTCTACACTGCTGGTGGGAATGCTGACTGGTTCAGCCCTTCTGGAAAACAATATAGACGACTCTCAAAAAATTAGAGGTTGAGCTCCCATTTGACCCAGCAATACCACTGCTGGGAATATATCCCAGAGAGGCAAAAAAGTATAATCGAAACAACATCTGCACATGTATGTTTATCTCAGCACTATTTACAATAGCCAGAATCTGGAAAAAACCCGAATGCCCTAGAACGGATGACTGGTTGAGGAAACTTTGGTACATCTATACAATGGAATACTATGCAGCTGTCAGAAAAAAGGAGGTCATGAATTTTGTATTTAAGTGGATGGGCATGAAAAGTTTCATGCTGAGTGAAATGAGTCAGAAAGAGAGAGACAGACATAGAAAGATTGCACTCATCTAGGGTATATAGAATAACAGAGTGGGAGACTAACACCCAAGAATTGTAGAAATAAGTACTAGGAGGTTGACTCCATGGCTTGGAGGCTGGCCTCACATTCTGGGGAAAGGGCAACTCAGAGAAGGGATCACCAACTATAATGTAGTTGAAGGCCATGTGGGGGAAGGGAGTTGCGGGCTGAATGAGGGCTAGAGACTGAGCACAGTGGCCACTCAACACCTTTATTGCAAACCACAACAGCTAATTAGAGAGAGAGAACAGAAGGGAATGCCCTGCCACAGTGGCAGGGCGGGGTGGGGGAGATGGGATCGGGGAGGGTGGGAGGGATGCTGGGGTTTACTGGTGGTGGAGAATGGGCACTGGTGAAGGGATGGGTTCCCGAACTTTGTATGGGGGAAGCATAAGCACAAAAGTGTATAAATCTGTAAATGTGCCCTCACGGTGATTCACTAATTAAAAATAAATAAATTAATTTAAAAAAAAACCAACAGCGGGGAAACAGCAGAATGACACCCCTTCAGTGAATGCAGAATTCCTGTCCCTTGAAAGCTCTGCATCCAGCTTTTCTATTAGTCAAGGGGGAGGGAAAACAGACTCTCCAGACCCTTCCCAGGCTCCACCCAAAGGACCCACTGAGGATTCTTTTGGGAAGAAAACAAGGTGAGAATATAGTTGGGGCCAACACGCAACAAGCAACTGGAATCAAATAAATTCGTGCTTCTGAGTAAATTTAAATTAGCATTGGCTTTAAAATCAATAATACTAACAACAGATCACAGATAACAATGTTGTAGTAGCAGTAACACCAATGAATGAGATAAGATATTCATTAAAAATGAGAAAAACAGACTAATACAAAATGAAGAGTAACGAGAATTTATTATCTAAAGAGTTTTTTTAATATGGTCCAGAGACTATTAAAATTATTGAAGAATGTATCGGGCTATTGAATAAGTGGTTCTGGTGAGAATCAACTCCCCCCACAGATCACAAAAATGCTCTATCTCCTTGAGAGAGATTCATAGAAATATTTTAATGTAAGTAGGAATATATTTATGATATGGTGAGTCTGAAAGCAATATTTCAAAGGAGACTTGGAAAGTCAAAGTAAATAAAAGAAAATATTGAAACATTAGAACATCTCACATGATATAGACTTAAAACAAATAACAGTTGTTAAAAGAAGGTCATAGTTTTTAAAGCAGTCTTTTTAATTTTGGAGAAATGTGCTCAGTCTCTATATGAATGAGGAAATTATAAACAAAAGCAACCTGAGGCTTACTTGACACAGCACCAGTGACTCTGACCTGTGAAGTACAAGAACTGCTGTTGAGTGGTGAGACGAGCTTTTCGCCTAATGTCAGAGGGGAGAGGCAGGAGCAGAATCTGTTCAGAGAAATACATAGTTAGCAATATCTAGTTAGAAAGAGGAGTCACTCCTTCCCCTCCACCTCCAAAATTCAAATTCTTCTGTGAGTTATTTCCCAAATATCAGTTCTAAGCAATTGTCAGTAGGGAAAATGGAACATTGTGTGTATTCCGTAAGCATAAATAGTAGCAAAATGCACACAAAAACAAAGAAAAAAATCAGAGTACCAAATTGTTCTTAGTTGTTTTGCAATACTGTCACTGTATCACTGTCATCCTGCTGCTCATCGATTTGCTAGAGCGAGCACCAGTAATGTCTCCTTTCATCCCAGCCCTGAGATTTTAGCAGCCTCTCTTTACTCGTTCTTCTTAGCGATGTAGCCTTGGAGGCTCTTTCAGGGCTAGGGAATGAGACCTGTTATTGTTACTGTTTTTGCATATCGAATATACCACAGGGAGCTTACCAGGCTCTGCTGTGCGGGTGGGATACTCTTGATAGCTTGCCAGGCTCCCTGAGAGGGACGAAGAATGTATATAAGAGAATACAAGCAAGAATGTTAAAACCAAACACATGTGTGCTGCTTTAGGTACATCAGTGGGCTGACTAGAAGAGGTTGTGTGGCCGCAAATGCAGCTGTGTGCTTCCGGGAGCTTTGTTTTATAGTCTCTGGATCTTGGCTATTGGTGGGATTACATTACGTCAGGGGCAGTTTGTGGGTATGACTGCCAAGCTACTGGAAAATGGGGGGATCTGGTTGGAGGAGGCCCAGTCCCGATGCGAGCAGGCTTGGAGATCTCAGCCCCAGGTCCTGCATACCTGGGTTCCTCTGCCGGTTCCTTCATGTGTGAGGCTCCAGAACCCAGCCACAGCCATGCTCAAGGCCACTCTCCACACACTCGGACGAGCCTCATGCCTCACGCCTTGCAATACTAGCACCGTATCACTGTCATCCCGTTGCTTGTCAATTTATTTGCATGGGCACCAGTAACGTCTCTATTACACTCAGCCCTGAAAGAGCATCCAATCGTTGGGAAATACAAGTAAGGAGAGGCTGCTAAAAATCTCAGGGCTGCAATACTATATGGTAATAAAAACAAATTAACTAGGGCTACACAGATTCACCAATTATATCACTTTCCCCCACGGATGCAAAACTAGTTAAGCACCATGTAAGCTAGCTCTCTCTGCTTCCAGTTTGTCTTCCACAATGGGGGCATTTCTGGGCTTTCTTTTTTCTTTTTCCATATTTGACAAAAATGAAGTATTGTGATTTACACAGTTATTCATAGCTGAGTTTTAAACATATAGTATTTTAGTGCCGATCTGTCAACTTCCTCTCTGCTCCGGGTCTCGCTCCCATATCCTCACTCCCGCTGGCCCTCTTGAAAAGCACCTTTCTAAGTTTGGTTGTTAAAGTTTGGGTCTTTTATTTAACTGTTGTTGACTCTGCTTTCGTGGATATTTGACTCTTTCATTGCTTGGCTCCACTTTGCACCCAGCTCCCCTGACCTGGCCCCTGTTGCTTCAAATAGATTTCTTCCCCCGCTCATTTCTCTTTCTCTCCCCTCAACTCTTTCTTTACTTTTTCTCCCTACACTCGTGGACCAAGGTTGATCTAGGCATTTTCCCTTTAAAAGATTGCACTCCTTTATCTAGTTATTCTAAATACCACATATAAGTGATATTATCCTGTGTTTATCCTTTTTCTGGCTTCATTTAACATGATGGCTTCTAGTTCCATCCATGTTGCCTCAGATTGCATGATTACAACCTTCCTTATAGCTGTGTAGTATTCCATTGTATACATATATGTAATATATTCATATATATGTATATATATACATATGTATCATGTCTTCATGATCCACTGATCTATTGTTGGACATCTCGGTTGATTACAAGTCTTAGCTGTCTCTGAGTCTGTTGTATGATTTCACCTACAGAGGAAATTTCCCAGGTAGCTTTCCTTCACCTCTCTTCTTGTTTTTCTTCCTTGGAGAAATTTCTCTGTCCAGCAAAGGGCAAGCATTTCCCACAAAGCCTGTTGTTTCCCTTGTTTTCTGAATTCTGCCTCTGGTGGCCCTGACACGTCCTGATGAGTTCCCTGGAGCATGATTTTCTCCCTTTCTGCAAATTGGTCCTCACTTCAGAAAATCTGTCTTCAGTGTTTTCTTTTTCTGAGTCCAGTGAAATTTGCCAGGACAGTTTCTCTGAGTCTACCCACGCATTTCCCAGCTGGGCTTTGAATAGTCAGAAGGGACCCTTACATCATAGTTCTAGCAAGGGGAAAGACCCTTGTTCTTACTCTGGCATCTCAAGGTATTTATTATTTTTTGCCCATTTTCACTAAACACCCGTAAAGGGTTTAACTTAGTAAACAGTTGGTTTTACTCTACCACTGACATAACTAGTTGCTCAAAGCTCCATCCTCTGGGAGCTGGAGATTGAGCTCAGGGGGCTGAGTGCATACAGGATGTCGGGTTTTTAGGCAGGGACCCAGGGGTCCACCCTCAACGCTGCATGCATGTTCCCTGGGAACTGCGAGGAGAAACTTCCGGGCACTGAGTGTGGTTCCCAAGCAAAGCAAAACCAGACAAAACTCTCATCTTCTTGTCTGATCTGTGACCAAAGGAAGGAAACGTCCCCCGGGGCCCTCTGTGCCTGTTCCCCAGCCTGAACTTCAGCGTCACAGGAGGTGGTGGGCACTGACGAAACCTCCGTTCCCCTGTGAGTCAGGGCTGCGGGGTGCGGCCTCAGCTGATGGCTCCTGGCAGCCTCTCAGGGTGGCTCATCTCCTCTCCCTTTCCTCAGAAGTCTGAGGTGTCATCTCCTGCGCCCTGGGGAGTGTGTGACGCCCACTGGTTCACTTTCTTCCTCTTTCATGACGAGCACCCCTTTCTGCAACGTTCACCCCAACAGCCAGCACCTCTATAGAGCTACGGGTTTCTCCTCCCAGGACCTCGCTCCCCCAGAGACAGGCCAAGTGTGGAGCTCACAAGCCCACTTCTCTGAAGAGGATTTTCACACCGGAACGCCCCTCCTGAATGACCTTTCAACTTTTCTGGGCTCTCCAAGAGGCTGGGCTCACCCTCTCTTCTTTTCCTGTGTCTGTTCACCTCAGCCCAGTACTTGCCGTTCCCTCAGCTCCACAGGAGCAGGGCTGTGGTGAGGCAAGGAGTATGGCAATACTGTTGTCTGGGCCCTCAGAAGTGACCCGTAGGAGCTTCGCACCCATTCCTCACAGTCATCTTAGAAAATTGTGTTCCCTTCCCTGTCTGCTCGCCACACCCCCGGGGACACACTCTTCTCTTCTCACCCCCTTGAGAACACGTTCTCTCTGGCTCTCTCCCTAAGTCATCCCCCACTGTTCTTCGTGAGAAGTCCCTGTGGCAGCTGGTACATGGAGTCACGGCTGGCATCCTGGGCACCTTCTCCCTCAGCGTCCCTGAGAGGACTCGGGCCTGAGGAGCAGCCAACAGAGTTGGGGTGTCCGGAGGCCAAAGCAGAGCGCAGGCCCCGGCCTGGCCCCATCTCCCCTCTGGCTTTGGATCACTCACTGCAAAGGCCCATTTCAAGGCACCCCCATGGACTCTTCTGGAAACCTACTTGTTTTCCTATGAGCAATCGGCTCTTGCCCCATAGCAGTTAAGCTCTGGGGAAACTGAGCAGTTGGCGGGAAAGAGACCTGGTTTGGGACCCAGAGGCTTCAGAATCTTTCCACAAACACCAGGTGGGGGATGTCTCCACACTGATTCGCAAGGGCAGGCTTGCTCCCCAGCGCGGCCCCATGGAGCACTTCTTCCCGCTGTCCCCAGCGTTGCCCACAAGCGGCCTGGGTTCCGGTTTCACTGTTTCCTACAGTGGGAATTCACCTGGTGAAGCAGTGCCGTCTCTAGGGTGTGACAGTGGTTCCGAGAAACACAAGGCCGGTGTGGGAGTCCACGCGGGGATCCAGCAGGAGCCAGGGATGGACTCCCAGCTCCAAAGCGCAACAACGGCAGCTCCTGTGCCGAGTGGACGCGAGGCCAGGACAATGGCCTGGGATGGGGAGGGCGGGAGGAGGGCGGAAGCCTGGGCACAGCCAGACCCTTAACCTGCAGCGGGACGCGAGTCTTTCTTCTCTGCTCAGCTGCAAGCTGCCTGTTTTCTCTGTTTCACTCAACAGAAGCTCCTTGTGCAGAAGCTCGCAGAGAAGCCCAAAGGCGAAGGAACAGGGCAGGGAGGGGAATACACAAGGTCACAAGGTGAGCGAGTCTTGGAAGCCAAGAAAAGAGTTCCAAAGGCATCCCCGCCAGAAACAATGGCTCTGTCTTCTCCAAGCCCTGTCCCGAACGGACAAGCTGGGGTTGGGCAATCCTGCTGCTTTCTTCGTGGACTCCTTGTTCTGCCTCTCGCTCACCCTTTTACCTCTTACACAACTATTTTTTTAACCTCGTGTTTGCATCGGAGAGTAGGGGAAAGGCCCACAGGACCCGGGACAATAGAGCATTAAGAGGAGGTCTCCAGGCTCAAGCTGGTCCCCCACCCACGCACCGGGGGTCGGCACTGCTCAATGTGACTCCCGTTGTTCAGGGGGTCCCCATCTGGGAACAGCTTCTCCTGGTTCCTGAGCCTGCCCAGAGAGCCTGTGTCCCAGTGTCTCCTGGATTCTGGGGTCTCTGGAACCCCTCTACCCTGTCAATTGTGTGGTGCATAAAGTAACACCTTTTTTTTTAATTTCAATTTTTGTTGTCTTGAGGGGTATTTTCCCCAATCAGTGCTCAGATGGGGGCCACTGGGACAATAAGACCAGAAGGTTTGATGCTAGGGCCCCTGAGGCCACCCTGGTGCTAAGTAGGGTGTGGCGAGGTGGCACAGAAATCTCACTTGGGCTCCTCAAACATGCAAAGTATGTGCCTTGAACCCTGTGTCATCTCCCTGGTCCCTATATGCATGCTTTAAATTAGACACGAGTGTGGGGGGAGCTGCTAGTCTTTTTTTTTCAATGCAGGGGGCAAAATGCCCCCTGGTTTCACTTCTTGTGTTGGGCTCCATCCTTTTTGGCCTGTATTCTTGAAAGGCTGAGCCCACAGTGTGAGAGGAAGAACCTCTATGGCCAGAGTGTGTCATATATCAAGGCGGTCAGTTCCTCGCCTTTCTAGCATGGCAAAGCCAGCTCGGGACTCTGCAGACATACTCATCATTGAAATGCAATGGGCTTCACCAGCCAGTCTGCTGCACTGATTGGATGGAAGGTTGGCGGATGAGGAGAGAATCTCGAACATGTAATATCAGCACTGTTTAAAGAAAATTCCAGAAGCTTCTTTCAACAGGCTTCGGCTTGTGGCTTGTTGGTTTGTGGTGCATTGGTTTATGGTGCTTTATCTCTGACTGAGCTCACAAGGGAGGTACTTAAACCTTGAGTACTGCCCACCCCAGAACACAACATTATGCTCTTCCCAGCCCCCTCTCCACTTTGGAAAGATAAAGGCGGGCTGGTTTCGGCAGACCTGCTACCCATGTGTTCTTGTCCACCATGCTTTATCAGCCCCATTATCACTCAGCTCAGGAGAGTGGCCTGAGTCGCCTGGGCTTCCCGAGGAGGCCAGATAGCCATCGCAATAAACATTTACCGAGGCCCCTCTGGGTGGTGAAGAGATGTGCCAGGCGCTGTGAGAGATTTGATTACAAGGACACAGCTACTGCCCACAGGGGCTTGCAATCTAATTATAGACAGCTGGGGGAGAGAGGCCCAGATGACAAGCCCTGGCCAGGCCATCACAGCTTGTTCACTGGGGAGAGAGGTGAAAACGAGAGTGCTCCTGATTGGGTTAGAAAAGCGCCTCCCGCCTGCCCCTTCTCTCTGGCCTTTGTGTTTGTTTCAGCCTGCGCTCAGGAACACAGATTTGATTGGGGTGGGCTGTTAGCACCAGTGAGGTCTTGGCTCATAGGAAAGATTTAATCAGACACTGTACCTGTTCCCGCCTTTCCTCCCTCACCACCCCCAGGACTCGGTGTCATTGCCACTTAGGGCAGGGACGATCTGGGGCTAGGGAGGATCCTCGACGGCCTTTCCTTCATTCTGATTCCCCAGGCTAGTGGAGAAGCAGGACAGTCAAGGGTGCAAGATCCCCTCCCGTCTGGCTCAGCAGCGACCTGGAGACCTGAAGTACCTACTTGTATCTACCTGATCCTTGGATCCCTGGGCCAGGGCATCGGCCCCAGAGCCTCTGGGACCCTGTAACCCTGGGCCAGGGCATCAGCACCAGAGCCTCCGGGACCCTGTAACCCTGGACTAGGGCATCGGCCCCAGAGCCTCCGGGACCCTGTAACCCTGGGCCAGGGCATTGGCACCAGAGCATCAGCACCAGAGCTTCCGGGACCCTGTAACCCTGGGCCAGGGCATCAGCACCAGAGCTTCCGGGACCCTGTATCCCTGGGCCAGGGCATCGGCACCAGAGCCTCCGGGACCCTGTAACCCTGGACTAGGGCATCAGCACCAGAGCATCAGCACCAGAGCTTCCGGGACCCTGTAACCCTGGGCCAGGGCATCAGCACCAGAGCTTCCGGGACCCTGTATCCCTGGGTCAGGGCATCAGCACCAGAGCTTCCGGGACCCTGTATCCCTGGGTCAGGGCATCAGCACCAGAGCTTCCGGGACCCTGTAACCCTGGGCCAGGGCATCGGCCCCAGAGCTTCCGGGACCCTGTAACCCTGGGTCAGGGTATCGGCACCAGAGCTTCCGGGAGCCTGTATCCCTGGGCCAGGGCATCAGCACCAGTACTTCTGGAGTCTGTGTACCTTCACACCTGAGACTGAGCCAGAACCTTGGATGCACCCCAAAGGCTGGTGGGCTATTGAGGCACTCAGCATCCGCAGCCCCCTGCTGTGCTTTTGCGATGACTCTGACTATTCCTGCTCCATGTCAGCTGTGCTCATGACTTCCTCTTGGCTCTGTTCTTGTGCATCACGCCTGGCGGGGCTCAGGGGACCCTCTGCAGTGCTAGGAGACCAAACCAAGGTACTCTGCATGCATCATAACCCCTGGGAAATTCCTTCTGATCTGAGTAGGTAGACACTTCTTCAAATGGAAGAGTTGCAAGTAAACAGGACGTTCTATTAAGCATTAAATACAATAAGACCAATATGTGTAGTTAATTTTTATGGAGATGTGTATGGATATATTCTTAAACACGGGTGTTCTAGGAGACTTCATGGGAAAAACATTTAATTTTAAAATAATTGCTAAAGTTTCCTCCCAGTGTTTTATGTAATGCAATTTAAAGAAATGGATTCATTTAGCCACATATATATCCCTTAGCACAATTACGTCTTATGCCACATGGCTATCCGTTTATAGAATTAACTACGCATCGTTTTACAGATTTAAGTGAACGCAGATATAATGTTTATTAAGACATAATATTAAACATGCATGCTTCAGTGTACAGCATTCACATTAAGCTGATAATAGAGAAGACTGAACGTGTTCCATTCATGCTTTATTCTCTACTGAGAGGCCACACTTCAAAGATTTGTTGGGTTTAGCTAAATCCCTTCACAGTTATCTATGCGTATTGTGCTTTGCTTTCCTTGGTCAAAAATGATGTCATTTAAAGAAACACGGGGCCATTATATGCCCGTATTATGCTGACAAGCATAATTAGGTCTGTCTCCAAACTTCACAAGAGTCGAGAGAAAGTGGTGCTGTGAGGGACCCTGCTCTGCTTACCAAGGCTGGGCTGCCCGGGGACCGAGACAGGTGTGCTGAGCCCAGCGTCAGCTCCCTGAAGTCGCATAATTACCAAAAGAAGATGGTCTCTGGAGAGGTCGGACACACATGGCCAGTTGGGCTTCTAAGACTGTCATTGGTGAGAAAGCAAGAAGTCCACTGGTTGGGGAGGAAACGCTACTCAGAGGTCAGTAATGGGCCTAGCGACAGTGGGGTCCGGCAGCAGACATGCGCACTCTGGCTGGATCAGTGACCTCAGTGCACTAACAGTTCTCCCCCAAAGTGGCAGGAGCGCCCCTCATTGGGTATTGGCCAAATTATCAAAATGGAATTAAAAAAAAAAATGTAAACCCAAATCTGTGCTCGCTTGCCTGTGACAGCCTGGAATCCGGTTTTGATGCTGCAACAGAGCATCGAGAGTGACAAGTTACGCACTGTGGGAGCCACAGTTGAGTTTTGACAGCTCACTGTCAAAGGAGAGCACAAACCCATGGCCAGTTCTCTGAGTTTGTCCTGTGTGTTGGGCACTCATGCCACCCTTCAGGAAAGAGGAAGTGTGAGGACTCCATCTAGGATGCTTCTAACCCAACTGCACAAGAATTTCCTAACACCAGAACCAGAACTTCCAGGAGGAGTGGGTTTTGGAAAGCTTCTACAGGGAAGGGCTCCTAAGTACAGGCAACTCATTTTTTCTCAAAACAAATGCTAGGGACGTAGGGAACTGGGGCTGTTGGTTCAACCGGGGTCTGTGATGTGTCCATGAGAATCCAGGGACTGGAACTCACAATTCTGGCCTACATTGGACCTGCCGAGATCCTTCCAGTCTGAACCAAGTCCCCCACTACTCCTGCTGCCTCTCCCTTCCCATTAGAAGGGAGAGGCTCAGTCTCTCATGCTCCTCTCAATTTGAGGAATTCATTATGGATTCTCACTTGGCTTTCCCGCTGAGAACGAGACCTCCCTTTGAGTCCACTCTAAATGATGATATAAACTTGCCTTCAATGACAATTGTCTAATTTGTCGCTCTGGTATTGATGGAGCTTGTCTGACTTTGTCTTTCCTCTACAGGACCAGGAAGTCGCATGGAGCAGGGGAATAGCTCTGGTTCTTCTGTTTGCTCACTTCAGAAATGCGTGGCTTCGCCTCTACTCGAACACCCCCATGCGTGTCCCCTGCACGTGTCATCACATGCATTACTCTAGGAGCTGCTGGCACGTGACTCATGACTGAATGAATGATGTTGAGAATTCCTAAAGGCAGACAGATTTCAGTTCATTAATGCCAAGGAATCCCTTTTGAATGATACTAAAGCATCTTCTGGAAAATCTCTCTCTCACTAGAGAAATATCAGGAAGAGGTGCTTAATCCAGCTAGGAGTGCAGATGGCTGGAGAGAGGATGAAAGTGCGGAAGAGGAAAAGATATGCTTGGTAGGAGAGAGATTTCTGGCAGTGAAGATGTGAAGAAGGCACAGTCATGTCAGAAAGAAAGTGGGGGCCAGGGTTGAGATTTAAAAGGCAGGGCAGATGCTTACAGGCGTGAGGTCCTAGGTTTCATCCATCCACTGGGTGGCCCCACCAATGGGAACCTGGGAAGGTGAGGTGTGACGGAGAGGAAGTAGTTATATCAGGAAGATATTTGGGAAAACAGAGCTGAGGGGATTGAAATTGTAGCCTTCAATTAAAGTACCGCTGGGGCTTGAATGATAAATAATGAGGGAATATGGGAGCAATGAAGTCAGATCAGATTTCGTATTTTGGTAGATAACTCTGCAGTGCAATTGCCAGATTTCTAAAGAAACATGCTCAATCCTTCAACAGGGCATCACATTTTTGGCATGGAACATACCTGTATTAAACTATTATTTGTTGTTTATCTGAGGTTTAAAGTTAACTTGAAAATCCATGCTTTTATCCCAGTCCACTCCTCCATTAACTGTCTCACTCGCCCTGTTTAATCGTTAAAACTGCATAGTCCAATTGGCAATTGTTCTGGAGATTATGATCACCTTTATTATGCAAAAGCATCTCAGTGGCTACCAGCCAACCCTGAAGACAGTCTGTCCCTGTGTGGGGTAATTACTCTTGAATCATTTAAGGACCACCCTTTGCCCCCTTCTCTCAGCTGGTACTGCAAACACAGCAAAGTCTTAGCTTAAGGAGAAACAAAGGAAGGAAGGACTGTGGATGGCGCTTTCTCTGACTTCCTTTCCTAGTGGAGATGCTCCTTAATGACTACCCGTGATTGTCACATGTGCTAGTCCTACTTAACTTCCACATTAACCGGAGGAGATAGCTCCTGCCATTGCTTGTACCCACACAGGAAATATCAGCCAATCAGGATAATCTCTGGAGTAAATTGTCACACCCCAATTAAAAAAAAATAAATCTATGAAGTGGGGGCTGGAGAGATGGTTTAGCAAGGAGCCACTTACCTTGATGTTTCTCATCCTCATTTGAGTCTCGCTTCATGAACACTGGGCAGCTGGGGGCCGCTCTAAGGACAGGACAGCCAGGAGTAGCCAGCGAGGCTGGAGAAGTGATGGAATAGGAAAGCTCCGACCGCCAGCTTCTTACAAAGAGATCATTTTTTTTTAAGTAAACCAAAAGATTCTTCACAATGTTTGAAACTCAGGCACGATACTTTTCTTTGCATAAAACAAGCACAGTCACAATGTGAATTATTTAGTCCTATTTAGTCTTCAGTAATGGCAAGGTAATCCAAATAATTTCTGATTATTGCACAATTCAGCAAAAATAATGTACTCTGTAGTATCTATTAATACTAATCCTAGCTTCAGGGTTTTTCAAATATTCTTTTTATTATACTTTTTATGAAAAGGGACTTGCCTTGAAGTTGTTCTTTCTTGGCCTTGATTCAAGGAGATCTAGATCTTGAGTAAAGTGACGTGAATCAGTGACTGTGTGTTTCCTTGGGTGGGCCTCACCATGCTCCTGGACAGAATTCTGCAAGATTCCATGTTCTACAGTCACAGTCTCATTGTCTTTCCCATCACAGGCATCACCTATGTTTGGGTTAGAGTCAACTAAAATAAACAGCTTGGACTTCTATGGAATGGCCACATTGGTCCAGCTCTGTGTGTTATGTATGTTCCTCAACTCTCCAGTTAGGCTGCAGAGCATATATGTATATATATATATATATATATATATATGTGTGTGTGTATATATATATTACTACGTATACCACACACAATGTAATTAGAGGCAAAAACTCCTTAAGACAAGTTTAAGACAAGATTACAGGGACATTTACAAACTCTCATTTCTAGTTTCTTTACCACTCCATGCCACTTCTGTATTTCGAAAGCCTAATGACTCAAACTTTCCTAAACAAATCCATGGTTGATTTTTGCTCTTCAGAGTAAACACTTGACTGTGAGATAGTAAGGTCCTATGCCAAGACAGCTTCTAAAAAACAAAAAGAGGAAAACACTTTACTTTCTGTTTTCTTGGAAGTATGATTTGCTTTAAAACCAAGTTTTATAGTGAACCAGGAAAAGGGGACTAAGCTCTTTTTTATCAGATGGTCTGGAAATTTGTGGAGAATCAATGTCAGCTATAGGATTGTTTGACTATAGCGGTGAGCCCAGAACTAGCAAATCTGTGTTTCTTCAAGCTTGATTGAAAAATGTGGATAATTTAAGAAGATCATTTGTTTCCTGTCTTCCTGGACGATCGAGCCCCTGTGTTTGTCCTTCTTGTACAAATTTAAAGGCCCACTCCAGGCTACATTTAGAGGACTAGTCTTGGTGACATATAAATAAGGGTGACTTAGCACAGTGAAGACAGAGTGAGACCATAAGTCTGCCCTCTGGCTTTTAATTTCTTCATTTTGGGGGGTGAGAATGTTGATTGAAGTCTTTAAAAGCATTTTAGGCTGGCCTGCTTTCAATTTCTCAGTCCAAGTGGCAATTATCTGGAGAGAAGTAGTGGACTGCATCGATGTAGAAGTTTTCAGCTGGGCCTGCCAAAGCATTTTCATGAAAATGAATTAATTATCTTCACTAAAGTTAAGGTAGAATAGAAATTTTATTACGCTGAATGGAGGGCTCAAGCTATGTAACTGGGAGGACAGATGGCCTCATTCAAGATGTGGTTGTAGATGTGTGGGATCACACACAACTCGCAAGAGTTGGGATCGAATCCCACTCAGCAGCCTGGAAGGATGGAGGCCCATCGAAGCAACATCACACTGCGGCTGCTGTGTTAGTAACTCAGTGAACATCTCTGCGGCCCAAGTCTCCCCCCCACAGAATCCCAAGATGAATCTGACAGAGTCTGCCCATGACCTGCCTCAAGCCCCCAGCGTACTGTCATTGGTCACTAGTTCAGTGTGTTTGTTGAAAGTTTTCTGAAGTTGGAGGCCCAGACGATAGGAGGTAAGGCTTACGCCTTGTATGAAGCCAAGCCCCCTCCAATTCCTGGCACCATGTACAGTGCCCTGGACACTGCTAGGAGTGATCCCTGAGCACGGAGTCAGGAGTAAGCCGTGTGTACCCTCTGCGGTGGCCCAAACATCACCCTCCCCCTCTGGAAAAAGGAAGTTTTCTGATGTTTCAGTAAGTTTGTCAAGAGTCTGTAAATGGAATACGGAATGACTCTGGATAATTGAACAAAGGGCTTTCTACATATATTTTAAATGTATACTGTTGCCTTTAATAACTCACTTATCTTTCTTAATTACCACACACACAAAAAATAGAGAAGTTTTTAAAAAGATAATAGAGAAGGATGGAATATGATTTGGGAAGTCCTGTTGATAGGAAAATAGGGACCACATTAGAGATGTTTCCTATCAGAAAGCAGGATTCCTTCTGGAATGTTAAATTAACGCTAGCACATATATTTCTGCACTGCTGGTGATTCAGTGATTCTTCATTAAGAGAAGTGGTCATTGTGTCCAGGGGCCTTCCTCCTTCTGATTTACTTAACCTATTACAGAATAGGATATAAATATAATTACAATCTAATAGAGCATAAATACTAAATACTTTATAATCTAGGTTAAGTAAATCAGTGAATACTAGAAATAACTTTAGACCACTGGATTCATCATATGCAAACTATTTCCAAAACAGTAGCTTCTAAATTTTGCTCAAATTAAACTGATGAAGAAAATGCTAAAAGCAAAATTTGCTACACAAGAGATATTAGTCCCTGGATGTCATTTAAAATTTATAAATAAGTAAAACAAATCTAAGAGCCATAATATATTTTTAATGCTCTGTTTTGAATTATACTACCTTGGTAATGATTTTAAATACTTAAATACATATTGCCATCTAATGCATATATAATTCTACTTATACGTTGCAATAGAAATTTCTTCAGTGTTTAGTTAGTAATCCTTTCTTTCACTTTTGTTTAAAAAATCTTTTAAATCTATTTGTGTGTATCTTGGAATTCTGAGGTGCTTGGGTTTCTTGCTTTGGGTAAATAGTGTTGAATCAGGTTGTATTTAGTTTGGTCCCAAAGAGTTAAAAGATGTTCTCAAGCCCTACATATTGACATGCACCTGTATATTCATTGCATTTATTCCACTCAAAACCATCTCTGTCCCATGCTTGATAAGTGAGGTTTCCATAAATTGATGGCATTGACCTTCATTCTAACTCCTTAGCTTGTCACCTGTATCACTTGTCATCCCGTTGATCTTCGATTTGCTGGAGCGGGCACGAGTAACATCTCCATTTGTCTCTGTCTCGTGCTAGTGTAGCCCAATGGTATCTGCTCACTCCAGGACCAGGAAGAGCTTCGAATTGTTCATTCAGGGTTTTGACGAAGAAGTCTGACCATCTCGTAGGTGGGCGGCCATGCGGTCTCTGAGGTCCCTTGGAATCCAGTTGGTAATAGCTTTAGTCCAGTGGTCATCTCTGAATCACATTACATGTCTGGCCCAACTGATTTTTGACGTCTTGGCAAACGAGACAGCTTCCCTGATTCTTGAATGTCAACGGAGGTCGGACTCTGGATTCCTTCTCTCACTTGAGTGAAACATAATACTCCTCGCATGGCTTTTTTTTTTTCTTTTTGGGTCACACCCTGCGATGCACAGGGGTCACTCCTGGCTCTTTACTTAGGAATTACCCTTGGCAGTGCTCAGGGGACCATATGGGATGCTGGGAATTGAACCCAGGTAGGCCGCGTGCAAGGCAAACGCCCTACCCGCTGTGCTATTGCTCCAGCCCCCTAGCATGGCTCTTTTGATTCCTCGTTGGGATACCCGAATAGCGTTCTCATCCTGTTTGCATAGGGCCCAGGTCTCTGAATCATATGTTAGTGCAGGAAGAACAATGGAGTCAAAAAGATGTGCCAGAGCCGGAGTTTCTTCATCCTCTTAACCACTTCTTCGATGCTCTTGAAGGCGTTCCATGCTGCTCTCTTCCTCCTGCGCAGTTCTGGCGCCAAGTCATTGAGTTGGTCAACTCCTCATGTTGAGTTGACCCAGGTACACATAGCTGCTACATTTGGAGCAACTCCTTAGCTTAATTTTTAAAATTATTTTTCTTGAATAAGAAGATACAGAGTGAGACATATACTTTTGGATTAAACTGAGTCCAGGTAAATTTCTTTTGCATTACATTTTCTACCACTGTACAAGTACTTCCATTAAAAAAAATCCTATCAGTCTTCATTTTCTTCCATGCTAATTTTTTCTTTTAGAAGAAAAAATTTCTTCTGCTATACAGATAATACCTGGTTTTGTGGGGCTTCACTTGTGCGTGAGGTTCGGCCCAAGTGTCTGGAGAGCGGCCTGGAGCGTGGCGGTGGCTGGGTAGTGGAAAGCCTTCAAGTGCGTCCAAGAAGTGGTTAAGAGGACGAAGAACTTCCGACTCTGGGCACATCTTTTCGATTCCACCATTCTTCCTGCACTAACATATGCCTCAGAGACCTGGGCCCTACGCAAACATTATGAGAAAACTATTCGGGTATCCCAAAGAGGAATCAAAAGAGCTATGCTAGGAGTTATGCTAGGAGTATCACATATCACTCAAGTGAGAGAAGGAATCCGGAGTTCTGACCTCCGTCGACGGTCAAGAATCAGGGAAGTTGTGTTGTTTGCCAAGGCATCAAAAATCAGATGGGCCGGTCATGTAATGCGATTCAGAGATGACCACAGGACTAGAGCTGTTACCGACTGGATTCCACGGGACGTCAGAAGACCGAGTGGCCGCCCACCGACTAGATGGTCAGATTTCTTTGTCAAATTCCTGAATGAATGATTTGAGGCTCTTCCTGTTCCTAGAGCAAGCATATTTCATTGGGCTGCACTAGCAAGTGACAGGGACAAATGGAGACGTTACTGGCGCCTGCTCGAGCAAATCGAAGATCAGTGGGATGACAAGTGATGCAAGTGATTTTTTCTCAAAATGTTTTTTGTCTTTCATATGCTTCAGTAATTAGCAGCTTTGTTCCAAGGTACTTGGCATACTATAAATTGCAGAGTGACTATACTTGGTTCAGTATGTTTTGACCCATGAGCAGAATAAAGATCCTCAAAACATGATCCACCCTTTGGAATTTATCATCATCATTTTTCCTGTGGTTGTCCATTCCCTGACAGCTCCAGATCTCATTTTTGTCTCCATAGGTTAATATGCACTTTTTAAAATTTAGTGTAGATGTATGATGGCTGCACTAGCACACGACAGGGACAAATAGCGATGTTACTGGCACTCGCTCGAGCAAATCGAAGATCAATGGGACGACAAGTGATACAAGTGATACTGATAATGCCCTAATTGTGTTAATTTTTGCTTTGTATATGAAATCTACAAATACTCTCTGCTTTTTCCTTTCAGGCAACAGGGCCTGGTATCTTATGGCTTGTCATATTCTTTCATTTTTTTGGTTTGCTTTTTGGGTCACACCCGGCCATGCACAGGAGTTACTCCTGGCTCTGCCATCAGGAATTACTCCTGATGGTGCTCAGGGGACCATATGGGATGCTGGGATTTGAACCTGGGTCAGCCATGTGCTAGGCAAATGCCCTCCCCGCTGTGCCATTGCCCCAGCCCCTCATATTCTCTTTTTAATAACTGTTTTGGTGGGGAGGAATAATACTTTTTTATGGGGAGGAAAAGTTTTATTTAGAAAAATGGAAGGGAGAAAGAGAGAGAGAAAGGAGAGAGAGAGAAGAGAGAGATGATATTTTTTTAGTGCCCTACGAGAAGATTCACATGGTAGGTGAATTACCATACAGGAACTCTTATTAGAAAGTGTCAATTATATTTCCTTATCGAAAGTTATAAAATATTACACTTCAATCCAACAATTTCATTTTAGTTAAAAATATTAGAGATATGTGTAAAGAGGCATATCTAAGACACCCATTTTAGAATTACTAAAAAGATGAAAATAATATGAATTTCCAACTGCAAAAAGAATTCAACCAATGATAGCGAATCGTGCTATGAAAATCAATATATCCATTAATGTCATATTGCAGGATTGTTTGATATATGGTAAAACGTTCACGCAGCTTCGATGAGCAATAAATGCAATGTGATCTTAATTTTATGAAGATCTAATGGTCTCAGCTTGGATGACTCCAAATTTTAGAAGCCATTATTTCTGAATGGAGACATAACTGTAGCTATTTCTTTTTATTTGTCTAGGCTCACCGAGTTTTATGCCTAGAGAACATGTTACTTTGTACTTACAGAATGTCAGCAAAATATGAAACCAATTGTCTTGCTTTACCAGATTTGCTTACAAATTCTTCACATGAAGCACCCCCCTCTCCCCCTTCTGGCCCCCCCAGCGAGTCTTTCGAGATAGAACTTGACCTGAAGAATCAAAGCTCTTGAATGCAAGGTCTTTAATCCCCCAAACACTCAAGGTCCTCATTGGTCTGAATTGCCCAGGGCTGCTCCCGAGTCTCTGGTGGAGGGGACCAGAGACCTCTCTCTGCTCATCCCGGGTGCTCAGCGGGTGCTCAGTGGCTGCTGGGCACGGCTGGCTCTTCTTTGACGTCTCCCAAACTGTGAAATGCTCCTTTCTGTTCACTATCCTGGAGAGTCAGCAGGGAGCCCGGTGGAAATAGGGTGGAGGGGTCTCCTCTCCGTGCTCAGGATTGGGGGGCGAGAGCACCATCCCCTGCTCCCCCAGATTTACACCATCACAAGCCCCTGCTACCCCCTGGGCTGATTCATTCTTACTCTAAACATCTCTGGGGTCTGCTTCCAATGAGAGATTTTAGGAGGGGGATTCATCCAAGTCTTTGCAGCCAGGCTGTGTTAACTTAAAGCTGTGGGATTGAATGTGTGTGTGTGTGAGTGTGTGTGTGTGTGTGTGTGTGTGTGTGTGAGTTGGGGGGAGGGGTGGAGACTTAATTCTCCTTTCTTTCCAAAAGTGTCTTTGCAAGCTAATCCCATCCCAACTTCCCTCTGTCCCAGGTCGGGCTGGGCCCTGCAGGTGATGAAGTGACATTTCCACGGAGCCCTTCATCCCCAGTGATGGCTGCCTGCTCCCCTTCCAGTTGCACTGTCAAGAGAAACTGCTTCGTTCCTTCTCCACATAACTTATCTGTCTTGCCCTCATAAGGTGGGGGAGGGGAAGCTGCTAGGTTTACCCAATCTGAAAAGACGTACCATCAGCTACAGCAGCCAGGAGTGTTTGGAAGCTGGAGTAGAGTTTCTAGATACCCTGGGGGTTGGAGAGATAGATAGTACGGGGGACAGTGCTTGCCTTGCATGTGGCAGACCCCTGTTCGATACCTACTACTGCATGGGATGTGCCTTTTCCTGGCCCTCTGCCCCTAATTTAAAAGAAAATAATACTCTGGTCCAGGCCCTACTTTTGCAGACCCTCTGAGTTTCAGAGCGAAGCTACAGAGCAAGCGAGTCTGAAAGTAAATGAATGCCAGAGCCGGGCCTGCTGACCTCCCGTCAGTCTCGAACTTCTCCCTGTCCTGTTGGTCTAGTGTGGCCAAACGGAAGGTTTTCTCTCATTTTCCAGCAAGAAGTGGCCCTGTCCTATCACCGGCTTGAACAACAGGGACTTTTTGTTCTATGGTTATATACACACAAAAATGTGAGATTGGGAAAGCAGATAAGCCTTCGGTGTGCATAATTAATAACTCACACTTGGGTTTCTGTATCTCATTAGAAGTGGTTGTCTCACCTCTAACTAGAGAAGACAAGCTTTATTTTTGTAGTGCTTTGCCCTATTATGTTCAACAATAATAATTCACAGTGACAGATGTAATCCACCAAACTCATTATTTTCAACCCCGATCCATTTATTTTGCATTACCAATATAGTTTTGATGCCTATCGTTCCCTGGATTGGAGTGCTTGATGAAATGTTTTATTGCAATATGTCAGAGTCTAAATAATTAACAGCAGAAATGAGGCTGAACCCTTCCAAAGTTACTGTGTGTTATAAAATTGTATGTAACTCACTCTGTGCTCCCCAGAACATGTCCTAGAGATGTGGTTTTGATAAGATGATTCTATTTGTGGAGGAAAAGGAATAGAATATATCTCCCTGGGCAGGTCATGGTTCTTCAAATATATATGTATAAACATGTGTACACACACTCTATTAAGGAGAAAAGTAAACAGAATTTTTTTTTTTAAAATACTGCTTCAAAGTTTATTGTGAAAAACCCCACTCATCACTGAACATATTCTACTGTTAAAACAGTTGCTTTCTTGTCTTGGTTTTGTTTATCTCAGCACCCCGGGGTGGGGGAGAAGGGGTGGGGAGAAGGACAGAGCCTTGTGGAAGGCGGGAGCGGAGCTGGGGAACGCCCCCTGACTTTGAAGAAACGGCCGGGCAGTTTGAATGGCAACTCTCCCACCTTGAAGGGAGAGAAACTCAAGGAAACACCTGTTTTTCCGATTACTGTGCCACCAGGCCTTTTAATTAGTTTGTGGAAATAAAAGTTTTAGTCAGTGAGGCGTGCGGCTATTTCCCTCCAAGAAGATGGATCTGTGACAGCGCACAGTGATTGGAGAGCGGGATTAAACTGAGTCTGATTAGAAAGGTGCCTCCTTAATAGCTATATTTTGGAAGGGCAGAAAGAGCTAGAGAAACACAGTGAAACACTCCCTCCGCATCCCTGCCGTTTTGATGTTTGCATCCGGACTGGCTGTTTTTATCCTGGTGTTTGCCGTGTGCGCCCACGCGCTGCTGCAAGTGCTGAATAAAACTCTTGGTGATGTTGTGGATCTAGATTCTCTTTATCTGAAACTCCTCTTCCTCGAGGATTTGAAGAGAAAAATACGTATGACAGTGTGAGAGGCTGGAGAGAGAGAGCACAGGGTGTACAGCGCGGGTCTTGCGTGCTGCCAGTTCTGCTTGGCCCCCCAGGACCACCAGGTCCCCCGCGCGTGACCAGGGGTGGTCCTGGAGAATAGCCAGTACTCCCAGGTCAGGGTGGTCTGTCCCTGTGCCACCTGGCCTGCTCCTCAAGGCATCTCTTTTCCTCAGATTGAGCCTCCACCGGCCTGTTGGCTGAGAATCCCCAGGAGCCACCCACGCCCTTTGGGCACCACTCAGAAAGTCCCCAAACTCCCCCCTCCCTGGGCCCCTCACCCCCCAAAAATCAGTGTTTCAAACCAAGTTCGAATAAGTAAGTGAAAAATATTAAAACTCTCTTCCTTCTTTCCTTACTGTTTTTTCTTCTTTTTTTCTTTTCTCATATGACCATATAAAATTAGAGATTTATCTTCATTGGAGTCTGGCATTTAAGAAAATTTTACTGGACTCTCAGGCCAATTTTTCCACTCCAATGTCCTCCTCAGGTCATGTACAGACACTGGCCCCTGAGAGAGAAGCAATTAGGCTTGACTTTGATAGGTCTGTGGATACACTCACAGCAGATGCCCTAAACAAGGGTCCTATGGGAGGCATTTAGGGCATCAACTCTGATACTTCAGCAGAATAAAAACACAGGAAGCTTTGAATCAAGATGTGGTGTGCATGAGCTATTAGGGACTTGGTGATCAGACCTTACCTTGGGTTTTCCCCAGTTCCTTCCTCCTCTGGGCACAAAAGACTTTTGATAAATATTTGAGGTTTGAATTTCTCTCTGGTAGAGGTTGCTGTTACTGTTGAATTATTGCTTAGTAATGAATGAAACAAGCTGAGGAACTTGATGGGCATGTTATCATTTAAGTGAAAAAAAATCCCAACAAGAGAATAACTTTTGCTGATAATAAAATCATGAGAAACTGCAAAGAAACTCCAAGTGTTCATGGTGGCAGAAATGACTCAACTGTTGTGAAATTTGAATTTCTCTCATTGTTTATATTTAAATATGAAACATACCTGGCAACGGTATGAGACAGAACATGCCTTCTCATTCTTCCATATAATTTATACCATGTGTTTGGCCCAAAGTGCTGATTACAAAATCTGACTGCAATTGGATGGCTTGGCAATATGGATTTCCACACCTATGGCATAAGGCTGGGTTTGTTTTGATTAAAGAAATAATTGTGATCCAATTTCATAATGTTGATCACAATTTCATCACCTGTGCCTTGAAGGAGAGGAAAATATATAAGGGCTATAGGAAAGTGCAAACTCATTAAAACTTGTCTGTAAGAAATTAGAATCCTTACATTTAAAGCACAGGTGTGGTATTGCATTTAATTAAACAATGTTTTGCAGAATATTTGATGAACTTTGCTTGGATTGTGCAAACACAGACAAGACACTATTAAAACTTACATTTATTGGGGTATTTTTAGAACATTTAGCTTGGAGAGCAGAGAGATAAATCATGAAAAAAAGGACTTGCATAACAGTTTGTCAGGCAAAATATCTAATTCCATGAAGATGAGGTATACATCTGTTCAATTCTTGAATTCAAAATCAACAAAGTTGTTCAGAAGATGTTTACAAAAGAAATAGAAATATGGCAGCCTGCTTTTTCTTGGCTACCAAATAAATTCTTGGAAGATAATGAATATTTCAGTAGCAAGCTCTTGAATTGTTACTGATGTTATTATACTTAGCTTCTTCTCAGGTAATTTTTTAACAGCTTATAAATGATTACAAGTTCTGGGAAAACACGGTTAAAGCCCAGTTGGTTCTTGTCTTCCTGCTGTGTCCCCTCTTTGTGTGGTGAAGTGGCTGCCACCTGCTTGAAGAGCAAGTGGAGCAAACCAGATTTCTTTTCACTACCTATCAAAATATTTGGCCTTGAATATTTCCAAGTTTTGGGGACAGAAATTTGCTGCATTGATTGCCAAATATTGCCTAAGGAGAATCTGAATCCAAATTAGGATTGGAGTTTGCCATTCAAGTTGTTGCTGGAATCATTTTTTTTTTTAGAGCGAGAAAAATTCAGTCAATCAAATTAGTTGTGTGGCAAATGTTATTCTTTTGGCTAGATATGGAGTTTAGAGTTGGACGAGCAAAATCTGAGAACTGAAAATGAGAACACCAACCATCAAAATCCAAAGTAAAACGTTAGACAAAAGCATTTTCATATAAAATGTAGATGGAACATGGAATGATTGAAGTCATTTTGGATATTTGGATGTAAAGATTCCAGGAGGCCTGGAGCAGGAGAGGGCATGGGGAATAGTGGTGTGAAGGGAAGGCAGGTGTGAGGAGAGCTCAGCCTGCTGTGTGAGCTCCCACAGGTGGGGGCTTGTGTGTGGCCTGAGGCTTACCTGGTGGCATCTCCACTGTGGTGCTGGTCGTAGGGGCTGGTGATGAGTCTTACGGGTAAGGACATCCCACAGTGCAGGAGCTAAGCGTGATTTGCAGTGGGGAGATACATACTGTTAGTGCTGGAAGCTCAGTGGAGGGATTAGAGATTTTCAGAAGAAAATCAAGTCCTTGTTGGCTGTCAGAGACAAGTGCATTGCGCCAGGTTGGGGCGAGTCTATTGGCTCCCAAAGACTGTAGTGGGGAGGTGGGGAAGAGGGCGAAGAGGAGGGTCCACCAAGCAGGACTCTCCCTCCTTGCCTTCCACCACACCACTGTTAACGGGTCGTTTCCCCGAGCATTCTCATCGCAGCTTCCTGAAACTTGTAGATGGCCTGACCACCCACTCTTAAAGATGTGCACATGGAAATCTCCAAATGCAAACAGGTCTTGTTCTAGATTACTGGTAATTGTCACACTTTTAAAAAAGTAATATTTTTTTTGTTATGAAGGGCTAAGTAATTATAGAACTTAAGCAGACTGTGGCATGAAGTTTCTTAGCAGAACTAACTCTGTTAGCTACTACAATAACTACTATGCAGTGCAAAGCATGCCATGAGGGGTTGGGTTCAGAGAGAAGGGGCTGACCAGCGGGATGGTTAAAAAGATCCCTAATTTATGTAAAAATGGAAAAATTTATGTTTCTTTAAAATAAGCCTAAGCATAATCTGAAATGATTCATCCATTTGGAATTCTAACTATGCAAGAGATTTTTTCCAGCTCCAGTCTCTGAGATAGTGACCATAGTAAGAGTGCATACAGACTCAGAACGATCTCTCTCATCTGTGGGATATAAAGAAACTTCTCAGGTGGGGATGCTAAATACCTAAAGTCCGTGGGAGAGCAGGAGGCTGGTCTTGGATAAGAAGGTCCCCACTGGGGCAGGTGGGGGAATGAGTTAGGGAAGGGGACACTAGGACAATGGGACGAGGAAGGTGCCTGCCACAGAGGCAGGCTTGTGTGCAGGGGTAAACGGGACACTGGGCATTGGTGAAGGTATTGGCATTGGAATGATATATAGCTGGAACTCAATAAAATTATCTTTTGACTAATTCACATGGATCAATTAAAAAAGTACAAATAGATAAAGCGAGAACACAAGAGGAGTGAGAGGCATTAAGGCAGAGCTAAGAGTTCTGAGTTATGTTTTCTACCCTTCACCACGTCCATGGGGCTGTAGCTTTCTTGTTGTAATTCAGAGGCTGTCGTTCAAGTGAGGCAGAATCCCTTCCTTGTCCTGGCACATCTGTGACCTTGAGAACTGAAAATGTGTCACCAAGAAGGTCCACTTTCCACTATGTTAGCAGAAATAGATCACTGAAGTGAAGGGGTGCAGGTTTTTGAGGCCAATTTGCGGACCAACCTGAGTCTGCCTATCTCAGAATGACATACAGAGAGGCCAGGGTTTGAAATAAATGAAAGTGTATTCAATCCATCATCGAGTAAAACTGTTTGGGGATTGGTGCCAGAAAGGGTCCCTGAATTAGACTTTCTTTAGCCCCTAAATTCAGCCACCAGGCATTCTATTTTAAGGACCATTCAAAGTTTTGAAATGAAGGATTTGCCCTTTGATGAGGGAAACCGTAATTTCATTGTCAATATGGAGTGCATTGTCCTTGAGTGAACACATTAAATTCCAAGTGATGAAAGATTGACATCCCTGGTCACCTGTTGCATAGCCAGCAGTGAGCAGAGAAATTGGCAACCTAAAAAAAAGATCTTGTTCTAGACTGTGCATGATTGTTGAAACAAACATTCTGGTTTTAAAAAATGTAAAAGTCATATCTCACTATTAAGAGATAAAAAATGATAGAATATAAGCAATGTTTAACATAAAGTTTCTTAAAGCTTTTATTGACTTTTTTATGGGTAGAGGCATGAGTTTTGTTCAAGAATGCAAGGTTTTTGTATTAGTTTTCATAAAGATTTAAAGTGTATTTAAATCTGCATTCACTACTAATTAAAGAATCCAATGCTATTACATTATTTTTTGATGCAAATCCAATTTAAAAAGCTAAGCTATTTTAGATTTGGTTCAATTCTACCAAACACAAATATTGTGTAACTTCACTCTTAGGTGGAATTTAGGGAAAACCAAGGAACTAAAGAAAAGAATAATAAACTTTTGGATGATATGACCAGTGACTCATGACCAGAGGGGTAGGGGAGAGGTGGAGGTGAGGCGGTGAGTCTCTTGCACATAAATCACATGATGCTGGTCTTTCTTTGGTGTATTTAATTGAGTACAATACCCTCGTTCCCATCCACATGGTTGTCAGTGGTTGGATTGCATTTCTTTGAAACCTAGCTCAGTTGTATTCCATTGCCTATGAAAACCACATCCTCACCTGCTTGTTGGTCAACAGGCTCTGCTGTGTTTTTAGTTCTTGACTATTATAAATAACGAAGCCTCTATTTCTGTGCCTTTCCCCTCCACGTGCAAAACTCACCACCATGCCATATTTACTGTTAATTCATTTCACTATAAGTTCCACTAGATTGTAAATTTCTTGAAGGCAAATAATTTTTTTCTTCTTTTTGGGCCACACCCAACGATGCTCAGGGGTTACTCCTGGTTCTGCACTCAGGAATTACTCCTGGTGTTGCTTGGAGGACGATATGGGATGCCGGGGATCTAACCTGGGTTGGTCATGCGCAAGGCAAACACCCTCCCCATTGTGCTATCGCTCCAGCCCTGAGGCCAAATACTTTTTGTTCCTCTTTTTCACCATTGCAAGCTTGATGACCTGGTGCAATATCTGACATCAAACTGTCAAAAGAGAGTATATATTGAACAGATGTAGTGTGTAATATTCCCGAAAGCATTTTTGGTTGCAGCTGTCTTTGGCAGTGTTGGACCACATTTAAAGTATCCCGGCAGTGAAGGGTCTAGAGTGCTTTGGTGGTGAAGATACAGTAACTTTGTGCATCAAAATCACAAATATTAAAACTATTGGAATCACATGACCAAAAGTTCAATTTGAAAAATCATAGGTTTTAAATGTATAAATACAAAACCAAAAGTATGTAATAACATTAATGTAAAACAATTTTGTGCTTATATCCAGACCTTCCCCCACTTTCTCATAACCTCTGTTTTATAACCAGGGGGCAGGTGTGAGGAGCAGCTGGCAATCTTCTGACCTCTTCCTTTGACCCTTTCACATAGGATTTTATAATTAATGCAATTTGCAAAACAACTCATGTTTTCTCTCTGCACCTTGTTGAAGTAGCAGAATAAAGTAAAACGCACTAGATTTTAACTGTCTACATTTTCAGTTATTTAAGGGTTATCATTTGCTTTCTTGTTATTGGTCTTTGAGAACTTTGAAGTTTATTATTAAGGCAAGTTCCTTTTCAGAAATATGCTTTGTAGGCAATGTTTATAAATCTGTGGTTTTTAAAAAGACAATCTTGTAACAGTGAGTTATAAGAGCTGAGTAGTTAAAAAATTAGTTATTTCCCTTAAAAAGGTGTATTCAGGTTGAATTGCAAGTTCTTTCCCAGAAGTTCCAACTGTCCGAGGAACCTCTTGAGCATGTAGATGATGCTAGGGCCACACTATTACTTTGGATCGATTAAATCATTCAAGTCCAGAATTTATTTTCATTTTCATAAGTGGGGAAATGGTGGTCTAAAGACAATAAGCAACTTTTCTAAGCCCAGAGCCCTGGCAGCAGATCAAGGAAACCTCTCGTCTGACCCTTGTGTGTGAGGAAGAGAGCTTTTACCTCTCTGACTTCCCTCCGATTTCTGAATGGAACAGATTGAACTTTTGTGGATGTAGCTGAGGAAACATTGGCTAACCCCAGACCACAAAGAATCATTCCCATGTTTGCTTCTAAAATCAGTTTTAATATTTTGCTTTTCTGTTAAATTTGTTTAACAGAGTCTCTTGCCCTCACGCCTCGCTGTATTCACTGGGGCTCTTTGGAGTGGGGGGAGTTTGAGTTTCCCTCCACGCCTTGAGCAGAGCCCCAGAAGCCAAAGACCTCTGGAACCCAGCCACAGCCATGCTCAAGGCCACATGTTTGAACAGACCTCATGCATGAAGGAACCAGCAGAGGAACACAGATGTGTAGGACCCGGGGCTGAAATCTCCAAAGGCTTCTCGAATTGGGCCTCTTCCACCCAGATCCCCCATTTTCCAGTAGCTTGGCAGCCACACCCACAAACTGCCTCCCCCAGTCATATAATCCCATCAACAGTAAAGATACAGAGACTATAAAACAAAGCTCCCAGAAGCGTGTGGCCACATTTGCAGCTGCACGACCTCATATCCTAGTTCTCACTCTCAGAGAACCTGGCAAGGTACCGAGAGCATCTTGCCCACACAGCAGAGCCTGGCACGCTCTCTTGGTGTATTCGATATGCCAAATACAGTAACAATGTATTTGTCTCATAACAATGGATATGTCTCATCCCCCTTACCCTGAAAGTGCCTCCCAAGCGGCACCACTGGAAGAACTAGTAAAGAGAGGCTGCTAAAGTCTCAAGGCAAGAACAAATGGAGACATTACTGGCGCCTGCTTGAGCAAATCGATGATTAGTGGGATGACAGTTATACAGTTAAATTTGCTATCCTCTCCTGCCCCTATTTTTCTGCAGTGTTGGGGACCAGACCCAGATCGCATAAAAACACACGCCTCACTGCTGAGTTACTTCCGTGGCCGATGGGATGCATTTTCACCCAATGGCAGGTGTGGCTGTCTATGCTTGTTCACGTCGTGTCAATGGATTCAGCCCCGAATGCTCAAAGGACCCCCTTTCCCTAACAAACCATTCAGAGGGTCTCTGCTTTTGGTTGACCTCCCCATTCCCATAAACTTGCCTCGAAGTCTCCTACAGAGACGTTTCCACGCTTGTTTCCCCACTCTCCTGCTCCAGGCGGCAAGGTGATGCGTGTTCCACATTTATTTCTCCAAGTTCAAAACTCAAATTAACAAATGTTATTAAGTCACATAGTTTCTGCCAACCAGGACTCCCAAGGCAGCTTTGTGAGCATGGGGTGAGGTGGGGGGCTCCTGGACCTGGGTGTCTTGTCCAAGGCTCAGCATTTGCCTCCCACTCTTGTCAACTCACCCAGGGGCTGATGGTTGGAAACCACCTGCTCTTCCTCTCCACTTTGCTACTCATGACTTGGAAGCTGTCTTTCCTCAAAACGCATCATTCAAAAGGAAGAGAGAGCCCAAAGGAACGTGCAGCATTGGTTTTGGTGATCTGATTCTCGAAGTAACGGCATGTCCTACCTGTTCCCCCGGGCCACCCAGGACCCGCTGTGGCAGTGAGTTAGATGATGTATGCATCCATGGCTCATGGCAAAAACGGTCTTCTGGTAATTGTTGTTTAGAGGGATTGTGAATATTCATCTAAGGAAGCAACAATCACAAAGTTATAGTTGAAATGCGGTTAGCTCCTAGCTGGAAAGAATGATGGCTTGGACAGTGCCCATGAAGTAAAGTTTCCCATGATTTATAACGGGATTTCTCTTACTGGCCAATAAAGGTTGTAAAGAAACTACAAGGGAAGCTTTCAAGAGAAACTTGAATGAATTTGAGAAATTTCACTAAGATCTGATTAGGCAAACATATTAGATAACTTCTAATATGTCTTGTGAGTTTTAAAATTTGCCTTTTTAGACAGACTCCTTGGTTTTAATCTATTTTTTTTTTGCTAACAACTACTTTATTTGTATATACTCCCAGAGTTCACAAATTAACCTCAGTTTAAGCAGCAGAAATTTTGATTCCCCAAGTAGATCTTTCTTCCATATTTCTTCTCCATTGAGCCTATCTCGAGGATGATGACCATCATTTTTAGAGCTCTTGAAACACAGTACATGTAAATCAGTGCTGACTTATGCATGGGTAATTAGTGTGGAAATTAAGGGAGAGAGAAGCCACACTTGCATAGAGATCAAAAGAGAGAAAGCAGAGCGGTCATTCAAACCACCATGAATCATCTCTATTTCCAGTATCATCTATGGTGTCAGTTGACTTAGAGCAGGTCACCTTTGTGAATAGCATCAAAAGCAATCTCTGCTCCCTGCATCCCAGATTTATACATACGAAACTCATGAATCTCTAAACGCTCTTCAATATCCATGGATTTTGACTTTAAATTATGATTTGAGTGTGAAGAGACTCATTCATGGTCATCTCTGTTTCTTAGTGATCTTACGACTGAGAAAGATTTCTCTCAAGGTCCAAACTTGCCTGAATGCAACATGATTCCTTACAATAAAGTATAATCTCTGCCAGAGCTAATGATATTAACTTGAGCAGATTAGGGCACACCAGACATTTCCTACTTTGTTGGCCGGGTAGCCCAAATTTCTTGCGTTTGGTACCTCCACTTTACAAGACATTAACAATTTCTCTTCTACACGGTTTGACGCATACTTTATTAATTACTCGGTTCACTCAACACAAGTCAGAAATGAAACTGGACAGAGTAAGTCAGAACCGGGGGCGGGGAGGGGGTTGTGTAATAGCTGAATCAGGCATTTCCAGAATGTCCATTTACTTTCCTCTAGGTACAGTGTGTCTTAATGGGCTACTCAGGAGGGGGAGAAATAACGAGGTGGTGGGTGGGGGTGGGTGGGAAGGAATGAACTGCGTGGGAGTGAACTGCCCATCCGCTCCTATTGGTATTAGCTTTGGGGAGCCCGGGGAAGAAAGCGCTACCCAGAGTAAGACAAGCTGGGGCAGAAGTTTGCACATTCCAGTGAAAGTTTCTCCGAGATCCTGTCCGTGGTTATGCCCTTCAAGGATATGACCCAGGTGAGACTTAGCTGCTGAAGGCAGCTAATCCACAATGAGCAAATTATCCTCCCCCGAGGGCCCCACTGCCCTGTCAGCCGCATGCCTGGGAGAGAAAGGAGCCCGTGTGCGCCTAGAAGAGGAGGGAAGCGGGCGGGCACGGGCCTGCCCAGAGACGGGGAAATAGGAGCTGTGGCTTTAGAGCAAGGACATGTTCCAATTAGGTGAGTGGATGTTTTCTGACAAGCAGCCGCTTCGACGCAGAGCCCTGCACGGCCTCGTGCAGAAAGACACTGAGTGTATCCTGGCCTTGAAGGCGCCTGGGGAAGCGGGTCGAGAGGATGGACCTTCACAGGTGGGCAATTTCGTTTCCAGCTGTGAAGGAGAGAAAGTGGAGGGGACTCAGCATCTGCCAGTCAGCACACCCCCCGTCGTGCATGGAGCGGGGTCTGTGCAGGGATTTGGGGAAGGAGGCCTACAGGAAAAGAAACAGATCACGAAAGGAATGAAATCACTCAAGAAACGGAGTCCCGTGATTGAATCCCAAAGACAGATGCCATTCTTGTGTGTCACCCAAGTGTTTCTGGGTGATGGAAACAGAAGGAACCCCCCTTTGGCCGTTGCTCAACACGGACGCCAGCCAGGGAGATGGACTGGAAACTAACATCGCTCTTCTGTAGCTGTCATGATGAGATGGTGTGGATAGAAATGCCACTTAAAAAAAATTAGACATAGTCACTGAAATGTTTGGTTTATTTATTTTTTAGTCAAGCTAATGATATGATTTAAAAATCAGCATGCTATGTCAAGTAGATGACAGATAAGGGATCATGTTATAGGCATCACATTCCAGTGATGTTTGGATACTGTCGGGCCTAAACCACAAATGGTTCAACAGATAGTGTTAGAATGACTGACCTTTACGTCAACTTTCCCCTTCCCGTTGAGCTGGTGCCAGTAGACACTCCTCCCAGTGAATCTCCCATCGCTCAGGGTAGGGCAATCCGAGAGGACAGCAGGGCAATGGCACCAATGGGTCAATACACGACACAGACGCGGTTACTTATGACCACATGTGCAAGCAGCCAAGCCGGGACTTGCAATAATCACCCTGAAGGGAGGGTGGCTCCGTGGGGTCACCACGGATAAAGTGGCGCATGTCTGTGGCCTCATTAGCACCTCTGAGGTGGGCAGGCCGGCTGAGATGGACTCTCTCTTCTCCTAGGTTCATGTTTCCACCTATAAGCCCGGAGGATACCCCCAGCCTCTCTCCTACTACACGGCTGTTTGCCTGGGGCCCTTGCGACTTCTCATCCTGGGGCACCTAACGGGACATTCTTTGCAGGGTGGCTATTTGCCAGTGGAAGCTGCTTGGAAAAAGCCAAGTCCTTCCTCTCCCTTCCCCCCCACCGAGTCAGCCAGGACTCTCAGCGTGGAGATGATGGAGACAAGCCACAGCCTTTCTTTGATTTAAGGGCTGGAGGATGTGGCTTGCGCAGTGAGGGTGGTGAGGTAGGTCGAGGCAGGTGGGGAGTGGCCCTGTGTGGCTCTGGGTCAAGCCTGAGTTTCCTGCTTATCTGTGACCAAAGACATCGAGTCTACAAACATGCATCCATGTCACAGGTGTATCCACACACAGAACAGCAGTCTGTCGCCCGCATGCTGCTGGTGACAGAGAAACGGACTGTGGATATTGTTCCTGAGCTATCCGGAGCTGGTTTGGGAAAGGGATGAAGATTCTCAGTCAATTTTTATAAATTTACATTTAGAAATCACTACTGTTTTGGTTACTGGGACTTCGTTTATAACAAAGGGGGGTGCTGGGGTTGCACTCCGGACCCCCCGCATGCAGTCATATGCTCTATTTTGCATTTCACCTGCCCTCCCCCCAGCCCCCGGCCCCAAGACTCTTGCTGGAAATAACCTGTGACTCCACTTTGTGAATTTCAAGGCCTCTAAATGCAGGTGTAGGGTTTCCCACAAAAATTTATTCTCCAGGGGGGCTGGAGTGATAGCAAAGTGGGTAGGGTGTTTGCCTTGCACACGGCTGATCCAGGTTCGATTCCCAGCATCCCATATGGTCCCTTGAGCACTGCCAGGAGTAATTTCTGAGTGCATGAGCCAGGAGTAACCCCTGTGCATCACGGGGTGTGACCCAAAAGCAAAAAAAAATTATTTTCCAAATTGAGTTGTGTCATGGGAAACTCACCAGGTTTTAAAGGCTTAGTATGAAAAATGAATGAAAAGGACCCCAGTAATGATTTTTTTATTGATTCATATTTGATGTTGAGTTGAATCTGATATTTATTCATTTTACACTGGATGAGAACATTTTAAATAAATTCAGTTAAATAAAAGGAATGATCTATTGGAAATGTTAAAGATATTGCATAACTGAAATAAAAGATGATGTGTAGGATATTTGCAAGAGATGAGACCCGTTTTAGAGAGTATTCTATTTGATGGAACGTTTGGCAGCCAGAGAAAAAAGCCTGTGCTTGAGTATCACATTTCATGCCTCTTTCTTTTCTGTTTTACCCGCTGTACAGGAAATACTTCCAGTTAGAAGACATTTCTTCCTTTAATTATTTTCTGTGGGCAAGTGTTCCATTACAAATTGATTCTAAAAACTCCAAAATGCACCACTCAAATCATATATTAAAAGAGAGCAGTTAGCATGAAGTTCTTTGACCAAAGAAAACCATGGTATCTCTTAGAAATATTTCTGTTTGGTTTTGAATTTACTCAGTAATGATGCTTGACTGCCTTTGAGCTAGATGTTATTTCGAAAGACACATTATAGTGCCAGGGAGATATCTCAGTGCTCACAACACACCAGGGCCTGGGTAAGAGTCCCCAGGTACATAATACCTGGCCCCTACAATTTACCACCCCTCTGGGAGAGACCCTGGAGCCCTCCCCCACAGCACTCTGGGGGCAGCCCTCCTCTCCTCCTGCCCCAACACATTAAACTAACTCCAAGCCCAGCCTCCTCAAACCAAGGGGAGGAAGTACAGAGGGTAGAGTCTTGCCCTGCACGATGCATGGTCAGCCCACCAGGAGTGATCCCCGAGTGCAGGCAGGTGGAAGCTCCAAGCACAGCCAGGTAGGACCCCAAGCCCAGGCCCATTTGAGAGCAGCCTGTTTAATATGAAGGTCACAGAAAAACATCATGAAACGCTTGCTACAAAAAGTTAAAAATAAACCCACTGTTTGGAAACACCTTAGGGTCTGGAGGTACAGTAAAGAAAGAGTTTTCTTTTCTTATTCGTTATTCTTTCTGCAGGGAACTGTGGGAAGGGGGTAAATTTAGTGATGGGAAGATGGAGGCTGAAGATATTTATTATTCTGCCATTTTTTTTGTTGTTTTGGAGCAATTTTCCAAATGTGTGATTAATGGGCATTTACCTGGAGTGGACCATGAAGGTGATCAGAGGGGTCTCTGGTTTCTTCGGTAAGTTTTGAAATTAAAGCTATCTGCTCAGAGTTGGACTGAGAATGGTCACGCTTTGCTCATTGAGTCTGGGAGATCACGTGAGGCTTTTCCAAAAGTGTTCGATGCAGAGAGACTTGTGCTGAAGTTCGAGGGGCTCTGTGAACTGCCTCCACCTCTGCCCCCCACTTCTCACATTCATCACTCCCTGAGGAGAAGCGTCGGAGGAATAAAGAGTTACAGGGGCCTTTGCGCTAGCAATGCCTTGCTCAAGTCTGGATTTGCCCATTGCACCAAACAGTTCTCTCTGTGATGTGGAGGAAAATTCTTTTAAAGAATTATGGACTCGAGTGATTATTAAAGTTCAAGTTCATATGACTTTCAAAAGGAACCTACATAGCCTCTCCGGTTTTCACTTGGTTTTTCAGTAGCATTTGCACACACAAAAGAATATTTGTGTATAGTGACTAAAAAGAATGCCTCTGAGTCACAGAGCATGAGACAATGGATTACACCTTATTCCTCATGATCATGTGTATATCTTACATGATCTAATTTAAGAATAGGTGTGAATAAAATATCTTTACATTGATGTAAAAAATAGTTTTAGAGCTGGGGAATGTAGCTCAGGGATAGAATACTTGCATGTGTGAGTCTTTGACACCTGGCACCACAAAATTAAAAAAAAATTATGGTTGGTTATCTCATAACAACGGTGATACAAGGTACAGTTTGAGACAATGTTACTCACCTCAACTGGAGTGACCCACTTTTTGATTTTAATTAGGCAAATGAGAGCAGATTTCATTGACTATAATGTCAATAGTTTATTATTCAACATTCATAGTCAATGGCCTTTAGAGATGGCCTTTTTTAACATTTGCAACTTCCACTTGAACCACTTTGACATTTTTATAACCAATTAGTGATATTCTTACTTAGGTCTATGGAAATGTGTGGAAGCTCCCAAGAATGACACATTCTTTGATGAAAAGTGTGACCCTGGGGTTTGAGATCATCGCCCTAGTATATCACATGGAGGGTATGCCAGACTTAAACTCCCTAAAGCTGGCTTCAAAGGGTCATCAGAATTCACTCAATACCAGCGACCTCCACCCTGTCTGTGTCTTCTCTCAGAACCAAGATGAATAGCTCCCCCTGAGAATTTTCCAATTCATCCCTTTCCCTGTAAACCATCAGCGAAAGAGGAAACATGCGGAGTAGACTCAGGGTTCGGGCAGGTCTCTAGCAAATCGTTTTAAAAGCCAAAGGATGAACATAGCTGTAAAAAGCATGATTCTAGTGGAGAATAGACATTATTTTTCCACAAAGGACACTAGATTTGTCCTTTTTCAACTTATCATTATATTTCCATTTGTAAAATAGGTGAAATCTTCGCTTAATGCTATCCACATCAGCAAACAAGCCAAAGAAGGTATGTTGAAAGTATGCTGCATCAGGAGGCAGGCTATGGTTTTCTTTTTATTATTGTTGCTCAGTTTATAAAATTTCAATGAGTATGTTTTACCTTTCTGTTATTTTCTTCTCTGTCCTATTGCCTATAGGAAACTCATCTCTGCAGAAAATTAGAGGCTGAAAGAAAAAAATAAAATGATTAAAAAAATTGTCTGCCATAGAGGCAGGGGGAGGGGTGTGGGGCATATTGGGGACACTGATGATGGAGAATGTGCACTGGTGGAGGGATGGGTGTTCGGTCATTGTGTGACTGAAACTCAAACATGAAAGTTTTGTAACTGTATCTCACAGTGACAAAAAAAAACATGTAGAGGAGAGAATGAATTTATTTCCAGGGACTGTGAATATCCCTTGGATGGCTGCATGGATGCAGGTGTGTTCTGTCCATTCTTGTTAGAGTTTGACCGAGCATGATTCGATTACAGTCCAGTCTAAGTTTCCCGGTCTTTGGAAGTTGCCTTTAGAACTATACGTCTGGAATAAGTTACCTATTTTCTTATTTTTTAACACAGGAGAAGAACAAATAGCTTCATCCCTAACACCACCCACCCCCCTCCACCAACCCTGATTCTAGGCAAATGGAGCCCTGATATATTTTTTTAATTTTTTATTAGTGAATCACCGTGAGGTACAGTTACAAAGTTATGAACTTTCATGTTTGCATTTCAGTCATACAATGATCGTTTACACCCCTCCACCAGTGCCCATTCTCCTCCACCAATGTTTCCAGTATCCCTCCCACCACCCCCACCCCCACCCCCACCACCCCAACCTGCCTCTGCGGCAGGGCATTCCCTTTTGTTCTCTCTCCTTTTGGGTGTTGTAGTTTGCAATAGAGGTATTGAGTGGCCATCATGTTCGGTCTATAGTCTACTTTCTGGAGTCCTGATATTATCCTAGGCCCCCCCACTGGTTTTATGTCTCAGGAGAGGAAGTGTTGCACCCACGTCCAGTTGGTTGGTCTGTCTGATTGGCTTACCTAATGGTCTCCCAATTTACCCCCAGACCATCAGTCATTGCATCCCCTGATTTGTATTCTTGAGCCCCACCTTAGGCTTAATAAACAAAACCCTGAGGGGTGGAGTCCAGGTGTTGTAATAAACCCTCAGGCAATTGTGATGCTGGCTCAGGTCTAAGATTACCTGGTGACAGATTCTCATAACATTCTCCCTGTCTCTGCCCAGAGAGGGTGTTGGATGCATATTTGATACAATTCTGGCTAGAAACTCTATAGGGCTGTTCTGAAGCTTTCTGTTCAAAGGGGGATGAAGTTTTAGGCACCACTAAAAGTTTTGCATTATTGTCTGACCCTGTGAGTTAGTACTGCATGTTTCTTGGTGGTGGAAAGTAAGTGCAAGACAGGAGGGGTCAGAAGACAGACAGATGAAGTGGATGGATTGCATTTTGCCTCCGATGGATTCTGCTCATCTCCTAGCTTGTCAGTCCAGGAAAGGCTCTGTCTTTGCTATCTCAGCCCGTGGGCAGAGGCCTCTGCTTGATTACTCCATCAATTACTTGGTCTTCTGTTCACATGGTCAAAGTATGATCAATGTATGTTATCAGAGGATCTGTTGGGTCATACGCTTCAGTGTGACTTTAGAGCCATGATGACCTCTCTCGAGAGAATTTGAATTAGATACTCCATTTATGAATGAAAAGCATGTGCCTTATTCTAGGAGTCAGAGTCATCGTGTGTGAGTGTGTGTGTGTATGTGTGTGTGTATGTATGTGTGTGTGTGTGTGTGTGTGTGTGTGATGACCTCTCTCGAGAGAATTTGAATTAGATACTCCATTTATGAATGAAAAGCATGCGCCTTTTTCTAGGAATCAGAGTCATCGTGTGTGAGTGTGTGTGTGTATGTGTGTGTGTATGTATGTGTGTGTGTGTGTGTGTGTGTGTGTGTTTACCTGTGTGAAAAGGTGGGGTGAACTGGAAGGTGTCCATTCTATTGGTGGTATTACTTACCTCTAAGCCATCTCAAAAATATAGCTGGGACTCAAATAGAAGCCTAGACTCCCTGTGTATAAAATGACTAGCAGAGAAAAATCAATTACAGTCATCTGAACAGTGATTTTCCCTGTCGTTTTGGCAGTGAGAGAGCAGAACAGAAATCACGCCAGGATGGACAATTGATGCTTCCAGGAAGAGAGCAATGGAAGGAGTAGTCTCTTGGAGCATGATGGGGCCTAGTGAGTGTCTCAAGAGACGGATCCATGGTTTACTGAGAGGACACCCACTAACGGGATGAAACACACCCCAGCCCTCGGGATGGAAGAGCAAGACAAGACAGGCGGCCGTCAGCATTGCTCTCTGCTCCAGGCAGGGAGGCAGGAAGGGTGCAGGAGATCTTGGTGCCAGAGGCATCTGTGATAGCACAGCAGCATGATTTACAACTCAGCTGGGGGGCCTTAGGACCAGGAGGGGAGGTATTGGAGTCTATCAGCTGTCGAAGAGAGGCACATTCTTCTCATCACTTAAGCCCATTCTCCAGGCATTCAGGGTGTGTGCACAGCAGAAGGGGAGTGAATGACCCAGTACTAGGTGCGGGGGCTTTTCTCTCCTTCCAGTGATCCAGATCCAGGAGGTCAGTAAAAAGAGATGGAATGGCACGCAGATCCACAGGTCCGCAAAGCTCCCAACTGCTTGTTGAAATAGACTTTGTAGGATGGACAGTTTCAATGTTATTTCAAATAATAATAACCATCAAAAATAATAATAATGAGTAACTGACTTTGGAGATTTGCAGAGTGCCAGGGCATTTCTATGTGTTTTTCATGCAAAGAACTAAATCATTTACTGCTCACAAAAATCTACGACATGCATGGCAGAGAACCTCTGTAACATAGAGAATTGGTAGTGTGGCACAGTGATGACTCAAGTCCATTCTCTTGATATGCTTCTTATTTAGACTGCATATAAATTCACCAAATCTATAAAACTTTTAAAAACTAATCTATATCCAGGCCTTTTCCCCCCTTTTCTATGGGGAACTATTCATAAATTCATACTCATAAGATCATCCTGAAAATTTTTTTCCTTTGTATATGAAAAAATTTGAGATTGATTGAAAATATTTATGATTGATAAACTGTTTTAAATATTTTGCACCACAACATGGCAGGGTATTTTAGGACTTATGCAAAAGCAATGAGCAGTTCTCACTTCCCATTTTAAATTCCAACATTGCTAATATTCCCATAATTTCTACATTAGAGAAATGCAAATAAACTCGCAATTGACTTTGACTGGGGAAGAGCAAGAGATGATTCCCGACTCTGGCTTCTTTACCTGACCCCATGGATAGAGTAAACTGCAGGAAAAGGATTTACAGATAATAAAGTCTAGTTCTAAAGCCAAGAGGGCCTGTGGCCTTAAGAAGAGAAGCTGGATCTTTAAACTTCATGTGACAAAATGACAATTTTACCATAGCATCGTGTCAAATCGCCAGTAACCAGCCTCACTGAATTGCAGGCACAACATATCCAAAGAGGACTGGCTCTCTGGTTCTACCAAATTCGGTGCGGTTGGTGTCATGACTGACTGCGTTTGATGTCTAGAGCTCAGTCTCACTCTGATGCCTCAGTGACTTGCAGTGTCCTCCTTGAGGAAAGGCTACACTTTGGAAATGGGGACTGATTCTGGCTAAGAATCTTCTGGCTCTAAGTGGCTCACTCTTGTCTGCAGACACTTCTCTAAGTGTGTAAACAGGTGTGCATTTATGCGACCATTTCTGTCCCTCAGGGATCATTTTATTGACTCAGAGAGACACGTTTCATTGATGCTTCCCTGCATAGGCTCAGCCCCCTGGCAAGGAAAATGGGATTCCCAGCTGGACAAGTACCTTTCAGATACTAAAGCCAAAGTTTATTCTTTACGAAACCTTTGGTGGGTTTGAGCGAATGAGTTGGAGAATTTTACGAGGTTAAAATACAACGCACCAAATGAAAAGCCTCGAGAAAGAATTCCCCAGAGCATCCTTCATTAGCAACAATAGTTTATACATTCTGTTAAAAAGGAAAGAAAATTGACGAGCAACTGATTAACATAGGAAACTCGAGCTGTTGTTCTATGGAGTAAAGCAGGGACCTCTTTGGCCAATGGGTCCTCTTTGCTTATGCACGCGTTCTTATATTGTGCTGATTTGCAGCTGACAGTTATCCTGGCTGAGGGCAGCTCCACCTTAAAGGGCCAGAGCAGGCCTTGGAAGCTCCTCTGTCAGCCAGGGAGGTTTCGGACCACACTGCCCCCATCCCAGTGCATCCAGGGGCGTGGAAGTAGTGCTGAAGAGTCAATAATCCTGGATTTCTTGAAAAATCATCATCATGCCTACAAATCAGATGTGTGGGGGGAGTTGATGATGTAATGTTCAGATTTTATGTTCTCAGACTATATTTTGGGCATCATTTCTTTATTTGTAGGGAAGTTACCACTCAAATTTCATATTCTATTGCCTCTGCAGTTCTAGATCGATGGAATGAACTCAGAAAGAGAAGAAAAATATTGAGGTATTGGCAAGGTTGGCCTGGCTTGCCTGTGTGCCGTGAGTGGTGAGCTCCTCAAAGTAAGTCCCTTCATATTCTCAATCTTAAAGCACCCACGTGGTTCCAGTTCTATCTCTGAGAGGTTGTGTGAGTTGGTGCAGCCAAGAGTAAATGTTCTCCAACTATCCGGTATTGGAAGCCAAGAACTTCTGGCCCCCCAAAATCATAGAGCTGAGGAAGATGGGCTGGCAGAAAAGTAGAGCCTAGAATCAAATCCTCTTTGGTGAAATGTAAAACACTTCTTGTACCAGGAAATCTGGGAAGTGGTGGGTGATGCTGAACAGGCCTCAGAGAGTCTGTCCCTGAATATGCATGGGGGACTGGACCAAGACGCACAGTGATCGACAAACCCAGGAGCAGCAGGGATGGAAAGAACCAGAGTTCAATTCTCAGGAGGGGTCTCACACTAGGTTGTGTCCATGGAACCACTAAATGTGGCCTTGAACCCAGGCTGCCTCCCAATCTTCTCATCTTTCCTTTATGATGGAAGTGTCACTGGGTTATTGCTCCCCTGTGTGGGGAAATGTGTTTTTCATTCATACATCTCCATATCAGGAGTCCTGTTGGGTTTTGATCAAGATGCCACCGAACATTTCCAGGCACTGAATGACTAGGATGGGGGACTCTCCTCTTGAGAGTGTGGGAGGGGGTGTTAGGCATAAAAGGAGGGAGCAAAGGGTGATCCAAGGAGCTGAGACTTTTCCCACAAGCAATGGCTCATACTTCCCACATTTCCCATCTTCCTTTGTACTGGGGCGGAGCCTCGGGAGGGTCCTTGGACTGGGAGGGGACCAAGACATTGGACTTCTCCCACCTTTCTTGCCCTTGTGCCATCTATTCTGGATGTCCCATGGTCCAGTTCATGCCACTGCATGGGGAAGGTTCTGTCTGTAGGGAGAGAGGAGCTCCTTAATGCTTCACATTCTTTCATTTCAAGAGGAGAGATATGACTTAAAAGACAAATGCCTTGGCGAGAGGACACATAGGTCTAAATTTGGTTCTATTGGTGACAAGGACAGATTATTTCAGGATACCAAGTTTTTTTCTTGGAAGAACTCATGTTTTAAACAGTATCAAGGGGATGCACCAAGGAAGCACCAGAGATGGAAAGAAAGAAAGGCAGAAGGATTCATGGTCCCTTAGACATACTTTGTCCATTTAAATGAGTATTTTACTGGCTCTGGAGGTTGGCATGATGCATCAAAAGTCATAATTAGATATTTGATGTTTGAAGTAAATGTCTTATTCCTAAGTCATATTTTCGGTTTGCTTTTTTCAGTGTTTTGGGTTGAACCCAGGGTCATACATTTGCAAGGCATGTGCTATGACATCGAGTCACATCTCTGGTTCCTAAGTTGTGTTATTTTTAAAGGAGGATCTCAAATACTCTGGAAATAGAACACCTTATTAAAGGAAAAATTTTTTTAGCCATTTCTATCATGTTGTAATAAACACAGATAAAGTTTTTAACTTTATAGGGAAAAAAAGAAATGAGCATTCATCTAAAATTAAACAATTTGAGAATTGGTAGGAAGACAAAGATTACCTCGTCTAGAGTACAGAGTTTAAGTTTCATAGGTCTGTAAAAACAAACTTGACAAATATATAACTTTGGAATCTCTCCGGATACATGCAGTTATTTTAGTATTGTGCATAATGAAAGTTAAGTTGTATAAAATTGAATATGGTGAAGTGTTAAGATATTTCACCAGGATTAAGCTAATCCTCCCCTAACACAAAGAGAAATAGTTGCCAGTAAACTCTATTTTTAACAGCCACTTGAGAGACAAGATGAGACTTATAAAAATCCCTTTCAAGAAGTTTTCCAGTACAATAACAGTTTACACCCAACACATACATAAATACATTTCAAAAACTTTGCCTGCCAACTTGCAGAGTCTGACTTGTCAGAGTTACATCATGTTTGTAAAGCATGTTTGAAATGAAGCTTGTCATATGCTCAACTTCAGTGAATTTGGAAAGGGCCATCCTTAAAAAAAAAAAGCTGAAAGGGTTGCATTCCTTTTGAGTTTCAAAGAATGGTCTCTCACTATAAAAACTCCACCAGTGAAATGAAAAGCAATGGGTTTTGTTTACATCTGGGGGAGATGCACTTTATAAAATAATTCATTTTCCATATAAAAACTCACCCCACCCTGTCTTTATCATGCTGATATCCACAGACAGAGATAAAAATACGGAAAGTCTCAGCCCGGAGTATGGGCTTTCTGTCCCTGAGAGTCAAGGCTGACTCACATCCTGGCATCAAGGGAGACTCTGTCCCTGGCTTTCAGGATTTACTTGTGGAACTCTTTTTTTAATCATAGTGATGGTGAAGCACTAGAGCTCATGCAATTCCAGAAGAGTTGGCCTGACTACAAGATTAATTTGAAAATAAAAGAGCAATCCAAAATCAGGTTAGTTTAGGTATTTAGCCATTTGCTCTGCTGGCTTACACGTAATTTGCAAAGGAGGCCTCTGGAGACATAAGGTCTGGGACCGTCACGTCCTGCAGTCCGTCAGCTGAGAACAGGACAGTCTTAGGGTCTGTTTCCAGACAACTAGAAGATCATATAAATATATATATATATATTTTATCTCCTAAACATTTCTTTGATACCTATCATTATGTTCTAGCTGTGATGATTCCATTATCACTAATTATTTCTACTAGAGGGAAAACTGGAACACAAGTTGTTGACATTCAGTAGAAGATGGTCAGATACATGAAAGAGCGAATGAATGAAGTGAGACCTGCTGGTACAGTTATATTGGAGATATACCTAACATCAGCTGGTCAAATTGGTTATGGTCTTCAGCTGTTCAAGTCATTGTTGAAGAAACCAATCTTTCCTGAAATTAATTCCATCTTTCTTTGCGTAGGACCAGGCCCTGCTTGAATGAGCCTAGCTAGGGTTGTTTGCTTGTGTAATTCCTTTTCCTTTTGGTGCGGATGCTGAGAAACAACTTTCTGTCCAAGGATTTTCTCTACAGGCAAATTCATAGATACAACCCGTGCACTGTCTAATCTCTTGCTGGTCTGGAATGCATTTTGACTTCTTAAGGTGACCATGCATATTTCAATTTTCTTTGTTATATTTTAATGTTCAGTTTTGTTCAAGTGCCATTTCCCTTTATCTTAGAGCCCAAGTAGATGTTCCCATAGGTTCTTCACTTAAAAAAGCATTAGAGCAACCCTTTTATTTTTTTGGCCAGAGACCTATTTGTAGTGATGACTATAAAGACTAAATAATGTCACTGACTAACTTATTGTTATACAAGGGGCAAGTGAATGATAGAGATGATTATGAGGAACTTATTGATTTATTTATTTTGTTTTGGGGTCTATATGCAGAGATATGTTAGGGTTTACTCCTGGCTCTGTGTTCAGAGGTTACTCCTGGTTCTGCTCAGGGAACCATATGCATTGCCAGGGACAGAACTTAGACTGGCCACAATGCGAACACCTCACCACCTGTACCGTCTCTTTGGCACAATGAGGAGGAATTTACATTTAAGCTTATTCCACAAAAAGGGTTGCAATTTGCTGACTTGGTCATTTTTTTCTCATAAGACAAATAGCAATATTCTGGAAATTAGTGTCTTGTCCTAAATAGTTTAATAATTAAAGGAAGGCTAAATTGAGGACAAATGTAGCTCCGTGGTAGAGCACATGTTCTGTATCTGTGAACTCTTTGGTTTAACCCAGTACCACAAACAAACAAACAAATAAATGAAGAGAAAGGCTTTGAAAAGACTGCTAACTTGAGACCGGTGGGGTCTTCTTGCCTAGCAACAAAAGAATGGCTTGATCATTTTTTTTTTCTGTGAGATAGACAGTTGCAAAGTTGTTCCTGATTGGGTTTCAGTTGCACAATATTCCAACATCCATCCCTCCATCAGTGCACATTTCCCATTGCCAATGTTCCCAGTTTCCCTGCCACCCCGAACCCTCCTGCAGCCTGCCTCTATGGAAGGCACTTTTCTTTTCTTTTCTTTTCTTTTCTTTTCTTTTCTTTCCTTTCCTTTTCTTTTCTTTTCTTTTCTTTTCTTTTCTTTTCTTTTCTTTTCTTTTCTTTTCTTTTCTTTTCTTTTCTTTTCTTTTCTTTTCTTTAATTTTCTTTAATTTTCTTTCTTCCTTCTCTTCTCTTCTCTTCTCTTCTCTTCTCTTCTCTTCTCTTCTCTTCTCTTCTCTTCTCTT